>NC_092436.1:14888136-15241469 GCF_036169615.1 Heliangelus exortis | reverse complement strand
AAGCCATGCACTGAGCTCTGACAGACTGGGTGCTGAGACACAAACATTGGCAAATGGCCCCGGTTCCATCTCCTTAGAGCCACGGCAGGGAGGGAGGGAGCCCAGGAGCTGGGATGTCTCTGGCAGTGACTGAGTCCCCAAAGTGCAGGTGGGTGAGGGAAGTCACTTTCCCTGGAGATTTGAAGCACTCTTTTCCAGCTGGGTGGAAATGCTCAGCATCCTAAACTGAGCTTGCAGGTGATGAGGAGAGCTGGGGGTGTTCCTTGTGCATCCCACCTATCCAGCCAGGATGGTACCTCTGGTCCCTCAGTTCTGGCATGGTCAGTGGGACTTCTCCAGGGAAAGCCATGCTGTCAGTGTCTGGGATGTGCCAGGGACTCCTTTCTGAGCAGATGATGGAGGATTTCTCAGTTCACGAAGGAGATTGAGGTGCTGGAGCAGGTCCAGAGAAGAGCAAGGAGGCTGTGAAGGGATCCAGCACAAGTCCTGTGAGGAAGGGCTGAGGGAGCTGGGGGTGTTGAGGCTGGAGAAGAGGAGGCTCAGGGGAGACCTCATCACTCTCTACAACTCCCTGAAAGGAGGCTGGAGCCAGGGGGGGGTTGGGCTCTTTTCCCAGGCAACTCTCAGCAAGACAAGAGGGCACAAGAGGTCTCAAGTTGTGCCAGGGGAGGTTTAGGTTGGATATTGGGAAGGAATTCTTTGCAGAGAGGGAGCTCAGACACTGGAATGGGCTGCCCAGGGAAGGGGTGGATTCTCCATCCCTGAAGGTTTTTAATAAGAGCCTGGATGTGGCACTGAGTGCCATGGGCTGGGAACCACGGGGGGAGTGGATCAATGATTAATGACTTGATGATCCCAGAGGTGAGCCTCCTCTTCTCCAGCCTCAACACCCCCAGCTCCCTCAGCTTCTCCTCACAGGACTTGTGCTGGATCCCTTCACAGCCTCCTTGCTCTTCTCTGGACCTGCTCCAGCACCTCAGTCTCCTTCCTGAACTGAGGGGCCCAGAACTGGACCCAGGACTCAAGCTGTGGCCTAAGCACAGATCCTGAGCTCCTCCTCCTGGCCCTCTCCCCTTCCTCCCCACTTCAGGAGGGAAGTGAGGTGAGGTCTGGGGGTGTCTCCCACAGTCCCTGCGGTGTGATCTCCCTCATCACCCTTCCCTCATCCAGCGGTTCCCCTTCTCATCACCCCAGACAGCTCCACACACCCCCCCCCCCCCCTTCCAATGTGCCAGCGCTGTCCCTGCATCCTCCCGGGGGGTATCCCGTCTCCTAGCAACGCTGCAGAAGGTGGATGCTAAGCACACGGCTGCTCCATCCCTCCGTGGGAGGGCTGTGCGTGCGTGTGAGCCACGCAGACCCCATGCAGGTCCACGCAGACCCCACCTGCTGCCCGCAGGCACGGGGGGGGGGCTCCGCATCACATCCCCCCACACACCCCCATTATGCCACCTCCTCCCAGCTTTGTGGCGGCACCAACAGATGGCTCCTTCCCCAGCGGAGAAAACATCTGCACAACCAGAAAAGGTCACTTTGGGGGTCTCTTATCCTTCTGTAATAAACAACCCCCCCCCCACTCCCGGACTCCTCGTGTGGAAACGAGCGCAGTTCCGGCAGTGGCCACCAGGAGGCGACAAAGGGCGCGGCGGCGGCGGTCGCCGCCGCCGCGCCCTTTGTCGCCTCCTGGTGGCCTAAGAGGGAATTTCCGTCCATTCCCGGTTTTCCCGAGTGGATGCTCCGGAGCCGCTTCCCAATGGCCGCGAGCCTCTTCCTCCTGAAGAGGAGGAAGGCAGGGCGTGGAGGGACGGGGTAAGTGCTTGCGTACCCCTTCCCCCCCTCTTCCTGATCCCCTCTCCGGGAAGGGAGCATCGTCGGGAGTGGGGGCATCACCCCGTGGGGTGTAAACGGGGGGGGGGGGAAGAGTGGGGTGGGAATGGTGGTGGGGTCTCCAGAAGGATCTGGAGACGGTGGATCGATGGGTTGAGGGGAGCTGCGTGAGGTTGACCGAGGGCAAGTGCTGGGTTCTGAGCTTGGGTCCCAGCAATCCCACTGCTCCAAGCCTTGGGAAGATGTGGGTCTCAAGGTAGTGCTCCAAGAGGGGCTGGAAAGCAAAGGGAGGAGCTGAGGGTGTTGGTTGATGGCTGAACATGAGCTGAATGTAGCTAAATCTGAGACAGAATCTGCCCAGGTGGGCAAAGCCCCCCCTGGCCCTGTGTGGTGTCAGCAGGAGCAGGGCAGGGATGGTCCCTGTGCTGGGCACTGCTGAGGCTGCAGCTCCAATCCTGGGGTCAGTTCTGGGCCCCTGAGGAGCAGAAGGAGATTGAGGGGCTGGAGAGTGTCCAGAGAAGGGAATGGAGCTGGGGAAGGGGCTGGAGAGCAAGGAGAAGGTCTGGAGAAGTTGTGAGGAGCAGCTGAGGGCCCTGGGGGTGTTGATCCTGGAGCAGAGGAGGCTGAGGGGAGACCTTCTGGCTCTCTGCAACCCCCTGAGAGGAGGTTGGAGCCAGGGGGGGTCGGGCTCTGCTCCCCAGGACCAAGGGATGGGCCAAGAGGAACTTTTGGCACAACTCAAGTGGTGCCAGGGGAGGTTTAGGTTGGAGCTGGGAAACAATTTCTCCCTGGAAAGGGTCTCAGGGCCTGGCCTAGGGGGATTCCCCATCCCTGGAGGGGTTTCCAAGCCCTGGAGCTGTGGAGCTGAGGGATGTGGGGCAGGGGTGGCCCTGGCAGTGCTGGGATAACAGTTGGACTGGATGGTCTGGAATGTCTTTTCCAACCAAAATGGTTTTATGATTTTAGGATGGGCTGTTTAGGGTTTTGCATAGACACCTCTTTGTGAGCCAAGCAGTGCCCCAGGCTGGTGCAACCACCCTCAGGGTGCAACCATCCTCTTACAAAACTGTTGTGTAACGTGACACACACAGTAAAAAGCTGTCTGGCTTTTCCTGGGACCCTTTGGAAATGGGTACTGGGGGATGAACCTCGTGTTCTCTCAGGTTCCAGCTCAGCTGCTTCCTTGTCCAGTGCCTCTTCAGCCTCTTCAGCCTTCCTCCATGTACCAGAGAAGGCTCAGCTGGGTGGGAGAAACATCTTTTCAACCAGTGATGTGTAAGAGAAGAGGCAGGGAATCCTAGAATCCTAGAATTGGCTGGGTTGGAAGGGACCTCAGAGATCATCAAGTCCAACCCTTGATCCACTCCCCCCGTAGTTCCCAGCCCATGGCACTGAGTGCCACATCCAGGCTCTTTTGAAATATCTCCAGGGATGGAGAATCCACCCCTTCCCTGGGCAGCCCATTCCAGTGTCTGATCACCCTCTCAGTAAAGAAATTCTTTCTAATGTCCAACCTAAACCTCCCCTGGCACAACTTGAGACCTCTTGTGCCCTCTTGTCTTGCTGAGAGTTGCCTGGGAAAAGAGCCCAACCCCCCCCTGGCTCCAACCTCCTTTCAGGGAGTTGTAGAGAGTGATGAGGTCTCCCCTGAGCCTCCTCTTCTCCAGCCTCAACACCCCCAGCTCCCTCAGCCCTTCCTCACAGGACTTGTGCTGGATCCCTTCCCAGCCTCCTTGCTCTTCTCTGGACCTGCTCCAGCACCTCAATCTCCTTCCTGAGCTGAGGGGCCCAGAACTGGACACAGGACTCAAGCTGTGGCCTCCCCAGGGCTGAGCACAGGGGCAGAATCCCTTCCCTGGACCTGCTGGCCACGCTGTTCCTGAAAGCATCAGTGCAGCATCAGTGCCAGGCTCTGAGCAGAGTTTCTTTGCTGGAACTGAGAGGTGATGTGTAGTGAAATGAGGCACCCAGGTGCCACTAATTACCAGGTAGTGGGCAGGAGCTTGTGTTAAGCCCACCTGGGCCTGATCAGGGTGGGCCCCAACTGCGCATGGGCAGGATTAGGGGGCCAATAAAAGGTGAGGCTCAAACTCCCAAGCTCAGTTCACTCCTGAGCAAGCCAGCAGAGAGGTCTGTGGGTCCTGGAGCAGTAGCACCCAGCCTGAGGGCACCCAACTCAGGGCACTGTTTGTGCAGTTCTGCTGGAGCACCTGTGGGATCTGGGAGCACCGTGCCCTAAGAGAGGTTCGTCTTGCAACAGTGATGGGTGAGATGGAATTCTTGCTGGGATCCCCTGGAAGAGAGGGAATGCTGAGAAACAAAATGAGAAAGGTGAGACATGCCCCACACCATTCAAGCTGAATGGCCTTGCAGGTCTCCTGGGCCTCATGGGCAGGAATTGTGCTGCAAAGGTTTCAGACTTTTCTTGGCAAGCAAAGTCTGAGGGGAAGCTGAGGGGAAGCTCTTTGCTCTAAGGAGCAATCTTCTAGTGCTGTTATCTGCCTTCAGCCTCAGGTTCCTCTGGGCAGGAGGAAATCAGACCCTGCCTGTGGTTAGAGTTGAGTGCATCTGCTTCCACCTCTTTGCCAACAAACTTTGGGGGGGATAGAGGCCAAGTTTAGGTGTATCTGGATATTTGAGAAATGAGGTTGCTTTTCTGAAAGATGGTGGTGATAATTATAATTATATAAAGGTAAATGTTTATAACATCTTCAGAACTATGTTCTGGCTTTGTGGATTTGAGATGATTCCTCAGTTAGGAATGCCTTAGCCTGGGATGAAAGAAACCCTGGAGTGAAAAACAGCATTGTCCTAAAGTGAGTGCTCCTGGTTCCCTCCATCTGCCAGCAATGTATGGCAGGGAAAGGGGAGAAACCATTTCTGGGTTAACTGTGAGGGAGGTGGTGGTTCTGGGGTTGTTCCCAGGGCCCTCAGAGGGGGCTGTGTGTGCTGGGGTGATCTTGAGCAGTCAGCTTGTGTCCCTACAGAGCTTCTGCAGCTCAGAGCTGGTGACACCTGCACCCTGGCAACCTGAATTTTACTGCTCTGAGGTCTAAAGCATCACCCAGGCACCATCCCCAGCACCCCCAATGGGACTCAGGAAGCTCTGGGCTGGAGCTGGGGGGGCTCTTCTGTCCCAGAGTGTTTCCAGTCAAATCCAAGCTTTCCCTGGAGCATCACAAAGCCACCATCCTGCTTTCCTGCTGCCTGATTCTCCCCTGCTCAGTCCATAGGGATGATGACTCCTTTTGCTCCAAATGCCCAATTTTGAAGGCTGGAGAAGCCTTTCCCCACCTCTCAGCTCTCCCCCAGGCTGGGTGCAGGCACCCCTGGCCCAGGGCATCTGGCTGAGCAGCCAAACTCCCCTCAAGGCAGCCAGAAAGCCACTGGGGGTGACTGGTGGGTTGGGGTTGGAAGGAAGGTGACACAGGGACACTTGCAAAGCGGTCTCGATGGCTTTCCTTAGGATGGCTCAGCTGTCAGGTTGGACCAGGAATACCTCAGGATAGGTTCTGCTGAGGGGGCTGCCCTGGTTCTTACCGAAGTTCTTGCCACACCCCCTCAAAAAAAAAAAAAAAAAAAAAAAAAAAAAAAATTGCTTCTTGCAGGTCTGAGTTGAGGAAAAGTAAGGACACCCAGCAGGGAAACCTTTCTCTGGAGGGCCTTAAAGCTTTCTGCAAAGGGACCTGGATGGTTTCCTAGTGCCTCTTTTGAGAGCAACAAGAAGGAAGAGGATTTTGAATGGTGTCCTGAGACCCAGTGCTCCAGGTTTCCGTTCCAGCACAGGCTCCTAAGCCAAGAAAACTGCCTGTCCTGCCAAGGGCTGGTAGGAACCAGCTCTGGAGCAGCCAGTCAGCTGCATGGCTTTAACTCCTCTTAGCAAACAGCAGGAAAGCTCCTCTGATGAGCCTGTTATCTACAGCATTTACTTTCCTGCTTCTTTTTGAAAGACCCATCACTCCTGGCTTAGCTGCAGCCTGCTGGCTGCCTGGGGGGTTCTGAGCTCTGGAAGATGCTAATACAAGCTCGGTGATGATCCTTAATCACTTCTTTATCGTGTTCTCTCTGCACAGTGCTCTGCTAGTGGGCTGAAATCCTGGCTGAGGGGAGGAAGGTGCAAGAGGCAGGAGAGGAGTTGGGCTGGAGGGGGTGGCCCTGGCAGCAGGGAGCCTGGGAGCAGTTTAAAAACATTAAACTTGCTCTGGCACTTCATCAGGAAGCTCCTTACATTTGCTCTCTTAATGCTGGTTTGGTGCTAACCCCTGGATTTAGCAGATCAGGGAGAAGGCATCAGAATCCCCCAGGCTCCTGGGGTCTTGTTTCTGGGAGGTGGACTCTCAGCAGCACATCCCAGAGGGCTGGGGAGCTGCTCTGCTCATCCCAGCTCATTGCCTGAACATCCTACATGGCTGCACACCAGCAGGTTACCCTCTGGATTTGCTCACCCTGCTGTGGTGACCAGATGTCCTACTCTTCAGAGATGTTGTCCTACTTTCAAGTAGGTTAATCTATTTTTGCCTGGCCCAAAGTGTTGGGCTGTCCTTTGGTGTGACTTTGCCTTCCTGTGCATCCTGCCCCCAGCTTTCCTCTGGCAGAGGTGGGAGATCTGCAGGCCCTGTTCCCAGCACTACAAACCATTTTCCTTTGTTCTGTTTCCTGGGGGAAGCACCTGGGACATTGCAAAGCACCCCTGGAGATAGTTGGATGGTTCTGAGTTTGCCTCCTTAAAGATGCTGAAGGACCTCAGAGGTGCTTTAGGGGTCTGGATGTCCTGGCACTGTCATGGCAAGGGGGTTGTTCTTCTTTCCATGTCTTGTCCCCACGTGCCAACACTTCCAAGATCTGAAAGAGATTTCTGAGCAGGAGAAGAACAGGACCCAGAGTGAGCTGGGGATGGGACTGGTGCCTTGTCCTTTAACTAAAGACAAAAAGCAGTTTGAAGCTCAGGTACCTACTGAGAACCAACATCCAGCTCACACACCTGCCTCTGAAAACACCTTCTTTTGCCTTGCCAGCCCCTAAACTGATCCTTGGCACTGGCTCATCCCAACCAACAGCTTCTTGCTCAAGCAGGGCTGAGTTCTGCATCCCTGAAGGGTTTCTCAGCCACTCAAGGTGGGCTCTGGGTGTTCTGGGATGGCTCCAAGGCTGCAGTCAGGGAAAAAAATCCCAGGGATTCCCTGTGACCACAAAATCCCAGGGATGGACCTTCCCATCAGGAAATCTGTGCTGTGGCAGGAGCAGGATGGAGCAGGCAGGGTGGGAGCTGAAGGTCCATGAGCTTTGGACCAGTTTATTTAGAGCTTGCTTAGCAATGTCAGGCAGGCAGTGTGGGTGAAGGCATCTCCTGTCCTGGATTGACAGTACGGATCCAATTAGCCACAAAAGCCTCTAATTATTTGTCCTGAACTGCTCCCGGGGTAACCAAGGCTCTGCTATCTCCTCCTTTTGTCTGTGTCCCAGCTGGAAATGCCCCAGTGTCCCTGCATCTAGAGCAGCAAGTGGGATGTGTGAGCAGAGGCAGCCCAGCCTGATCACAGGAGACAGGTCCTGTGGTTAATGAGGGGCTGGACCTGCTTGGATAACTCTGGGGAGTTCTCTGAGCCCTGTCCTGAGAGACAAAGGCCTGGGGTTATCTGTGCCTAAGGCATTTGGGGTGCAGGGGGAGGTTGGGGACCGTGGGGAGGGAGCTGGGAGGCATTTGAAGGCAGGCATGGCCCCTGCTGAACCCAGGGTCACCTCCCAGACCAGGTGAATTTTCCCCAGGTTTCTTTCCTCCCTTTGTGTCTGTACAGCCAGGATGAGCAGGGGACAGGGACAGCAGAGCTTCCCCCTGCCCTGCCTCCTCTCTTCCTCCCCCCTGCCTGCAGCAGCTCCCCAGGACCCCTCATCTCTGGGGATGGTTTGGTCTCCTCCAGCCCCTCTCCTTCAGCCTCTGACCCTTCCTGCCTGGTTCTCAGTGATCCAGTGGGGATGGAGCAGCTGCCTCTGGCCCTGGCCCTGGGAGATCAGCTCTGTCTCTTCAACTCAGCTGCCCCAGCAGCATCCTTGAAGTTGGCTGCTGAGAGCTGCAGGCACGAGGTGGGGGTACACAAGCAAGGCCTGAGGACTGTTTTGTTTGGGTTGTTTTTTTTCCTCAGAAGTGTGTGCTCATGGGTTCTCAACTACAAAACTATTTTAAGATGGAAAAAAAGTTTTTCAGGGCACTCACTGCATCCTCCTGCTCATTCTGGGTGCTGGTGGTGCAAAAGAGGAGCCTGAGCTGTCTGCCAGGGAAAATGTACCATTTGTGTTCTTACTAACCTTAATTCCAACCTAAAATGCCAGCAAGTACCTCTCAGCTGAGACAAGGCAGCCAGCCCTGCTTTTAAAGCAGGATTTTACACAAATAATATTCAGTTCCTGCACCAGTGCTCAGCTGGCTGCTCCCACCACTCTTTGCAGGTCCCAGGGTCCCCCAGAATGGCTTTGCCATCTTCCTCCTGAAATGCTGCCTGAAGATCAGCTCACCCAGAGCATCTTTTCTCTTGGTGTGGACCTGCAGCAGAACCTGCCAGTGACATGGTTCTGTCCCTGAGAGAGAGGGACAGGGGGGAAGGGGGATGGGTGCTCACCTTAGGCTGAGCATCCTTGGTGGAACCCAGGCTCCTGGAGGGCTCAGCGTGTCTCTGGCTTCCAGCCAAAGGACATTCCAGTGGCACCCATCTCTGCCAGGGCTGGTGGCAGGCTAGGAAGCAGCTGACACCTCCTTTGGACCCCCTGGTGTCCTTGTCCTGTGGGCCAGCAGCACCTCTGCCAAGTTCAAACCAGAGCTTCCCCCATACAAATGGGGAGTTTGGGGGGGGTGAGGGGGTTGTTAACCTACAAAACCCATTTCTTTCCTGCCCCTTTGGAAAGTGGAGCTATTGAATTTTAAAGAGAAAACTCTGCTGAAGAGATCTCTCCTCTGCTTGCTTGGTGAAATCCCTGATCAGGGTGCTGGGGGGTCCAGGAAGGTGCCAGCCTTGGTCTTATTAATGACCCTGTTGTTGTCTGCTCTGCTCTGGGAGGTGCTTTGCTTGCCCAAAGCAGCAGATATTTTCCCCAGAGAAGCTTCTCTGAGAGGTGTCCCTGTGCTGGGGGCTCTTCCTCTGCACGGCCAGGCTGCCTCTCAGCCCATGGCATGGGGCTGGGTGACCTGCACTGCCCTGGGGACCCCTCCTGTGATCACAAAACCCTGAGCTTGAGGGTGGAAGTGGGGACCGGTGAGTGGGGACAAAGGTTTTTTGTCCTAGATGAGGGGATTGAGTCCACCATCAGCAAATTTGCAGATGACACCAAGCTGGGGGGCAGTGTGGATCAGCTGGAAGGCAGGAGGGCTCTGCAGAGGGACCTGGACAGACTGGAGAGTTGGGCTGATCCCAACGGGATGAGGTTCAACACAACAACCCCATGGGGAGCTCCAGGCTGGGCACAGAGTGGCAGAAAGGGAGCTGGGAGCCTGGATTGCCAGGAAGGTGACCAGGAGCCAGCAGTGTGCCCAGGTGGCCAAGAAGGCCAATGGCATCCTGGGCTGGCTCAGGAACAGCGTGGCCAGCAGGTCCAGGGAAGGGATTCTGCCCCTGTGCTCAGCCCTGGGGAGGCCACAGCTTGAGTCCTGTGTCCAGTTCTGGGCCCCTCAGCTCAGGAAGGAGATTGAGGTGCTGGAGCAGGTCCAGAGAAGAGCAAGGAGGCTGGGAAGGGATCCAGCACAAGTCCTGTGAGGAAGGGCTGAGGGAGCTGGGGGTGTTGAGGCTGGAGAAGAGGAGGCTCAGGGGAGACCTCATCACTCTCTCCAACTCCCTGAAAGGAGGTTGGAGCCAGGGGGGGGTTGGGCTCTTTTCCCAGGCAACTCTCAGCAAGACAAGAGGGCACAAGAGGTCTCAAGTTGTGCCAGGGGAGGTTTAGGTTGGACATTAGAAAGAATTTCTTTACCCAGAGGGTGCTCAGCCATTGGAATGGGCTGCCCAGGGAAGGGGTGGATTCTCCATCCCTGGAGATATTTCAAAAGAGCCTGGATGTGGCACTCAGTGCCATGGGCTGGGAACTGCAGCGGGAGTGGATCAAGGGTTGGACTTGATGAGCTCTGAGGTCCCTTCCAACCCAGCCAATTCTATGATTCTATGATTCCCTTCTCTGGCTTTAGGGTGAACCCAGATTTACAGCTGGGTACCCTGAGTAGAGGCACCCATTTCTCCCACCCAAGGTCTCTGTTCTCTCCCCAGTGCCAGGGCTGGGGACACTGTGGCATTTGGGTTCATGTCAGCACTTTGGCCACCCAGCAAAGCCAGGGTGCAGTTGCTCTGCCCTCCACAGCTCCTGGTTCCCACCTCCAGCTCAGAGCACGGGACCCACGTGCCTGATTTTTTCTCCTTGAACCACTTAGTTTGAAAATAGAGCAATTCTTCAGAAAGGAGCAGCTTGGCTCCAATCTAGGGCAGCCTGACAGCACAGCAGCTCTCCAGGGGAGCAGGGTTGTGTTGCCAGCATGGGTTCCCATCCTGGCCACGCTCAGCACCAGGAGGAGGGGCTGGGCAGTGCCTGAGGATGGGTGCTGAGCAGTGCTTTTGGGCCCAATTTTTTCTTGGGACACATCAGTGGGCTGCAGGTTCAGCTTCTTGGCAGCAGGGTCAAGACAGGGATGATCCCAAGGCTGGGTTCTGCCAGGCTTCCCAGTCCTGACCCCATGGCCAAACCCCAAGGGATCTCCAGATGGGGAAGGTGACCTTGTGTGGGTCTGAATGATGAGGAAACACACTCAGAAAACACTTGCACCTCCCTCTGGATCAGCCAGGAAGAGATGTGTGGGGCTGGCAAGTCCATGGCCATCCCTGAGGATTGGACCAGTTCTTCCCTAGGTTGTTGCAAACCTCTGAGCTGCTCCTAAAATCCCTGTGGCCCCCATCTCTTTCACAAAGTGGAGAGTTGCCCGTGATTTGGGGAACAGGATTCCTTCTGGGATTAAACTCCTGAAATCTAGAAGGTCCTTTGCAGGAGGTTGCTGTAGGGATGGGTTCAGCCCTGGAGAGGATTCTGCCAGCACTCCCTGCTGGGTGGCAATGGGCAGGAGGGTTTTCCTTCCCAAATAATGTAGATCCCCTCATCTCCTCTGCCTTGGGATCCCTCTGCTGGACCCCTCACCTGCAGTCTGCACTCAAGTCTTGTTTAACCAAGAAATAAGCAGCCAGTTTTTCACCAGTTAAAAGAAGCTGATTTATTCTCGTTGTGTCCTTGATGCTCTCCTGACATCTTGTCTGGGGACAACAGTTCTGAGCCTTGAATTTGAATTTTTCTCTTGCAAAACCCATTGTTTTCAGTGGGAACAGAGCCATGGAGCAGCACATGTCCCATGCTGAGCATCCTGTCCATGGTCTGAGGAACCTTTTACCCTTTTGCACTGCCCAAGGGGCTTTGAGGTTCAGGCTCATGTTCAGTTTCATCTTTTGGGGGACTGGACTCATTTTTGTGCCCCTGTGCTAAGCCAAACCTGGACAATAACAGTAACCCACGTTGCTCTGTGAAATCTGGACGAGATGGTCAGGAGAAGCAAAGAAAAATCTGTATGTAATGCATCCCAGGTGACAACTGATTTTTAGAGAAGAGAAAGATGATTAGAAGCTGGGGTTCAGGAGTGTCAGGCTTGCTAGAGAAGAGAGGATGTTAGACTGGGGACACCAGAGCAGGCTGCTTGTGTTTTGGCTGAGCTCTGGGTCCTTGCAGAGAACTGGAGCTCCAGCTTCCATCCTAGAAGTTAGGGACCCAGAGGAGCCCTGAGGGACCACTCAGTGTGTCCATCTGGGCTGGAGAAACCTTGAGATGCCAAAGCAATGGAGGAGGCTTCAGGTCAGGGGGTCTTCATGTTCCCCAGAGGTTCTCCAGCCTGTGCTTTGGGATGAGGCATGGCAAAAGAATTAGGAGACAAATTTTTAAAAACTGGAGAAGTTTCATCTCCTCCATTAAGGTGTGGAACATCACTGTGACCATCCAGCCTGTCCCAAGCTGCTGTCTTAAGCCAAGCTCAGGAGCTCCTCTGGCTGGGGGGGACACAAGATGTGTCCCCATCTACGTGATGATGCACGAGGCCACCATGGACACCACTCAGAGGATCAGCCAGGGAAAGGTTTAAGGCACGGCCCAGCTGAGGAGAAGTTTCCCCTGAGAGACAAACAAACCAGGGCAGGACTTTGGATTTCCCCCCTGAGAGTGCCAAGCTGCCACCTCTTCTCACAGAGCCCTCAGATGCTCTCAGGGTTTAACCCACCAGCTCTGTACACTGAATTATTCCATCTCTCCAGAGCAAATGCAGGGCTACAGAGCCAGCCAGGGCCTTGCTAATGCCTGGAGGCAGATTAGTGTCATCTTTTAATTGATGGCTGCCACCTAAAGCATCTCGGAGCAAGGTAGAAGAGGTCCCATGGATGAAGCTCCAGAGCCCTTCCCTGCTGGGTAAGCTCAGTGCCAGTGTGCATTTTTCAGAACAGAAACTGAGGTTTGCAGAGGTGAAGAGGTTGGGGAAGAAGTCAGAGCTGTGGGGAGGGAGAGGAGAAGAATCCAGGGAAGCTGGAAAGCTGGCACTTTAATTTGCTGTCTTGTACCCTTAGAACATCATCATTTCTGGAGCTTCCAGCCCAGCTGCTGATCCAGTGGGAGCTGCTGGAGATGTGCAAGGAGAGGAGCTTTAAAGAAGGGACAGTTCAGATGGAACCTGACATCCCATCAGATTCCCCTTCTCTTGGTCCCAATAGATGCAAAATTCCATTTTGCATCTAACATGACCTATTGTATAAATATTTAGCCACCCTGTTGGGAACATTAATTATAAATGGAGACGAAGCTTTTGAAAGCTGCCTGGAGGTCTGGGCACCCAATTCCCATTAATTTTAATGAGAAGCAGACATCCAAATCCTCTTCAGTGGCTTTGAGCATCTCGGGCAGGAAGCTTCATCTGACACCCCCCACCTCCCCCCCCCCACTCTGCAATTTAAGAGTGAGATTTGCAAATTCCTCCCAAATCCTGCAGATTCCTGAGTCTCACTGGTGCTGCTCCATTGTGCTCTGCTGAGGAGGGTTTGCTGGTGGCTTCAGAAAGATTTCTAATAAGATCATTTAATCCAGCCTGGTCTTTTCCTCCACTCCATCCCCCCCACCCCCAGCACTTTGGACCATGCCTGAACGAGCCCCCAGCCCTGGTGGGTTTTGAGAGAGAAGCTTTGATGCTTGAAAATGACAGCTGTGCAGGTCTGAGATGAAGGATTGAATTATCTGACTGATTAAAAATGTGCCGTGGCTTGGAAGATCTGATGAAAGAGAGGTGTGTGTGTGTGTGTGTGTGTGTGTTTGTGTTTGCACTTTAAAAAAAAAAAAAAACACCAAAAAAAACCCAGCTGGTGAAATGCAACAAACACTCTGAGCTGCTTGGAGCAGCAGCTTCTTAAGCTCAGCATCCTTTCCAAAGCTCCAAATCTGCTCCATGATACTCAGCTAAAACTAAAACTCAGCGTGGTTGTGGAGATAATGATTATTTAGACAGATGTCAGCAGTGGTTTAGGGAATGGAAATGGAGGTACAAGGCAGTGCAGGTGGGGAAACACAACTGCAGCCTCTCAGTCCCACACCAACCTCAGGCTGGGGAAGGATGAACCCTTCAGCTGGAAGCGTGGTTCCCATCCTCTGTGTCCATGGCACAAAGGGGCTTCAGGGATTCCAGCTCTGTGAGGATGAGCCTGAGATTTTTTTATAAACCAGAGCCCAGGTGAGATCAGCTTTAAATATCTGGAAGGATGGAGAAAGGCAGCTGGATCCCAGCTGTGCCCCAAGTGATGCAGCAGCAGCAGCTGTGTTCACACAGCAGGGGCAGTCACAGCCCTTCCAGACTTGTCCCTTCTTCCCTCCCACTCCCCATGTAGCAAATTTCCCCCTCCTGATCCCTCACAGAAATTTAGCTCTTCTAAGATGGAAGCATAATGAATGAAAAAAGAATTAAATTAAAAAAATGTCTTGTTGCAAATGAAAGATATTTTGTCAGCTCGACCATTTCACAGCTTCCTGTGGGAGTTTCACACAGGGGAAAAAATCAAGTCAGAAAGGTTCCAGGTGTAGTTTTTCATTCAGCATGGTCTTGTTCTGATAGTTGACTGAAATTGTTTGGTTTTTTTTTTTTTCTATATTGTTCTACTGCTCTTCATCTCCCTGCCTGCAGATCACTATCTTCCCCTGACTCCTAGCACAAAAAAAAAAAAAAAAAAAGAAACATTTAGCTATAACTAATTGTTTGACCAGAAATAGTCCTGGTTTAGTCTCTCAGCCCAGCCACTGAATAATTTGTTCTTTGTCCCTGGCAGTTCCATGACCTGTGAGGTGTCTGTAAAGGCTTCACCCACCCAGCTGTGTGCTCCCTGTCCCAGTTCCACTGGGAATTTCAGCCAGATTAAAAGCTACCCCAGTCCTGAGGGCACACACAGCTAATGGGAGTTGAGTGGCATCTCTGTCATCTCAGCATCCCCAAATGTCCCTTTTATTGACTCCTCATTAGCACCCTGGGGACACTCAGAGCTGGGGCTCCTCCTGGCAGAGGTTCCTGCAGGTCCCAGCCCCAGCAGCACTAATTCTGTCCCAGCACCTCCACAGAGGGGGGGCTCTGGCCTGAGGTTGCATCCAGGCACAGCTTCCATGTGCCTTAAAGGTGAGGAGGGATTCCTGGGATATGGTTAGAGAGGAAATGCTCCCCGGGGATGCAGACCTCGGCCCAAAATTTCTGCCATCCTTCCTCACTGGCACTAATCCTATAAACTCAGCAATCCCTGACCTGGGAGAGACAGGGCTCTCATCCCACCACTGAAGCATCTTGGTTTTCCCTGGTTTTTTGCTGTCTCAGGGAAAAGCAACTTTCTTCTCCTTTGTTCCCTGCCCCTTTTTGTCACTGAACCTCCCCAAAGGCACCAAACTCACCCCCTCCACCCAACTTCAGGCAGCACCCACGAGCTCTGAGCAAAATCCCCTCCAATCTATGCTGGCTCCAGGGCTGGCAGCATCCCCTGAGGAGTGAGAACCTGGCCAGGCTGAGCTGAAACCCCTGTAATTCCACAAGAGAAGCCTCCCAGAGCTGTCAGCACCCTGCACAACCTGCCTGCTGGGAGGAAGCATAAATTCTGCCCCACTCCAGGTCCCCAGCCTCTTTCCTGCATCGTGGTCGCAGGTGCCTGACAGTCAGTGCTGAGGTTTCAGCAGCTCACAGGGAGTCCAGGTGATCCCATTGGATTATGGCAGGCTCTGGGGAGATTCCTGCCCTGAGGACTGCTCCATCCAGCAGGCAGGATGCAGGGGATGCCACGACAGGCTGTGAGGATGCTCCAAAGATGAGGATGCAGTACTCAGGTTGCCAGGGCTGGCAGGGAGTCTTCCCAGAGGTGGACCTAGCAGATCCCTTTGGTTTAAGAAGGAAGGGGACTCCTTGGAGCTATGGATGGGATTTGGCCTTCAAGGCAAAGAGGAAGCTCTGTATAACTGGATGAACAAAGTTTTCAGTAGCACCCTTATGTGCATCTGTGCTTAAAATGTGGAGAAAAGAGTAGAATCACAGGATCACAGACTCATCCAGGTTGGAAAGGAGCTCTGGGATCATCAAGTCATTAATCATTGATCCACTTTCACTGTGGTTCCCAGCCCATGGCACTCAGTGCCACATCCAGGCTCTTCTTAAAAACCTCCAGGGATGGAGAATCCACCCCCTCCCTGGGCAGCCCATTCCAATGCCTGAGCACCCTCTCTGTAAAGAATTCCTTCCCAATATCCAACCCAAACCTCCCCTGGCAGAGCTTAAGCCCATGGCCTCTTGTCTGACTGAGAGTTGCCTGGGAAAAGAGCCCAACCCCCCCCTGGCTCCAACCTCCTTTCAGGGAGTTGTAGAGAGTGATGAGGTCTCCCCTGAGCCTCCTCCTCTCCAGCCTGAACTGAGAAAGGAAGTTGGGAAATTCTCCTGTCCATCGATGGCACACGCCTGACACATCCAAAATTCTCATTTTCAAAACCAAATTGTTCATCCTGAATAATCCCCAGCCACGCTGGCAAAGGGCTGAGCCACAGGACATCCCCAGCACCCAGGGCTGGCAGGACAGAGAGGTGGAGATGAGACCTTTAGAGGAACACAGGAGCAAAGTGGTGTTGGTTTGTTGGGAAAACCACTCCCTGCCTGGCACATCCCAGTTCCAGCTGCTGGAGACCACACTGGAGATGCTGGTGAGCTGGGGCAGTGCTGGGCTGGCTGCAGACACAGCTTTGCCTCCCTGGGGCAGCATTTAGGAGAAGCAGCACCCAAGGGATCCATGCAGAGAGCTCTGTGGGCACCTCTGGGAGCTTTGGGTGAAGGGATTGGAGCTGCTGACAGAGCTCAAGGACCTGCAGCCTTTTTGCCTCCAAACCATCATCAGCCTCTTCTGGCACGTGGCTCATCCTAACACACATCCCAGGGCTGCTCTTCCAGCCTGGATCAGGATGAGAAGCCCCAGGGCAGATCTATCCCTGCAGAGACTGCAGGATTGAACCCAGGGGCTGGACAAAAAACTGCTTGAGAGGGAAAGAAAATCCATGTTTGCTGAAGGACTCGTGCTGCTGCCAGTGATGCAGGCCTGGAGTCTCTAAAAGTGCTGGATGGGGATTTTCTGTCACCAAAAAGTCATGCAAAGTGAATTTGGTGCAATTCTGTACCAGAGCTCAAACCAACAGATAAAGGTGAATTGATTATTAACTCAGAATTAATGGTTGCTTAATGACCTAATTGCATTTGTTACGAGCAGAATGGAATCCCAAGTTGATAATATGGAGGCAAGGCACTTTAAAGTGGTAAATTTTCCTAAGTTGGGAACAATTACAAGCAATAAATGATCAGAGGAGAAAGTGAGACAAAATAATGTGTATTATAAATGGGGTTGCTTAAGAAAACTTTGATAGATTCTGTCTCCTCCACAGCATGAACACAATTTTCTAGTCATCAATGATATTCTTAGCTAAGAATCTATCATTGTTAAGGGAGAGAAAAGCAGAAATAATAATGGTAATAAAAAGCCCAAATAAACAAAGAAGGGATTTGGTAATAAGAGCTATGAATTAACTGTTAGAAATGCAGAAACCTGGAAGGGTAATTTGAAAGAGCAGTCAATGAAAATGGTGTTTACTAGCATTAAAAGAGTGTGCAAGGATGTGTACTTATATATATATATTTCAGGAAGAAAATAAATGCTTCTTGTTGGTGTTAGATGGAGGTGGTAGAGGAGTCTGCTCTGGTACTTCAAAAATAGAATTGTCCAGCCAAAGATTCCTAGCTCTGGAAAAAAGCAAAGTGATGGGTTTGTATCTTAGAGACTGTGGAAAGCTTCTTACTCCACCAGTCACCAGGCAGCAAATTAAATGGCAACCTGGAATGTTTCTACATATCTAGGACTAGAAAATTGAGAACATTGAAGAGTTTCATAAGACAGGGCTAAAAAAAATCCTGTTAGGGGGTTGATACTTCATAGAGATGAGTACCCAGGGCATTGGAGTGCGTTTGCACATTAAAATAAACAGAATAGGATGATGTTTGTTCAGGTGAGATGATGAGTGGCAGAGAGGAAGGGACTTATTTCACTGGAGTAGGATGAAACAGGGCAGAGAAGCTGCAGGGCCCTGGTAGAAGAGCAGCAGATTGGCCACTGGATCTCTCAGAGTTGGCTGAGGAAGCCCCAGGAGCAGAGGGCAGGTGGCATTTTGGGGGCCAGTGACTGAAGTTGCCATGGAGGCAGACAGAGAGGGAATGGAGTTACCATCCAGCAGCATCCAGCTTGCCTCCTGCCAAAACCTGAACTGCCAGGAATTCGGGCTCCCAGATTCCAGGCTGGGATTTCCCAAGCAGAAAATGCCTGCACTGGGCAGGAGATCAAAACCCTCCAGAGAACACTTGAGGTTTCTTCTGCATGCACGAGAGGGGGGTTAATCCTCAGGGAGGTTTCTCCTGTGCTGTGTCACCTTGGGGACACTGAGGGCACTGGAGAAGCTGTGGCTCTGCTGGGCTCTGGCCAGGCTGGACCTCAAGGCTGGGGCCTGGCCCAGAACCCAGAAAGTTCTTGAGGAGCTTGAAGAATGAACTGTGGTGCAAAACCCCCAGATTGTAGGGAAACACTAAATAAGTTTCATTTGAATGTATATCCAGGAGGACATGGTGAGGGGAACAGGTCACAGGCTGTGGGGAAAAAAAATATTCCAAAGGGAAAATGCTTGAAAGATCTGGGCTTTGGCATCCAAGAAGAGCCAAGGGTTGCAGGGTGACACAGGCTGGGAGTCATAGAATCCTAGAACTGACTGGGTTGGAAGGGACCTCAGAGCTCATCAAGTCCAACCCTTGATCCACTCCCCCCGTGGTTCCCAGCCCATGGCACTGAGTGCCACATCCAGGCTCTTTTGAAATATCTCCAGGGATGGAGAATCCACCCCTTCCCTGGGCAGCCCATTCCAATGGCTGAGCACCCTCTCCAGAAAGAAATTCTTTCTAATGTCCAACCTAAACCTCCCCTGGCACAACTTGAGACCTCTTGTGCCCTCTTGTCTTGCTGAGAGTTGCCTGGGAAAAGAGCCCAACCCCCCCTGGCTCCAACCTCCTTTCAGGGAGTTGGAGAGAGTGATGAGGTCTCCCCTGAGCCTCCTCTTCTCCAGCCTCAACACCCCCAGCTCCCTCAGCCCTTCCTCACAGGACTTGTGCTGGATCCCTTCACAGCCTCCTTGCTCTTCTCTGGACCTGCTCCAGCACCTCAATCTCCTTCCTGAGCTGAGGGGCCCAGAACTGGACACAGGACTCAAGCTGTGGCCTCCCCAGAGCTGAGCACAGGGGCAGTGAAGGTTTTTTTACTTGATTATCATGAACAGCTTCTGTACTGGAGGTCACATTTCAACCAGGCTTCCCAGAGCTCCCAGGACAAGTTGCTGGCTGTTAAAGACAACATCCCACAGCTCCCAACCTGGAGAAGCTCAGCATCTCCCCCAGCACCATCCCCAGACTGGTGGCACTGTCGTGTCCCAGTGGCCCCATCCTGTGCTCTGTAGGGTGTCCCCAGCTGCTGGCACACCCAAGGACTGCTGCACACTCACACAGAGGTGGGCACTTCCCATGGAACCTGCTATTCCCTTTCCACCTTTCCATCCTGACAAACCTGGCAGCATCCCTTCTGCCTGGAGAGGAGCTTTGGGCACGAGGTCTTTTGCTGCTGATCAGTTTGAAAGCATCATTCCTGTCACCCACTCCTCCTGCTCCCCCTGATGTGAACCCCATCTTTGCCATCTCAAAAATCTGCTCCAGGCCAGAATTTTCATGGCATCTTTTATCCAGAGCAAAGAGCTAGTTTGAAGTGTCAAGGGAAATGCAGCCAAAGGCTCTCAAGGGCTGACCCCCCTTTCTTTCCCCCCACAACCACCTCCATCACCCCCAAAGAGCCTGCAGCAAGCTCCTCAGAGGGCTCTCTCCTAATTCAGGCTTCCCCCAGCATGATTTGTACTGCAAGTCAGAGGATCCCAGCTGGGAAATCCAAGGGATTTCCTGAGAAAAACAGCTGTGGGAGGACACAGAAGCAAAATCGTTCCTGGGTGCATGGAAAGACTTGGAAAATGTTCAAAGGGAAAACGAAGGAGAAGGCTGAGCAGCACCCAGGGGTGTCCTCGTGTGCCACAGGAGAAGGGCATGGTTGGAAAGCTGCTTGTAACAGGGGTGCAGAATTCCCAGTTTTGGCACTAAGCTGCAGTTAAAGGCAGATTTTAGTTGTCAGGTGAAGTCAACAGACCCTGTGGGGTAAATCATAGAATCACAGAATTGGTTGGGTTGGAAGGGGGAGCAGATCTGAGGCTGCAGAGCAGCCTGGAAGCAGCCTTGGAGCTCAGGTTTATCCATGGATTCTGTGGGAGAATGTGACCTCAATTAATGTCAGGATCACAAGTTCCCATCTTTTTTCCAGGTGTTTGAGTCACCCACCAGCCTAGCTGGAGTGTTTCCATGGTCACTTCTGTGCCTGTGGTGTGATCCATGCTGCTTATTCCTGATGCCTGGAAGGCTCCAAGATGTGTGCTGGGATTTGGTTGGAGCTCGAGTGTCCTGGTGGCAGTGTGGAAGGGAGGTGGCCTTTCCCTAGGATGCTCCTCATTCCCCAGGGATCCCAGGTGACAAATGGCACCTGCACCTCCACACCTGGGCATGCCCCAGGTTGCTGTAGTGTAGGAGTTCTCTTAATTAAAAAAAAAAAAAATATTGTGACACACACAAGACATTTAACACTGAGCTATCTGGAATCCAGGAAAAATATCCATGTTCTGTTCCTCTTAGGAGTGTCTCATAAATGCTAAGGACAAGAGATTCCCTCTGCTAAAGGGCTGAGAGGAGGTTTCTCCCTGAGCCCAGCTGTTGATTTGCTCATTCCCAGAAGCAGTGATTGATAACCCAGTTATTTGGAGCCCTGCTAGTGGAAGTATTCTTAGAAACTAGAACCTCATTTTCTCATGCTGCAAAATGTCACTTCCTAGGAGTGGATGTGCAGAAATTGGATTTTGTTACTTGCTTTCAGACCCAAAGAGTACAAAAGACTGATGAATATTGATTGTGCTTTATTTTAGAAAAAAAAATAAATATTTTTTGTTGTTAAAGCACCCTGAGCTGATAATGGAACTGATCAGATGGAGGAGCAGGAGAGAATTTTGTAGTGGCATAGGATGATCTTTGTCTCTTGGACAGAAGAATCCTGAGGGTGGTTAAGGGTCCCACACCTGGATTTTTCCAGCTGCCATGTCCATGACCCATTCCCTGTGTCTCCCAGCACAGTAACCTTCATTCACACTTGCATTTGTTGGATAACTCGTGGGTCTGGCTGCAGGGTGGCTCATTACATGCTTCATTTCCCATGCTATCCCTGGCAAACATCCCCGTGTGCTGGGATGGGGAGATCCCTCCTGGAAGAATCTCTGGCTGTGTTCTGCTGAGCTGCTCCAGGACATCAGTTCCTGCTTGGATGTCTGGCCATGCTCTGGGATTCTATTTGCCCTCTGATCCAGTGGGGTGAAGCTGCTGGGAAAAGCTTTCCCAGAGGCCTGGAGATCTGGGAAGAGGTTTTCTCCAGGGAATCAGGAACATGCACCTGGAATCAGACACCAAGCCCCATCCCGGGGCTGCTCTCTGCATCTCCCCTGGGAGCTGTCAGGAGGGAGGATGGGGCATGGATGTGTTGCTGGGGGGCACAAAGCTGAGGGGGAGCAGGCATCAGATGGGTGAGCATCCTGGGTCACCACCACAACCTGGGTGATCCCAGGAGAAGGATCCTGGTGGCTGGGTGCTGGCTCAGGCTGAGGGATCACTGGGGCTCAGCTGGGCAACCTGAATTTGGGGAGAGCACCCACCACCTCACCTCTGCTCCCTTGGAAATCCCTCTGGGGTTCCAACCACCAAATGGCCAAGGGGCAGCTTGTTCCCTGGGGCACTGGGGCAGCACGAGGAGGCAGGGGGGCCCCAGAGCAGGCAAAGGGACCCCCACACCATGTCCCCAGCTCTCTTGCTGGGCCAGATGCCTGGGTGAGCATCTCTGCGAGGCATTGCCTCCAGGCACAAGGGCTGTGGAGCTGGAGAGGTGTCAGCCTTGCCAGAGAGGGTCCCAGTGATGGTGGGGATGGTTCTGGACTGAGCTCAGGAGGCAGAGCACATTGGGTATGGGGTGGGATAGGATGGGATGCAGTGGGCTGGGATGAGGCAGGGTGCCCAGAGCAGGGAGCCGGCAGCCCTGCAGTGCTGAGCTCTGCACCCAGCAGGGGTGGGTCCTGGAGGCATCCCCAGGGCTGCACATCTGGGTGTGGAAGTGCATCCCTGCCTTTGTCAGGATTTCAACCCCAAACTTCAAGCTGCTCTCAGCAAGAAGGGAGGTGACTGACAGGCAGGAAGCAGACCCCCAGCACTCTGGAGGTGCAAATGGGAGCGTGGGGTGTGGTTGGCAGGTGCTGCACAGCCCGAGTGATGAGGGCAGCATCCCAGCCAGGGGCTGCTCCTGCCCTGGGCTCCTCTGGGGGCTTTGCGAGCGAGGGCTTTATTCCATCTTTTTTTTCCCCGAGTCCATTCAGCATCCCTCCCTGCCTCCTCCCCCTCTCCCCGTCCCTCCCACCCTGCCAGATCCCCAGCAGCCTCTTGACACCTTGGGGGAAGGCTGGGAGGTGGAACCATCGGCAGCGAGAGAGAGGGAGAGGGAAGCGGATAACGGGGAGGTGGAAGGAAGGTGGGGAGGGGGAGGTTCGGGGCCACTCCTCACACGGGGGGACTGCAGCTTCTTTTGCGTGGATTGTTGAAGAGAAAAGGGAGCTGCGTTTGTGGAGGGACCCAAAAATAAAGAGCTCGTTGCTGGGGTAAGTGCAAAGCTGAGCTCCCCTCCTCTCATTGTCTGGCAGGCATCGATCCCCCCATCCTGTTGTGTGTAGTTGTAGCAATTTTGGTTCTGATTCGGGTTATTTGGTGCAGCAGCAGCTGCAGGGGCAGCTGCCGGAGTGTGGGTGTCCCCTGTGTGTGTGTTGTGTGTGTGTGAGAGTGTGTGTGTGTTGTGTGTGTGTGTGAGAGTGTGTGTGTGTTGTGTGTGTGTGTGAGTGTGTGAGAGTGTGTGTTGTGTGTGTTGTGTGTGAGTGTGTGTGTTGAGTGTGTGTGTTGAGTGTGTGTGTGTTGTGTCTGTGTGTGTTGTGTGTGTGTCTGTGTGTGAGTGTGTGTGTGTGTGGTGTGTGTGTCTGTGTGTGTGGTGTGTGTGTCTGTGTGTGTGGTGTGTGGTGTGTGTGTGTGGTGTGTGGTGTGTGTGTCTGTGTGTGTGGTGTGTGTGTGAGTGTGTGTGTATGTGTTGTGTGTCTGTGTGTGTTGTGTGTGTTGTGTGTGAGTGTGTGAGAGTGTGTGTGTGTGTTGTGTCTGTGTGTGTGTTGTGTGTGAGTGTGTGTGTGGTGTGTGTGTCTGTGTGTGTGTTGTGTGTGTTGTGTGTGTTCTGTGTGTGTGTGTCTGTGTGTGTGAGTGTGTGTCTCTGTGTCTGTGTGTGTGGTGTATCTGTGTGTGTCTGTGTGTCTGTGTCTGTGTGTGTGTCTGTCTGTGTGTGTGTGTCTGTGTGTGTGGTGTGTGGTGTGTGTGCATGTGGAAAGCTGCCCCTTCTCTGACAAGACACTGACACATTTCCAGCTCTCGGTGTGCTGTTACAGCCTGCTGGGCACACAGGCACACACCAAACCCTCTCAGCTCTCCCTGATTTTCCAGTCCACTCCTCCCTGCAATCAGTGACACAGGAGGGCTGCTTGGCAGCCAAAAATTAAAAGGGGGGGCTCTGAAACCCCAGTGCCCGTTGGTAGGGAGCTGCTCGCCTTCATCCCGAGCCTGACACGTTCAGTGTTATGTTTTATAACAAAGCTACATTTAAAGATCAATCCGGCTGTGGTTATTGCATCCAAATGACACGGTTGTCATGGAGATGGTACAGGGAAGCTGAAGTGAGCTGACTGCATCTGGACTGGAGTGGGGCTTCAGTGCTGGGTGAGATCCTGCCTTGCCTCCTGGGGCTTTTTGTCTCTGCTAGGTGACAATTTCTTCTCATCTTGAACGAGGCAGCAGCATATTAGAGGATTTAGAGGTCGAGCTGCCGGGTAGGGTGTGCGTTGCCCCCTTTCTGAGCTCTGTTATTATTGTAATTGCTGTATTAGTGTCTGCATCAACCTGAATCCCTTCCACGAGTCCGGGGAGGAGGCAGGAACGGGAAGGACAGGGAGTTTGCAGAGCACACAGCTTTTTGGAAAAAGCCCCCAGCCATGCTCACACCTCCCTGCTGGCTCCCCCAGCTTGAGGGGGGGACAAAAGGGAAAGGATTCACTGATTTTAGCTTCCATTTTCCTGCCTCAACTTTGAGCCAGTCACCTGCTCATCTCTGTGGCAGGGGAATGGCATTTGGGTTTGTTGTTTTTTTTTTTTGTTTTTTTTTTTTTTTCTTAATATATTTGTTTCTTTTGCAACTGGTGATATGAATGTGTTGGCAGTTGGGAAAGAAAATCCATAATTTATGAGAATGAAATTTTTTCTGCCTAAGGCTAGCTAGAATACAAAGAGTAGATCTGTGGGCAGGGCATCTTGTATGTTACAGATGTGTATTTCTCTAGCAGCTGGGAGTAAATCACACTATTGTGCTCCTCTTCATTATTTTTGGGTGTTAGCCTGGCTGTAGTCAATATTTAATCCCAGCTCATTATGTGCTTGCATAATAAACGTGCAATTTGGAGCCTAACTTTACATCTACAAAAAGCTTTGGGAATTCCTGTGGCATTGTCTCCACAAATACAATTTCACCCTTTTTTCTCTGAGATCAAGCCTATTGTGGGGATGTAAATAAAGTAAAAGGCAGGGGTGGAAATAAGCCCATCAGGATGGCAGTGCTTCTCTAATTGTGCCACTAAACGTAAGAGAGAATTAATTACTAGGATAAACAGAGCTTTGTAGTTGTTGGATCAGGGAAATATTTGCATGGAGTTCCAGGCCTGCATTCTAGTAGCTAGAATTATGGCTTAAATTCCCTCTTGCCAGCAGATAATGTTTTTAGCCAAGAGTGTGGCATATTATCATTAGATATTTTTTGTATTAAAAATATGCTAAATCCCCGTGTCCTTGTCAAATTGTCCTTTGCAACTGCTCCAAAGTGTGTGATTCAGCTAGGATTTTCTTTAATGTGATTTTCCTTCTCCAAGTCCAAGCAAACAATGGATAAAGTCTAAAAGTGGGCAGCTGAGCCCAGAGGGGAAGTTGGAGAGATGGCTGACTCACAAAATGGATGGTTCTCATTTTGTCTCTTCTTTCCCCCTAAAACTTAGACACAAGTGGAGTCGAAGTGGGTGGTTTTCCTTGGAGATCCCCTTGGATTCATGAGGCTGGCAGAAAAGTAGTTCTGAATTAATAGTGAGTTTTCCCCCTGCCTCAGCACATCATCACTCTTCAGTCCTCCCTAGGACAGGGCTGTGCTACACTTTGGGGCAACTGAGGCTTGGTGTGCTCAGGAGACCAGCATCCAACACCTTTTTTTCATCCAACAACAAGAGACATCATCCGACACCTTTTTTTCCCCCTTCTTCCACGGATTTTCCCAGAGAGGAAAATTCCCCAGGCTGTTGTTGCCAGAAGCTTCAGCCCAAGCCAGGAGCTGCCACGAGGCATGTGGCAAACCACCACGTGGAAAGGACTGAAGTGAAAAGTCTCCTGGGAAGTCTGGAGAACTTTCTCCATCTGTGGAGTTGCCCTGGGTGGTGTCAGGGGTTCTGCCCAAAGCTGGAACTGGTCCTCTTTGCCAGAGGGAACTGGAAAGGCCTCCTCTGCTCAGCCTCAGCCTCTCGGGGCTGCTGGTTGATAAAGTCTCTGCTGTGGAAACATCTCCCTGCAAGAAGGAAAACATCCTCCTCAGCTCTGCAGCAGGAAAATGTCTTTCCCAGGGATGTGCCAGGATGGGCTTCCTGGGACACTCAGTGCATCCAGGGGTGCCAAGGAGTGGAACCTTCCACACCTGAGCCTCAGGATGCTTTCCTGTGGTAGTTATGGTGCAGGAATCATAGGTGAGAGGAGCAGTTCTGGGTCTCTCCCTCTTTTCCTCATGGCTTGGGGAGGTGGCTGGCAGGCTGGGCTCAACAGTGCAGAGGCACTTGGACAGGAACCACCTCACCCTTCATCCTCACTGCTGTCCCTTTGTCACCTACAGGAGCCCTGGGAGGGGAATGGATGCTCAGAGAGGTCCCTGGCTCTGCCTTTCCTGACCCTGGGCAGCATCTTGTCCTGATCAAGTCCCAGATGGGGACACCAATGACTCCTTCTTTAAGGCCAACACATCTCCTCTTCCTGGAGCAGCTCCTTGCACCAGGCAGGGCAAGAGAACTCAGGGAGCTGCAGCAGCCTGAGCAGAGCCAGGGCAGCTGAGCCTGAGCCCCTTCTTGTGCTCTCCATGCTTTTTCTGGGCCCTGGGCTTCATCCTGACACTAGACACATGGTTTGTGTCTGTCTCTTCACTACTTACATGTCCTCCCCTCGTTCCTATTCCTCTTTCCCATTGCTCCACATCCTTCCCTCCATGGTACAAGAAGCTGAGGTGGAGGAGCTGGGGCTGGCAGGGGGCTCAGGTTCAACCTTTCTGCTGGAAGGCTGTTGATCTGCAGGAACAGCTGATCCCCTTGTCCTGGGCAAAAAATCCTCTTCCCACTGGGAACTGGGAAAGGAGACCATACCTGGAGGCTGTCTCCCAAATGGGAGGCATCCCATCCAAACTGGTCAGGGAGTTATCTTTGTGGTAACCAGCTCAGGAACACTTTCCATCATCTCCTCCTGAATCCTCTTCTTCTCTGGAGCATCCTGAATGGCTCCCAAAAAAGAGGATGTGGGAGAGCTGCTCTGTCACTGCCAGCTGCCTTGGGACACCTCACCAGGGCTCAGGGAAGGGACAAAGATTCCCTTTCAAACAGGATGGGCATGGGATTCATCCCAGCGTTTTCTGCCTTCCTTTACACCATGGGGTTCCCAGGATTATCTCCCAAAGCCTCCACTGTGGCAAAGTCCTAATCCACTGGGTTTGTGTCTCCTGCTCTCCTCATCAGGAGCCTCCAGCTTTAAACCTGTTGTGAGTGTGGCAGGGACATGGTGGGGACAGAAGCACTCCAAGGGCTCTGGATGAAGTGGAGTTGGTGGCTTCTGTGCTCACTTCCCAGCCTCAGCCTCCCAGCCAGGTGATGCAGCTGAGCTCCTCATCTCTCTGTGGCCTCTCTGGGATGGAGAAGCAAATCCCTGCTCAGAACAGAAACCCTGCAGGTCCTCATGAATCCTTTTTAGGGAGGTGGAGCCTGGGCCTCTGAGCTCTTCTCATCAGCATCCAGCACAAAAATGTGCATCAGCCCCAGGTGACTGATGAGCTGCTGCCTCACCAACCCTCCTGCAAAACCCAGAGAAAGAGATGGGAGCTCAGCCACCCCTCCAGCTTCTCCTCTCCTTTATTTTCTGGATCTGACCCAAATCTTTTTTTCTTTAAAAAATCCCCTAAAAAAAAAACCCACCAAAAAAACACCTTGTAGATGCTCTAATAACAAACAAAGTGAAAGGGTTTAAAATTTTCTTTTCAGTTTTTATTTTCTGGATTCGTTTTCGTGCTCCAAAGTCAGAGAATAAAGCTCAGCTCTTGGGACCCTTTTTTTATTTTTATTTTTTTACACTGGGATTTGTTTTCAACCCAGCTGCTCAGTACTTTCAGCACGAAAGCACAAATGCATTTCAAAATCCCAAATCTGGGTAAGATTTCCCTGACCTGTAATTGCACTTTTCGGCCAATGAACAATTTTTCCAAAAAATTTCACCCAGTTCTGGGAAAGATCCGAGGGCTGGAGCAGCTCTGCCCTGAGCCAGAGGAGGATTGGGGGTGCTCAGCCTGGAGAAGGCTCCAGGGAGACCTCAGAGCATCTTCCAGTGCCTGGAGGGGCTGCAGGAAAGCTGGGGAGGGACTTGGGAAAAGGGGGAAAGGTTTCAAGCTGACAGAGTAGAGATTTGGGTTAGATTATGAAAAAATGCTTTTCCCTCAGGGCAGTGAACCCCTGGCTCAGGCTGCCCAGAGAACTGTGGCTGCCCCATCCCTGGAATTGTTGAAATCCAGGTTGGATGGGGCTTGGAGCAGCTTTATCCAATGGGAGGTGTCCCTGGCCATGGAAGGGGGGTTGGAATTGGGTGACCTCTGGGATCTCTTCCACCCCAAAGCATTTGGGGATGAGTTGGACACATGGAGCAGGAGGGGCTGACATCTTCTCCAGTTCTCCCACAGCCTTTCCCAGTTGGGGTCCTGGAGCAGAACTGTTTCCCCATGGCATCCCCTGGCAGAGGGATGGATGAGATCTGCACTCAGAGGGGCTCCCACTCCAGAGTTTTTCCCCCAGGTGGGGAAAAACCTGTTTTTTTCCCAGGTTTGCTCCTCAGGAGGGCACTGGGCACCCAGGAAAAAGAAGGGGATGGAGGCAGACTGGGACCTGAGGATTTTGAGCACTTTCTAGGAAGAAAAGCAATCAGGTTATGGACACAGCTTGACCAAGCAGGACACAGGGGCTGGGGGAGCAGAGGTGGTTTCTGGCAAGAAGGGGATGCACAGTGCAGGGAGATTCTGCTAAATTAAAATATATGTATTTGTCTTTACTGGTACAACAGAAGCTAGGGGAGCAGGCAAGAGGAAAGTGAGAAAGCTTTATTTAATTAGATTATGAGGCCCCAAAGGCTTCAGACTCATAAAAAAAAAAAAAAAAAAAAGAAATTATTTTTGTAATTGAGGATGGGGTTTCTGCCAAGTGCTTCTTTAATGAGTATTTAGGTTTTATCTTATAAGTTACCAACATGAGGCAAGGGCAGCAGTTGGAGCCAACCCTCACCAGAGTCCTCAGCTTGCTGAAGCAGGAGCTGCTTGCCTGCAGCTGAGTGTGCTGCTGAGCAAAGGGCATCCATCCTCTGCCCATCCTTTGGCCATTCCAGGTTGTTTATTCCTGTCTGTTGAGATTCTCTCAGCATTAAAGCTCTCTGTGTTCATCAGCTCCCAGGAGGCAGCTTTAGGTGGGGCAACTGAGGCAGCAAACAATCATCAGGGTGTTTTTCCTCCCAGCAGTGGAGAGGCTCAATTTGCAGCAGCACTTAGGGCATCCTTGGATGGATCCTTCCGAGGGTCCAGCAGGATGGGGCTGTGGCACTGCTGGTCCAGGGACTCCTGGCCTTTGCCAGGTGGAGGGACAGCCTGGGCTGGTTCTGCCCTGAGGTCCAAAGGTTCCCTGGACTCCAGGCAGTCACAGCCAGGCAGTGGAACTGGTCACAGGCATGGCAGGTGACAAACAGGGTGTCCCTGGGCCACAGCTGGCCTGATGCCCTCAACAGGGATGGGGGCTGGGGGCTTCTGGGCTGAGAGACCCTCTGCCAACACCCTGCCTGGGATTTGGGGTGCTGGGGTGGCCTGGTGTGATCTGAAGGTCCCAAGCCTGAAGGTCTCTCCTCTGCTGGTCTTTGGTGTCCTTTGCTCTCCAGCACAGCCGTGAGCCCCTGCTGAGGTGTGTGCTGGTGGCCCTGGGGCTGGTGTCACCTCCAGAAGAGCCATTTCTATGGAAAGACTCTTTCCTCAGCACCTCTGTGTCCTGGGCACCTCCCACTCTGCCCCTTCCAGTCCTGAGAAATGAATCCACCTCTCTCCCAGCCCTTCTGCCCCTCCTTCCTCCCTCAGCCTCATCAGCCTCCTGGTCCCCATCACCCCTGGCAGGAGCTGGGGCTCTCAGCAGCTCCCATCTGGGATGTCTTGAGCCCAGCAGTGGAGGAAAGCTCCCAGAAGCAGAAAAGCATCCCACTTGCCTGCCAGCCCAGGCTCAGGTTTAGGCTCCATCTAATTAAAAGCTGTTTGGAAAGGATTAAGGCAGGTAATGAGCAGTTGAAATACTCAGCTCCTGTGTTACAGGCAGGGGTTCTGAAAGGCACAGAAGTGCCTGGCCACAGGGCACTGGAGGCCTCTGCTAATCATTTATTAACCCTTTATAAACTATATAAAACCCTTTGCAGCACAGCCTGACCTTCCTGTGCCTCGGATGGGAATTATTCCCCACCCCCAAGCCACGAGATTGTCTTGAAAGAGCAAGAGATTGTTGTCCCAAACTTTTGGAGCTGCCTCCTTTGGTCCCTTTGAGCTCTGGCATTCTCCAAGCTTCCTTCCCAGTCATTTTTGCCTGTAGGAAGTTGAGTGTTCAGGTGTGGCTTCAGGAATCTTGGATTTCCCACTGTGATATCACCAAGAGGAGACCCTGCGTTACCTGCTGGGAGTGTTGGACCAGAGCTACCTGGGGAGCAGGAGCAGAGAGGAGCAACCCCAAGTGAAACTCAGGAGAATTGGATGTGCAGCATCCCAGCAAAGTCCCAGCCTGAGGGCAGCACCTCAGATGCAGGGGTTTTACTGGTGCTGCCAGCAGACTGAGAGTAAGAACACAGCCACAAACCCACAGCAGCTCCTGGGAGGTGTAGGGCATCAACCTCTAGCAGAAACCTGTGCTTTAATGGCCTAGAAGGGTTTTGTAAACACAACCAGAATGGAGGGGAACCCCCTGCTCTCCACCTGACAGCAAACTGTGAGGAGTGCACCCTGGTGATGTGGTCCTGTTCATTTTGCACACTATGAAAATCACAGCTGTCCAGTCTCAGCTGCACAGTGTGCTCCCAGGCTCTGTGCTCCTCCTCTCACCATGCCACGGGGGCATCCAATGAACCAGGATGAGCAGTGGTCATCTCCTGAACCTTTATTTCATCTTTACAACACCCTTCTTCCTGGCTGGCTCCTCTGGCCTCTCCGTGCATCACTGAAGAGTCAGCCCAGCATGTAATTCACCAGTTCCCAAAGTCACCTCCTGATGCCTAAATGTGATGATGCTCTAAGGAGCAGGAGAAAAGCCCTGAGAACTCTAATTTAAAAAAGATAAAGTGACCTACAGGAGGCTGGGGTGGCAACTCTCCTGTAGCCTGGGCACAAGGTGTAGTTCAGGGAGTCTTGCACACTGTGGGGTCAGGAGAGCCTCTGGATCCAAGGGGTATTTAAACAATTCATTGTCCTGATGCAATCACAGCAGCCTAAAGGTGCTTTTTGCTCTTATGGAAAAGAAGCATCCCTGATAGAGCTCTGCTCCTTCATGGGAGAAAATCACACTCCTCTTGGAGTCCAGCACCTCCATCCAGGGCAGACCCATCCTCTGCACAGCAGCTGCCAAATGGCTACAGCAGGCTCATTTTTTCAAGGCACCTCTGCTTTGACATTTCCTGCCATTCAAGGTATCCATACTTTGGGGAACCATTCTTAGAATCACAGTATCATTTTGGGTCGGAAAAGACCTTCGGGATCAAGTCCAATCATTTGGGTCGTGTTGGGAAGTGATGCCCCTGGGGGCTGTCAGGGTCCTCAGGACAGCAGGAATCCAAAAATGGAGAAACGTGCTCATAAAATCTCCTCATTTTTCTCTGAATTCCCTGGAAGCACAGCAGTATGGTCTGGATCTGCTTTGAACTGGCTGTGGGAAGGAAAAAGACAATTTTCAGGCTTCAGGGAAGTGTGTTCCTCCCTCATTCTCTGGGCTGGGAAACACAGGGGAAGGGTCTGCAGCCCAGGGGTGCTGGGCAGTGCTGGGCAGGGGGCTGCTTTTCTAAAAAAAAAGTGTCTGCAATGTCACCATCAGCAGCTGGGACTGCTCTCCCAGGCTGTGGAGGTTTGGGCAGTGAACACCAGAGTGCAATTTGCTCACTGTAACTCAGATTTCTTCTAGAGATCAAATGCAGCTTTTCTGCTGGCTCTGAAGAGGGCCTGGGGCTGAGCTCAGCTGGAGGAGGATCCACTTGGGTGAGATGAAACCCACCCCCCCCCAAAGTGCTTCACCATGTGCTGAGCAAGTTTTGGCATAGTTAAGTCCTGACCAGCATCTCCTGTTGCCATGGCAAAGAAAACAAGAGCTTACAACATCCTAACAGAGCAATGAAATCCTGCTTTTTCTGACCTTTTCTGTCATTTCCTTGACTCTCTGCACCTGGAGACTGAGCTAGACAGGTGATGGACCAACCAAAAATGTTGGTGAGCCCCAGAGCTTTCTTCTTGAGGGAAAAATAGTGGGGAAGAGGGTGGTCATGCAGAATGCACACCTTTGCCAGCATGATTCCAAGCCAACAGAAGTCCAGGGATCATTTGTGTTCCTTTGGAGCAGGAGGATTTACTTAACCCTCTCTTCCTTTGTAGGAATGTTTCCTGCAGTTTTGAAAGGAAGTTTTTGGTCTAAAGCAAAGAGAAAATGGTGAACTGCAGAACTGGGGAACTCAGAGGTTGAGGATTCACCAGGAAAAAGGCTGATGCTTGGTCTGAGAGGAGATGATTTTCCTAGGGCACTGTCCTGTTTGTTCCCTGACTCCAGTTTTCTTCCCAAATATCTGGCTTTTTCCTGATGACAGATGAAAATCCCTTCCTATCAGATCTTATTTTCTCAGGCCATTCCTTGCAGGTCCTCTGGGCAAAGAGCTTTATGCCCAAGCAGATCTGATAACTTCAGTGGAAACCCCATGTTTTGTAGGGAAGTTCCAGCCCTGCCAGGAAATCTCCAGGGAAATACATCTCAGTCTGATTGAGGAGAGAGGCCTGAGGGAATATGTTCTCCCTTTCCTTCACAGGGATACCAGTAAAAAAATTCCCACTGATGTTAAAGTTCTTCACCTGTTTGATGTCCAAAGTGGGCACGAGTGGATCCCATCTGAGGCTTTGCTGCCTGGAGTCAGCTGGAGGGCTCAGTTCCATATGGAAAATCTCTTGACCTCCTCCAGCAGTCTTTCTGGTCTTATCACAGAATCATAGAACTGGCTGGGTTGGAAGGGACCTCAGAGCTCATCAAGTCCAACCCTTGCTCCACTCCCCCCGTGGTTCCCAGCCCATGGCACTGAGTGCCACATCCAGGCTCTTTTGAAATATCTCCAGGGATGGAGAATCCACCCCTTCCCTGGGCAGCCCATTCCAATGGCTGATCACCCTCTCCCTAAAGAAATTCTTTCTAATGTCCAACCTAAACCTCCCCTGGCACAACTTGAGACCTCTTGTGCCCTCTTGTCTTGCTGAGAGTTGCCTGGGAAAAGAGCCCAACCCCCCCCTGGCTCCAACCTCCTTTCAGGGAGTTGGAGAGAGTGATGAGGTCTCCCCTGAGCCTCCTCTTCTCCAGCCTCAACACCCCCAGCTCCCTCAGCCTCTCCTCATTCTGGGCATGAGCATCTTCAGAGTCAGGGTTTGTGCTACCTGGCCATGGGTGCCTTGGTGGGGAAGCTGCAGGGAGCCCTCCAAGGAGTCCAAGGCTTGGACATGCAGGATCAGGGATCTAAGGGGCAGACAAACCCCAGTGTCTGCTGTGTCACTGGTGGGACTTCTGCCTTCCTGTGGCTCTGGATGGGCTTTTAAAGGAGCCTATTTCAGGAGGATTACAACATACTGTCTAGAAGAGAGGGATGGACCTGAAGTTCCATGTCCATCAGTCTCCTGCACCTTCCCTCTCAAGCTCACGTTTCTCCCGGGGAACACACAGCTCCCTGATCCATATTTTTGGTGGAAGCTTCAGCAATTCCTTCCACCCAACAAGTGATGGTGCAGTCCAGGCTTTCACCTCCAGGTTGTCACTGTTTCCTCTGTGAAAAGAACAGTCAGGTTTGCAGGATGCTTACACAGGGCCAGAGGAAGGCTCAGTAGCCAAGGTACCACTGGAAGGAGAGGAATACATGAAAAATGCTAAGTACCTGGTTTTATTTCCCCCCTTTGAGTAACTGCAAAAGAATGCAATCAGGAAAGCTCTTAAAATCTTTAAGTCTCAGTTTTATTGTCTTCTATAAGCAAAAAACCTGCCATTTTTTCCCCAAGATGAAGTTTTGCAAGAGTCTTTTGGAGCCGAATGTGTTCTAATTGCTCTGGGGCCTCAAATAAAAATTCACAATAAGGAGCTGTAGGATTTAGCTTCAAGGAAAAGTCTGTTCCATGCAGAGTGACTTCTGATTATCCACGGGCATTTTTTTAGCATGTAGCTGGTTTATTTTAGACTGTGGGTTTTGTTTTATCTACATTGGAAAGCCACCAGGACCTGCAGTTTAAATGGTGAGTGATGGATGGGAACCCCATGAGCAGTGAGCACCCAGGGGCTGCATGAAGCAGCACTATCAGCAGCTCAGATTTCCTTGTTGAACCATGGTTTTTTTTAGCCCAAATGGGTGCTGGCATGAAGTAGCACCCTGCCAGGAGACTCTCTGGCTCTGGCACAGGCAGGCTGGTCCTGGTGGCTCTCCAAAGCCTGGTCTGGGGTTTCCATAGCACTTTCTGGCCCTTGCCCACTCCAAATCCCTCCCAGAGCACCAAGACTTGGGGGTGTGGGTGTGAGCAGAGAGGGCACAGCCCTGATCCCTGTGGGGGATGTCCAGTCCCTCCCTTTCTGGAGCACATTTCTCACCCCACTGCACTTCCACCAGGTTTCCAGCAGCAAGGCAACCCCAAAGCTGAGTGGTTTGCCCTGTCTCAGAGAGGCTGTGCAGGGATTTCCCAAATCACCTCTGAGACTGCAACTAAAACTGCCAGGATCCCTCTCACCTCAGGCAGATGGATCCCATCTGGATCTCCAGAGGAAGGGACATCTCCACGGGCTCATGGTCACGGGAAGAAGAAACATCCCCACTTAAACTGGGACTCTGGGTGGGACGTGGGCAGACATGAACTCTTTGTTGTTACACAGGATGGGTAATGTCACTCCACTGGGTGTTGGGGGACCCGTTCTGGTGGTCCAGCAGGTGCTGGGAGGACAGGGAAGGGATTTACGGAGTGAAGTTGAAGGTTGTGTGGTTAGGGAAGGGAGCAGGGAAGTGCTGTGTCCCTCACACTGCCCACTTTTCTTTTTATCCTGCCTTGGAGCCCACATCTGGCTGAGAACCCAGCCCAGCTCTGTTCTGAGCCCCTGGTCTGCAGCAGAGAGATTGGAGGGGAGCTGAAGCTTGGTGTCCCCAGGGAGGGACAGATGGAGAGAGCAGGGGGCATTAGTTTGGTGCTGTGTAAGTTTTTTTATGTGCCCACACCTTGAGTTCACTGTGCAGTGCTGCTTTCCTCTTCTCCAGGGTGTAACAGAGTAATGGAAGTGATGGAGTTAAAGAAAATCCAGAGAAAAGCAGTCAGAATGCTCAGGGCAGAGGAAAAGCTGGAGAAGAAGAGGCTAAGAAGGCAGGGGCTGGAGAGGAGAGGCTGGGAGGTGATATGACTCAAGTCTTCAAAACCCTATCAAAAGAAGCCTCTAGCCCGTGGAAAAATAAATGAGGATTTTGACAGTGAGAAAGGTAAAAAAGTTTTGCTTTTCAGCTGTGTTGGAAGGGCAGAGGTCAGAGCAGAGACACAAGAAGGGGTGATGTGATTCAAACCAAAGAGCCACAGCTGTGATTGATCTCCCCATCTCCCTTTGGCTTTCCCTCCTCAAAGAAACCTGACTGTGCACCCCCCCTCTGCACGGGGTCACGTCTGACACCTGCATTTTGTAAATTCTGTGGTGAGTTGGTCTCAAAAAACAGATCCTTTCCCCTTCAGCAGCCACATGAGGGGTGCCCAGAACAAAATATCCACCAGGTGTGTTCTGTTCCTGCTCAGAGGGCTCTGGAGCTCAGAGCACAGGTGGGACATGGTTTATCACATGGTTTATCACACCAGAGCCTCTTACTGGAGGTGGCCAAGGATCTCCAGGGTTTTGTCCAACCAGAGTGAGCAAGGGTAATTTTTCAACTCTTCTAAAACTCAATCCAGGTGGTCAGCAAGTTGGGCTGGTTGGTTTTTTCTCTCTCCAAGGGGAGCAGGAAGCAGGGGGGTGGCTGGAGGGCAAGGAGGAGCCCCAGCTGGGAGCTGGTGGTGGTGGTTGTGGTTGTATGGCTGCCTGTCAGGGTTTGTGCCAAAGAAAGGGCCAAGCAGGAAACATCTGCCTGTCACATCTCTCTGGAGGCTGCTGCAGAGCTCTGCCTCCCCTGAGAGCTGACACCTAAAATTGCTTTTAGCTCCTGCAAAAAAAGGATGGAAGGTGTCTTGCAGAAAGCAACACCTTGAGAAAATGTATGGGTGCTTTGCAACGGCCTGGAAAAGGGTCCTGGATCACAGGGGCTGCATTTCATGGTGAAGAAAATAACTTCAAAAGAGGGTTTCTGGCCTGGCTGAGTGGACTGAGGGACACCCAAAGGCTGGAGGCCCTGATGTGCTCCTCTCTGGGTATATCTGTGCTGTCTGCACATTGCACAGAGCACATCCAATCCCTTGGGATTTTCTCAGGTTGGAGAAGCTGCTCCCCAGGTTTTGCCTGCAGCACCTGAGCCTGGGCTGGAATAACCTCAGGTGATGGTGTGGGCTGAGGAGCATCTGCTGCAGCATCTCCTCCCCATGTCAGCAGGGTACAGGGCAGGTCAGGTGCATTTGGGGCTGTCCCAGCAAGGACACAGCCAGTGACTTAGGCAAGAGGGTGCTCCCCTCTGTGCAGCAGTGAGGGCACATCTGGGCATCGTGTTTGGACCTCCAAGGTATTGGTGTTGGACCTCCAAGGAGAAGAGGTTTACAAAAGGGAGCTGGCCATGGGATTACAGGGGCTTCCAGGAGTCCATGGAGCAAAATGCAGAGACCAAAGTGCCACCTGAGTGGCAGCACAGACATCTTCTGTCTTTCCTTTCAGGACAGCCTTCTCCTCCATGCACCAGTGGCCAAGCTGCTGCTGTGTCCCCCCCGATCCTGCTTGGAGCTCACTCCTGAGAACTCATCCCTGGGAGCACCAGGACCTCCCCACACCCCTCCCTGTCACTGCCATCACCTTAGGTCTTGCTGAAGCATGGTGATGTTCTGGGGGAAGCCTTTTACAGCTTTGTTAAAAGACCCAGAGGATCAGTGCTGCTCTGCCCTGCATCTTCCAGAATTTCAGGCTGCACAAGAAGCAGATGCAAGGTCCCAGCACCCTCCTTGCCCTGGGCTCTACACCCAGAGTATCCCAGGGTAGGGCAGCTTGCTGTGCCATCCCTTCTCCTTCCTGACACCCCTGCTCTCTTCCTGAGCTGAGCTTGTCAGATGAGCACAGGATCTGCTCACTTTCACCTCCAGCACCACAGGAAGCACAGCAGAGCATCCATGGCATCCCTCTGCTCACCCCCTGGACATCCCCACCATGCCAGGGGCTGAAAGAGCTGCTGCCCCATCTCCTCTGAGCCCAAGGGGATGGGATGCAGAGCAGCCAGGCAAAGGAAGACTGCAGATGAAGCAGCCTGAGCAGCTCATGCTCCACTAAGCAGCAGAATTCTTCTCCCAACCTTCCTGTGTGGCAGCAGCCAAGCGGTTACACAAAACCAAAGTGGGAGCTTTTCCAGTTCCTAATGCGGGGAAGAAAATTAAAAATAAATCATTTCCCACCAGCCATTCAGCTTCAACAAAAGCTGGGAGACTTCCAGAGCCAGTCCCTGAAAGAACTGCTGTGTGGTTTCCAGCCCCTCAGACAATCAGGGCAAACTTTGCTGCCTCTCTGCCCGGGCTCTTCAGGACCTGGTCCTGCTGGCCCCACTGCAAACCCAGCCAGCAACCCAGTTTTTTCCATTTCTGCTCTTCTTCCTCCCCCAACCAGCCCTGCCCCATCTCCTCCTTGTCTGGGGACCATGCAGGGTAGCAGGGGCAGAGGAGGGCTGAGGAGGGGAGGTGGTGGCTGTCCTGCATTCCATCCCATGGCACTGGGCACGTGGGCTGATTTTGGGAGGATTCTGGGGAGTGGAGCTTGTTGCATTTGGCTTCCCTGGGTCTGGCAAGGAGGGAGAGCAGCAGAGGGGCACAGGGATGGGATCCTCAGTCTCCCATCCTGCTCTGGAAACACCAAAGCCCAGCACTGATGATTAAGGGAGTGGAACATCTCCCTTATGAGGAAAGGCTGAGGGAGCTGGGTCTCTTTAGTTTGGAGAAAAGGAGACTGAGGGGTGACCTCATCAATGTTTTCAAATATGTAAGGGGTGAGTGTCAGGGAGATGGAGTTAGGCTTTTCTCAGTGGTGACCAGTGATAGGACAAGGGGTAATGGGTGTAAATTGGAGCATAGGAGGTTCAAGTTGAATATCAGAAAGAATTTTTTTACTGTAAGGGTGACGGAGCCCTGGAACAGGCTGCCCAGGGGGGTTGTGGAGTCTCCTTCACTGGAGACATTCAAAACCCACCTGGACACGTTCCTAGGGGATGTACTCTAGGGGGCCCTGCTCTGGCAGGGGGGTTGGACTAGATGATCTTTCGAGGTCCCTTCCAACCCCTAGGATTCTATGATTCTATGATTCTATGATGGATGCTTTGACTCCCCTTGGTCTTTCCTACAGCAGTAACAGCCTCTTCCCAGCAGGAATCTGGGTTCTTCTGCTTATGTGGGACAACTCATGGAACTGCAGCTCAATAACTGCAGGGTCCCAGTTCCCAGCTCTGCCCTCAGTCTCAGCCAGCACACATTCCAGGTCCGTTCCCTTTCTTCCCAGACTCTTTGTTGTCATGTTAGATTTTTGTGTCTGTTCCATTATCTCTGTGTGTGTGTGAGGTGTTACATTTGCTGGAGATGCAGTGGGATGTCCCCCCCACCCACAGGAGCCAGGGGAGTCCCCTGGTTGGGTGGCTGCAGAAAGGGCAGGACTCCAAAAGTCCTGTGAATCCTCAGTTCTGGGAACCCAGCTCTCACCTCCAGCCCTTACCTGTGCTGGAGAACATTCACAAAGCAGAAACAAAATGAAAAAAGGAAGGGCACAGAGAATACCAGGCTGTGGTCTGCCTCAGCCTCCTCTCTGCTGGGCTGGAGGCAGATGGGGACTCTTGCAACCTGCTGCTCCAACCCTGGTTGCCTTCTTGTGAGTCCCAGTCGTGGTGTCACACCCCATGTCCCTTCCCATGGCCCATGTGTCCTCCCCAGGCAGCTGGGAAGTTGGCAGGACACAGAGGACCATGTGTGGCTCTCCTGGGGCTCTAAACAAGAAGAACCCCTCTGCAGCTGCTCTGGGACCCAGTGCCAGGCTCCTGACTTTTTGGGTTGAAATGCTCCTGGTTTCCCTGCAGAGCTCAGGTACATGGAGCCAAACATCTCAGAGGGGTCAGGAGACCTGGGTTTTTCTTCCTGACTCTGCTCAGAGCAGCAGCCTGGGAGCTGATGGTCTTCCTGGCTCAGCAATAGGCAGTGCCTGCATCCTCCCAGGGTTTCCCAGTCCCATTTCTCCAGGGATAACCCAGGCCAGAGAGCTGAGTTTGGTTATTGACTCCTCAGCCCTTCTGCCAGACCATAAAAGTCCCAGAAAAGCTTCACAGAGGGTAAAACAGAGTAGGCACAATGCAGTATATATTATACATAATAATATATATATATCATATATATATATGATATATATTATACATAATAACAGAAATGTGAATTTTTAAAATAATCCAAGTTGATTACAACTAGGAGGGATGGATGGGACATCAAACTTACAAAGACTTGCCAACTTTTCTTACTCAGGCCTGTCTCCTAACTGCATTTAGTTCCCAGTTTTCTGGTTGCATATGGCTGTGCCAAACCTTAGCTATTTGATTGGAATTCAGCTTGGGACATGTCTGGATTCCTACTGCAGTTTCTGGACGGATGGCAGGGAGGTGGGGAATTTCAGCCCAAACTCTTTGGCTGGGTTGAAAAATTGGACTCAGTAAGTCCCATTATTCATCTCGTGTTAAGAGGCCAGCAAAGCTTTGCTGGAAAGGTTCCTCCAAAGATTTGGGTGTTGGCTCCATGTTGCATGTCTGTGTGGATGCCTTCACTATGGGAAAGCCAAAATTTGGCCTAAATTAGGTTTTCTTTATTACTTGAGATTACAGTGTGGTCGTGCTCAGGAGGGTCTGAGTAACTTTGCAGGTAAATTCTTTGTAGATGTTGCATTGGCTTAGCCCTGGTGTCTGTGCATGAGAGGGCTAAATGCCTGGGAGGGATTTTCTGTGCTGGATTTATTGGAAAAGGGATTTGCAGATCTTTTCTCTTTGTATGGGATGGCAGAAGAACAAGCAAGAGGAGACTTTGCCCCTATGTGTGAACCTGAGGACTGTCCCAGAGGTTTGTTTTGACCTCCCATGGGAGGGCTCATCTCCTGCAGGTGAGATGCTGGGCCACAGAAAGCTGATGGTGTGGTGTCCCAGGCTGGAATTTCTCTTGGAAGGGAAAGGCAGGCTGGCTGAGAGAGAGGCAAGCCCAGGAGAAGGGGGCAACAGATCCCTCCCTGGGGACTTGACCCAGAAAACTGCTTCTGATCTCCTCTGAGGGCTTTTCCCAGCCTGGGGCAGACATCTCACAGTGTCTGGGTCTCCTTTAACTCCAGAGAGCTGTCTGCATCTGACACACCAGCTGTGGTCACCAGAGCTTCTCCCCAGCCTGGAGCAGAGGCACTTGCTGGAGAGGCATCTCTGCTCCCGTGAGGCCACCCTGCATCCTGCAATAGGAGCTCCAAGGGAAATCTTCCCACCTCGAGGATTTTGATAGTTCAGACTTGTTACAGTTCCCCCAAAGGCCTCTTAACCTGGCTCTTGGTTTGCTGGGGGGGCTGGGGAGGACCTGTTGGGATCCATCTGCAGCACACGTGTCTCTGGCTGATGAAACTGGGCATTCAGTGGGCTCATTGCCCAGTTTCTCCAGTTTCTCCAGTTTCTCCTGCAGCTTGCAACCACATTGTCCCTTTGCTCTGGTGGGGGTCAGGGAGGACTTCATTAAGCAAGAAGTCAGAAAACGTTTCTAAGCATTACTCCTCCACTCAGCTTTTGCACTGCCATGGCTGGAAACCAGAGAGGACCAGAGGGTGCAGGGGAAAGACCAAAGCAAGGGGACAGGGGGTGGGTCTAGAAACAAGATCAGAGTGGCAGGAGATCAGTGGGGTTCTCCTCTCAGGCCAGGCTGTGAGTTTTTCTGGTCCCTGTGTTACAGGCAGGCATCGTGCAGCTGCTGGAAGTGCCTGGCAGTGCCTGGAGTGGTTGGAGCAGGGATGCTGAGGGCCCTGTGACAGCAGGGGATGCACACGGATGCACCTGGAGAAGAGGTAAAATCCACCCCCCCCCCCAGCATTGCCTCGAGGTGGGACCTGCCCCATCTCATGATTGTGGGATGTGCAACCCTCAGGCAGTGTTTGATCCCCCAGACCTGTCCTGTGTGGGGCTCTGAACTTCCCAGCTCCCTGTGTGTCCCAGCTGTGGGGAGCAGGATACAGAGAGGGAGCCAGATCCTGAGTCCAAGATCCTGAGTCTGGGCTGTGGGAGCAGAGCAAGGTCAGCCCAGGATTGGGGATCCCCTCAGGATCTGTCCTGCTCAGCCAGAGGGTCAGCATTTTCCTGGGTGGATCTTCCTGTGCCCAGGCCATAGAGGGATGTTTGGGATCCAGTCTCACCTCCTCTTTGCTCCTTGCCCAAGTGCAGAGGAGTCAGCAGCAGAGGCACCTCCAGGACCTCCACCAGCTGGAGGGGTTGTAAGAGCAGAGACAGATGCAGCCCAGCACCTCTTCTTACCCAGATTCATAGAATGATTTGTTTGGGTTGGGAGGCACCTTGCATTAGGCAAACAAATGATTTTTTACAGCTAACAAGAGCTGCAGCTCAGCAAGTCAGAGGATCCACAGCCCATTGCTGGCATCTGGGCACCCTCACAGCTTCTCAGAGGTGATGCAACCTCTGTAACCCTAACCCTGCTTTCCAGAGGGAGAACTCAAGGCAGGGATTTTAAATCATAGAATCATAGAATGGGCTGGGTTGGAAGGGACCTCAGAGCTCATCAAGTCCAACCCTTGATCCACTCCCCCCGTGGTTCCCAGCCCATGGCACTGAGTGCCACATCCAGGCTCTTTTGAAATATCTCCAGGGATGGAGAATCCACCCCTTCCCTGGGCAGCCCATTCCAATGGCTGAGCACCCTTTCCCTAAAGAAATTCTTCCTAATGTCCAACCTAAACCTCCCACTTGAGTTGTGAGGTAGGAACAGAATTAGAGGGAGAACTCAGGGATCCCATCTGCCTGCTGCAATTCATTAGCTGGGCTTCCTGTGGAGGTGAAGACCAATATTGCTTTAAAACAAAATCAGGTGTTAGCAGGCCTCTGTCTGAGCCCCATAAAAAGCTCCTACTGCCAGAGACCATTTCTGGTGGCACCAGGTTCCTTTGGCTGCAGCTGCAGGGGTTACAGTCAGAAAAGTTTGCCCAGCCCAGGGGGTGTTTGAGACTCTCAGACTTGGCACCAGTGGGGCACCGTTCACCAAAAGGGCATCTTTTTTATCAAAAAAACCACTTTTCTAGTTTGGTGCAGCACGGTGTCCTCCCTTTATCCTGCTGAGAGAGCATCTCAGGGGACATCCAATAAGGAGACTTGTGCCAGAGGTTGAGCTGGCAACTTCTGACACCCTTCAGCAGAGCTCGTGTGCTGGGAGGAAGGGAAGTGTAACTCTGGCAGGCAAGCAGCTCTGCAGGAATGAAAAGTCAGCAGGAAGAATCCCACAGGTTGGCACATCATGGATGCTTAGAAGCATTTAAAAAGAGAGAAAAAAAAAAAAAAAGAAGTCACACCCATTTTCCCTCTTTGTCTTATTTTCTGGCAGGCAGGGAGTACTTGGGAATGGTACCCTGGTAGCCAGCACATGCCACATTCCTGTCCAACAGCCCCAGGCAGCTGCTTGGACAGCTGGGACACCAACAGCCCGGGTGCTACAGGATCCCTGCAGCACTCTGGGGCTGTTTGGGGTTGTGAGAGGAGCAGGAGCAGGCAGGTGCTCAGGATTCTCCTCTCCAGATGGGTAAAGGAGCCCCAGGCTTTGCAAAAGCATCACCCCTAGGACGGTCCCTCCTTCCTTTTAGACGGAGGGTGGGGTCCAGAGGTTTGAGGAGGATTTCCTCGGGCTGCCCTTCCCAGCTGGAATCCGTGGCTTTCCTGGGGGGCGGTGACGCGGTGCTTTCCTGGTGACGCGGTGCCTTTTCCATTTGTAGGTAGGAGCGAGGCTGAGCTGAGCGCGGGGCGGGAGCCAGCGGAATATGAGCGAGAAGAGCCACATCCCAGCCTCTGCTGGAAGCTGCCAGGAGCCGCATTCCTCGGGCTCCCAGCCGGGCTGCAGCCCCCGGGCCGAGCAGGAGCAGCTCCAGCCTGCGGAGCCTTCCAAGGAGCCAGCCGGGCCCCGGGAGGATGCTCAGCCCCCGGGAGGAGCGGAGGGGGAGAGCGGGGGCCACCGGCAGCTGGAAACGACAGCGGCAGCTCCGAGCTCAAGGCTGGGCGAGCAAGGAGCGGGGACAGACGCTGAGAGTGGCCCTGAGGACAGCCCGGGGCTGGAGGACGCTGTAGAGGCAGAGCTGGCAGCGGGACGGGAGCCGCGGGACGGCAGCGGGAGCGACGCGGGGGATGCGGGGTCCCCTTCCCTGGGGATACCCAGCCAGGCCCTCAGCAAGGAGTGGAGCCACGGAATCCTGGGCTCCTCGGAAGCTCTGAGCTCTGAGGAGCCCGAGGAGCAGCTCGGGTGAGTGCAAAGCCGCTGGAAGGCCGGGTTTGGGGGATGTTTCTGGAGCCTCCTTGCCTGGAGTTCCTCCCCTCTCCCTGTGGAACTCAGCGGCTTAAAAAGCTGCAGCTGCTTTCATGGCTGACTCTGGCTTTTCACTCTTTTTCTCTCTCTCTCTCTCTCTCTCTGGGCTTCTCACATTGCTTTTCCCTGCTCCAAACGCAGAGAAGCCGGGATCAGAGCCATAGGATGGCTGAAGGCAAGGAGCAGCTTCAGGGATCTGGGGGGAGCTGGTGCCAGTTGTGCTCATTTTGGGGGTGTCTTACTTGTCACCTGGGGCAGAGTTGCTTGAGATAATTTAGGATAAGGATGAAAGCCAGGGGAAGGTGGGGAGTGGGGCTTGTTTAGGAGCTTTGGAGGTCCCTGGCAGCCCCTGGCAGGTTTGCATCCCAAGGGCATCCCCGTTGGTAAGAGAGGGCAAAGCACTGAGCTGTGCTCCCTGCTGCACCTGCCACAGGTGTCACCAGCACCTGGGTGGCACAGACACAGCAGTGAGATGAGGGACACCAGGGCCAACCTGTTCTCAGGTGCCTGAGGCAAAGCAGCAACACGTGCAATGTCCCCCAGTGTCCCTGGCCTCTGCATTGGTGGCCTCTTTTCATGGAGAACCCTCCAGGCTGGGGATGCTCCCCCCAGAGCAGTGTTTCCAGCTGATCTGCTGCCTCTGCAAGTGCCTGGACTCCCTGTGGGGCTATGCAGGTGAGGCTGAAGGGAATTTACTGGTCACTGGGAGGAGGGAAGGTTTTTCCTGGGAAGAGTAGGGATGCTTCTCTTCACCACCAGAAACCATCCCGGGGCCTCTGTTGTAGCCAGCTGAGGGCTGTGGACTCTGTGAAGCTTTTGCCCCTGCCTAGGTAGCTCTCCTAGCCTGGGGCAGATGCTGCAAGCAGGAGAGTTCTGGAGAAGAGCAGCAGCAGATGTCCCAGAGAAGCGTGGGGACTTCTTGAGAGGAGAAGGTGTAAAAGGGGCCAAGTGGCCATGAGTGGCCTGGGAATCACCTTCAGGCTGAGCCACTTGGTCCGAGTGTGGTCTGGAGCTTGGGCAGGACCTCCCTAATCCATTGCCTCTCCTAATTCATTGCTCCCCAGTAAAAAGCTGCTGGTTTGATTTACCCAAGGTCCCCAGCAGGAAGGACCAGCACTGCTTCAACCAGCACAATTGAAGATGTTGGAGAGGGAAAATATCCAGTGCAGGCTGCTGGTGTGCCAGCACCCCCAGAGCTGGGGAGCCAACCCAGGGCAGGTCCCCCAAAAGCTCCATGAGCTGTGTGGTTAAGTCTTAGGTGCTTACAAATCTTTCAGGTTGCAAGGGAACAATTTTGTTTGGTATATGGCTCCCTGGAAGAGCTTGTGAGTTCAAGATGAAGCTAAGGGTGATCAGTGAATGTTGCTGCAATCCGTGGTAGTGCAATTATTTTAAAGTACTAGGGCCTAAATTGGGAGAAGTGGCAGGATTTGGAGATGATGCAACCTGACTGGGCTCTGCCTGCACAGCCCATAATCTTATGCTCTAAACATATTCATTTGAATAGCAAATAATTTTTTTGGAAGCTGAATGTACAAGGGACAAGTCACACACTGTATTCAAAGGCAGCTGGAAAAATTCAGGGACACAGCTGGAAGCTGGGAAAGTGCTGAGTGCCCAGGGAATGGGTCAGCTCACTGGGTTTGAGCTCCTTAGCACTTTGACCACCTATCTCCAGGGTAAATGGCAGAAACATGGGACTGGGCCAAGCCCAGCATGAAGCTGATCTTTCCTGACTCCAGCTGACTGTCTGGCTCTCCTAGATCCTTGTGGGCCAGGAGTGAAAAAGCTGACAGCTGGATGCAGGCACTGAGAAGTCACTGTCAGTCTGCATCAGCTCTGAGTTTCCCCAGTTTTTTTCTTCCCTTCAGTATGTTGCTTTTTCTGTTATGACCCACTCTGGATAGAGCAGAACCTGGGCTTTCTCTGGCTCTGGACTGATCTTTTACCAATGGGCAGTCAGCTTTCCTGGGGAGCAAATCCCTTGTCATCAGCTGCTGTTGGTGCTTGTAGGAGCCATTTTCTTCCCAAAGCTCCAAGTACTTTACAAGAAGGTGTCGAGTCCTGCTCTTCCTTCTGAACCCACAGAGAGTTAAAGGGTTAAAAGCCATCCAAGGGCATTGACTCCATGATGGGTCTGGAGAAAGAATCCATGATTGCCCCACTCGTGTGTGGTGCAAGAAATGGTTGTGTAAAAAGCCAAGGAAGTGAAGCCAAAGCTTTACTGCTTCTCTTTAGTTAACTGAGTCCTTTTCCCCCTTTCTTGTTGGTCCTGTGGCATCCCCTGTGCCAGGGGATCCCAGGGGATGCCACACTCATCCCCTGGCATGCAGATACACTGGCTCAGAGCCCCAGTTTCCAATCATTGTGACTTGGGGTCTTTCACCTTCCCAGGAGCCCCTGGCATTGGCCCTGCTGATCTCAGGGAGCTGACAACTCTGCAAACCAAGAGCATCATAGTCTCTCTTTTCAGCCCTATGAAGTTGTGTAAAACGTTCAAACTTGTTAACAGTGGAATCCCCCCCTTTGGCTTGTGGACCCTGCAGGTTTGGGACTGATGGGGCTGCTGGGCAACTCCAATTCCATTAAATCAAACCTCCTGATTACAATGCAATTAAATAGACTGCTCTTTACTTCACTGAAGCAATTGTTGAGCAACAAGTAGACAACACTTCTCTTTGGGGAGGCTGTGTCAGGTTCATTCACACGAGTGAGGCTTTGAACTCTCTCCCACCCTGCCCTGGCTTTGCTTGAATTGGATGCTTCTGGGCTGCTCTAAGTTGCAAAAAGTCTCTTGGTCCTCAATCTTTTCTGGGACCGTACAAGGAGAGCTGTGATGAGCCTGATTTAGTGCCCACCCAGGACCACAATTCCTGGCCTGGTCTCTGCCCTCTGTCCCACACAGCCTTTGCTGGGACATTTAGAGGGACACGGGCTTGTTCACTTCATTGCCTTCTGTAAAAAAATTGGGCTCAAGAGATAAATAAAGGGCTGGAAAATACAATCTCTGTGGTGTGAGCAGTAATAAAACTGACTCTGCGTGGTGAGAGAGCAGGAACCATGGGGTTATGGCAATGGGAGACCTGCTAAGCAATATCCAGGAGGTGCTTGATGGATTCTTCATGGGCTTGATGGCCAGGAGCAGCCAAGTCAACACCTGCAGGCACCAGTCCAGTCCCCAGCACCACTGGTACTGTGCCCCAAACCTCCAGGGATGCTCCAGGACCGTGGTGCATGGATGCTGATGATGGGAGTGAGGTGGTGCAGGCTAAGAACTTCTGTGTTGGCTCTTCTGGAGGATTTAGGGAACTCACAAAAGGTTTTTCCTTGGTGTGGGGACCCAGAGCCTCTGTAGGGGAGAGGATATGGGAGGTCACTGGGGATGGGGGTTGTTGCCAAAAGCTTGGCAAAGGGACAAGCTGTCCAGGCAGGTCCAGAACTCCCTTTGCTGGGGTCAGGCAAGGCTGGGAAGTCCTTCCTGTCACAAGGAGAGGAAGTTTTTCAAGTTCCTCCTGCTCTGTGGAAGGAGGAGATCATCTCTGGGCACGAGGGCATGGCCAGGCACTGCAGGCATGGATGGATTGGTAAAGACCAGGGGCCTTTGGGGTTCTGCCTCATTTCTGCTGCTGTCTGATTTGCTGCATGGCAGCTCTGATGAACTGGAGGAGAGTTTCCTGGAATGAAAGGATTATTATTATGTGGGTCTGCAGCCTCAGGAAAGCTTTCGCTCAGGGCATTGCAGACCTGGGTTTAGAATCGGAGTCTCCACCAACTCAGGCATCAGAAAAGACTTTTAAAGCATGCCAAAAGTTGTTTGTCAGGGCCTGTTTCATGCACATCCTGTAAGCACTGTGTGTGTGGCCATGGGTGAGGACAGTGACCTCCATCCCAGCCAAAGGAAAAGCCACACACTGAGAGCCACCATGAGAGCATCCTGGTTGTGACAAAGCAAATGGCAGCAGTGGCTGCTGGAGGTGACAGGATAGGCTTCACCTGAGAAATTTGGGGTGGTTTAGGCAAGTCCTTGCAGCCTGGTGCATTCCAGGAGGGACTGAACCCTCCCAGGGCTCCCAGCACGTTGCTGGCTTTGCCTCAGATGCATTTTTCCAGTGGGGGTTCATGTTGAGATGTCCCCTGGGATGAATGTCCCAGCATTCCGAGCCCAAAAGAGTTGGGATTGCTGACAGTTATCCCTGCTTCCCTGGAAGTCAGGCTTGCAGGGTTTTTTGCAGCCTCCTCTCATGTCTGGGATGCCGTGCCTGAATCCTACAGGTGAGCTGGAAAGTGGTGTGGATCCCCTCCTGCCTGGATGTGTGGCCATCCCCTTTTCCATCTCTCTCAGTGCAGAGAAATCCATTTGTAGGGTGTCTTGCACTTGTGCCTCATCTAAGAAAAAAAGGCTGAAGCTACAGCCTATTAATTGCTCCTGAAAAGCTTCTGCTTTTTCTCCACTATAAAAAGGATCAAGGACACTTGCTGCAGACATCCAAGGTTTGATGAAATGGCCTCGATCTTAAAGGATTTTCTTGCTTTTGAAGTCACCATAATTGGAGCACTTGAAGGGAGAGATAACCAGTGGGGTAAATCCAGTCCAGCCATGGATCCAGTAGCAGGTGCCAGATGCAAAGGTTTCCAATTCACTGTTCTGGCTTTTTCACTGGGGCCTGACCCAGTTAAGGGTTGGCTCAGCCCCTGGGATCCCTCATCAGAAAACTTCTTCAGCTCTAGAAGCTTGTAATAAAATAGGGAACAGGGGACTTACACCCCAGAGGGGTCCTGAGGGTCTGTAATCACTGCTGCCACTTCTTTTCCATCCTCCCTCCGAGGGGAAAAGTGTCAGCAATTACCTGGAGTGGTTTTTTCCATTTCCCCTTTTGGTCCAGGTTTGCTTCAGGAGATGCCAGGCTGCTGTACAGCGAGGATGAGAAGGAACATTTTCAATTCAAAGACATCAGGGATGGGTTCAGCTCGACCTTTGAGAAGATTGTTGAGTCTGACCTTATGAAAGGGACATACTACAGCAGCTTGGACTCCTTGGATGTCCTCTCCCTGACAGATGAGACAGACAGCTGTGTCAGTTTTGAGGCTCCACTCACACCATTGATCCAGCAAAGGGTGAAGGAAAGCCCTGAACTCTTGGAACAGAAACTCATAGCCCAGCAGAGAGAAGTCCAGCACCACATGGCTGCTGAAAAGCAAGAGCAGGCAGCAGCAAAGCCCACAGAGGGGGATTTTGGAAGCCCTCTCAGGCACTCCATCACCAGTAGCAGGTCAGAAAATGTGCTGAGCCACTTGTCCTTGAAGAGTATCCCAAATGGGTTCCACCTGGAAGGCTCAGAGGAAGATGCCACCAAGATCATTAACTCCATCAGGTAAGGAAATTCCTCTGGCAAAGGGCTTCTTGTCTTAGGGGTCCAAGTTCAGGAGCAAGATGTGATAGTGATGAAGTTTTTTTTTTTTCTCCTTGTTTTTCCTCTGTCATGGCAGAGGGGCCAGACAGCAACAGGAAAAACTTCCCTACCCATTAGTTAGGACTGCAGCTGGGGACCATGAGCCCATGGAACTAAACCAGCCAGTCCCCAGCGAGCCTCTGGCTCCTCCCTGTTCCCAAAGCCAGGATCCTAAACTGCAGGGGAGCCCAGGAAAAGCCATTCCCTGTGAATGCCTCCCCAAAAGTTCTGCTGCAGACAGGAGATCAGCAGAGATTTCATCCTCTGGACCAGCTCAGCCCCAAACCATCATCATCCTCGGGAGGCAGCAGGACAGGTCCTTGCGTGAGGGAGGCAGATGCTGAGCAGCCATGGGAGGTCTGGAGTGAGAACATACATCCAGCTGGCCACAGATGTGCCCATAATGCTGTAACTGGCCTTGGGCAAGAAAATAAAGCTGCTTCCCGAGCTCTGGGGCTGCCCAGGGGGTTGTCTGTGGGAAGAAGCCTTCATGCTGGCAGGCAGGGACTGGGAGAGGAGCATCCCAGCAGTGGCAGCAGCTCTGCTCCCAGCCCCATGGGTAGGATTTGTGGAAGGGAGGTTTCTCACCCTTGGGAAATAACCTGAAGAGCACGCTGGCTGTCCCTAAGACTGAAAGAGCTTTGCATCCCTTTTCATACCAGAGAGAGGAAGCTTAAAAAGGTGGTGAGGCTGCCTGCTTGGAACAGAGCATGGAATCCCGTGGCTTGGAAGGGACCTTAAGGAATATCCAGTTCCAGCCTGAGCCAGGGACACCTCACACCAACCCAGGTTGCTCCAAGCCCCATCCAGCCTGGGCTGAGACACTGCCAGGGAGGGATCACCCCTTGTGCTGTCTCTCCACACCCTTATAAAAAAATCCCTCCCCAGCTTTCCTCTAGGCCCTATTCAGGTACATCCTTACTTCCTAGGGAGTAGTCACCTTTTCAGTCTTTTCCTACCCATCTGCAAAGAAAAAAGGACTCTTTCATTTGACCTGAAGTGAAAGAAACTTTGCCCAATATCCAGTTGCTTTTTCCATATTTCATGGAAGAAACCACCACCAACAAAAAAGTCATTTTCTTCGGGTTTCATCAAACTGATGCTCCTTGAATTGTCTCCTGTTCCCTGTGCAGTGAGGCCAGCTTGAAGGACACCCTGTCAGACTCTGACTCTGAGATGGGCAGCACAGAGCAGCTGGACCAGGGCAGCACAGACACCTTGGCAAACGGGTGCAGGGTGGATGGGGAGGCTGCCAAGAGGTTGGCCAAACGCCTCTACAACCTGGAGGGCTTCAAACGCTGCGACGTGGCACGGCAGCTGGGGAAAAAGTAAGTGTGGGGTTGGGGGTCGATGGAGATGGAAGCATGGAATGTGGCCAGGAAAAACACTGCTGGGGGGGGGAGGGGGGAGGGAAGGGGTGGGCATGCTCTGGGAGGACAGGAAAAAGGCAGGAAGGGAGAAAGCAGATGGTAGCAGGGCTTGCTGGATGGAGTCGGGGCTGCTGGAGATCCTCCTGGTGGAAAATAATCCAAGGAAAATGCCCTTGGAAGCTGCATCCCACAAATTGCTGGCCTGTAGTGGGAGTTAAGTGCCTCGAGGTGCTGCCTGCCAGAATCAAGAGCTTCCAGCATTTGGTAGGAGCCCATCAGGACCTCCCCTAAGGCAATCCCCAGGCTAAAGGCTTTGGGATACAGACCTGGATCTGCACTGGGTTCCAGTCCTCAGGTTTTTAATTTCTGCACCCCAAAACCTTCTTGCTGCAGTGCCTCCTGACCCAGTCTGTGTAGATGGCATAAAGAGGGTGATGGAGAGGCAGGTACACACCACAGCTCCAAGAACCTCAGGCTGGTATATTTGCCTGGGAAAGGCAGAAGGGAAATAAAAAGTGTTTGTTCAAAAGTGGGAGAGTTACAGATGTGTCTAAGAAACAAATGACAGCAATGGATGTAGCAGTAACAGATTATTTTAGGGTGTCAGTGGGTGTGAGGACACCAATCCCCACTATCCTTCTCCTGGATCAGATATAACCTGTGCTGTTGGTTTATTTTTTTTTTAATGTCCTTAAAATGTCTCCCTTCTGTCTGGATCAGCAGGACACAACTGTCCCTCAGCAAATATCCAAACTTTCAGTACCAAGGATTTTCTGTGACTCCCAGCTTTGTCCTGGGACAGAAAAGGAGCCCTCAAATATCTCCTAGAGAGGTTCTTTGTATCACCTGGCAGCATCCTTGTTCTTCTTTTCTGCTGTAGTTCTTGTAGCAAGTCCATTGCTGCTGCCTCAGGTCTCGCATCCTTCTCCTTTTTTTTTGCCAATTTGCCACAAGAGCTCCTGGAGTGGGGAAGTTTCAAGAAACTGAACCCTGGGGAAGCATCTGAATGTGTCCCTTTGTCCCTGCAATTCTCACACCTGCAATCCTCAGATTCCTTGGGAAGCTGTTTGGGTGCCCACGTTTGGGAACTGACCCAGGCTTTAGGAGAAAATTTCTGTTTGGATCAGCTGGGCTTTTGGCATCAATCATTTCCCAGCACAAAAACTGGTCAGAGCTGCAGGCTCCTGGATTTGCAGAGCAGGAAAGGAAGAAGGATGAGGATAGGTGTGTTTTAAAATGTTTTTGCTCCCTGAAGCCAATGTAAGGCCAATTTCCCCCTGGGGGAGCAGGGGAAGCTTCAGTGATGCTTTCAGGCCAGCTCCATGTAGGAGGATTGTTCAAAAAGTAAATTCTCATTTTAAATTTTTAAACTAATTTAACCTTTTTAAAATTTTCTTTCTTTCTTTCTGATTATTGGCAATTTTCTAAAAAACCCCACAAACAGAACACCACAAAAACAAACAAAAAAAACCCCAAACCCAAACCATTCATCTCTGTCAAACAAGTAGAAAAATCTTGGCAAACAAGGAAATGGAGGTTGGGTATCTCTTTCTAGCTGACACAATTCTGTGAATTTAACCTCAAAAAACCTCAGAAATTACTTTTCTCTCTCTGAAGAGCCTGTGTTTTGGCAACTGAGCTCTCCATGAAGGATCCTTGTTCCTGAGTTTGTCTGTGGCATCATCTCAGCTCTGTCACCACTCTTGCCTCTTGTTGCATGGAGATTAAACTGTCTTATGGACAAGCATATTTTTTTTTTTTTTGACCCAGATGACTGTGGTACAAAAAGGATCCTGGATAGCAGAGGACAAGGTGATTCCTCTGTCCATGTCCAGTGAAGCAGGAATGAAACTGGGATTAAAGATCAGGGCACCTGTGTCATGCCCTGGGGTGGGCTGTGACCCAGTTGTCACTCAGACCTCCCCAAACAGGCCCAGGCAGCATCAGTCTGGGGGGTAAGGTCAGAGGAGGTGTGCAGGGGGTGACTGTGTGACAGGGCCACCCCCAGAGGATGCCAGACATGTCCCCAAGGACAACACTTTGCTTTTCCTTCCCTTCTGGGGATGTCCCTGCCATGGCTGAGCTGCAGTCTCAGCTGTTGCTGCAGGAGGGGCTGGGACTGGCACAGGCAGAGAGGAGGAGGAGGAAGCAGAGCAAAGACCTAAAGCTCAGAGCAAGGCAAGGGTTAACCTGGCCAGGAGGAGGAGGAAGCAGAGCAAAGACCTAAAACTCAGAGCAAGGCATGGGTTAACCCTGGCCAGTGTGGGAGCTCTGGGATCCAGGAGCTCTGGAGCTTGGGGAAAAGTGTCTCATCCATGCCTCTGGCTCCACACAGGGATTTGTTGACTCCTGAGGGTTGTGTCCCTCCAGATGTCCTGCACCACCCTCTGGTCCCCTTAGCAGAGCTGCCTGGAGCTTGTCCAGCCAGAGAGGAACCCAAAGAGGCACCCAGGCTGGGGAGTGTTGGCACCACAGCACCTGACACAGACCTCTTGTCCTGAGCTCACAAATTCCCTGTGGATTCCTGGCTTTCAGGAAGAGCTGGTGAGCTGAAGGAGTGGCAGCAAGGTCTGCCTCCCATCCTGGGCTGCCCTGAGGGGGAATGGACCCTCTTCATCCTCCCTGACTACAGGACCAGTTCAGGGTTTAATCACAGAGTCACAGAATGGTTGGGTTGGAAGAGACCTCCAAGCTCATCCAGCCTACACCTCCTTTGCTTAAATCCCTTACTGTTCAGGGATAAATCAATAACATAATTCATACTCATTAATAATCAGTATTCCAAAGCCTTCCAGAGGCTTCCCATCATTCCCATCACAGAGGTGCCCATCTCTGTCACTTTTCTCCTGCACAGCAGATCACAGAGTCACAGAGTCACAGAATCACAGAATCACAGAATGGTTGGGTTGGAAGAGACCTCCAAGCTCATCCAGCCCAACCTGTGCCCAACACCCCAGTCAGCTTCTAAACCCTGTCCTTAAGGACCAGCTCCAAATGCCTTTTAAATGCCTCCAGGGATGGGGACTCCACCACTGCCCTGGGACATTCCAGTGCCTGAGATTTAAATGAGGATAAAGCTCCAAGTGTTGGCCATGGGGATATCTCAGGAGCAAGCCAGCCCCTCAGGCTCTGTGCTGGGCTGCAGACATGTCAGATCTTTGTACTTCAGGAGTCTTGGGCAGGGCCAGTCCTTCAAGGCAACTTGAGAGGAGTGAGACATCATTCCTCTGGGTTGATGGCTGCAGAGGTTTTTGTTGTGTGCTCAGGGTGCCCCAGCACCCAGGAGACTTGAGAGAAAATTTCCCAGGGAGAAGTACTCAGGACCTGTGAGGTGGGAGCTGGGCTGGGGAAGGCAGAGCCCTTGCTGGTTCCCAGCACAACCAACACGTGAGGTCCTTGGCAGAGGTGGAGCCAAGAGGATGCCAGAGGAAGCCCGGGCTGGGTTCTGCTTGTTCTTTGGCACAGAGGTGGGGATGTGGTGGCCTCTTCTTTCACAAACACGTGGTCATCTTCTGCATCATCACCTCGCTCTGAGGTTCCAGGGCAAGTGAGCAGTGCCCCTGGGAAGCTGGCAGGGATCTGGATGCCAAGCATCCTGGTAGTGCCTCAGCCAGCCTCACCCTGGGGGCCATGGGGCCATGAGGACTTGTTCATTCCCTGAGCTAGCAATCCCAAATGGTAAGATTGCTTTAGGAGTGTGAGGCTTTGGAAAGCTTTGAAACAGTCTCCTGGGCAGAGTCCAGCACACATCCTGTCTCTCAGAACTCAGCCTGGCCCTCTCTGCCCTGGAGCTGTCACAGTGCTCTGGCACATCCCACCCTGTGCTGTGCTTCCAAGCAGCATCCGTGCCAGAGGCTTTGCAGCACCCACCTCCCAGCAGAAGGTGAAAAAACGCTGTGGAACAAGGAATGAGTTCTGTAACGTGTCCTGGGGTGAAGCTCCCAGTGCAGCACTTAGCAATATGCTCCTTATTTTGTGGGGAGCAGGAGTTCTGCCTGGCAAGGAGTGAGCATACTCAGATCATCTCCCGTTTCTTGCCAGCACTCACTGCTTGTTCTTACACCTGGGCTACCTGAGTTGTGTAGATAGAGGAACTTAACAGCACCCATTCTGCCTTGAAAAGCAACAAGTGCCCAGGGATGATCCAGAAATGTGTCAGGGAAATGGGTTCTGGAGAAGCACCCAAGGATGAACAGGGCTCAGGGACATCCATGGGAGATGCTGGGGTGAGAAGGTGGGATGGGAGTCAATGTGGAGAGCAGGAAAACTGAAGTAGGAGGAGGGGACGTGTCCAGCAATGGATGAGGTAAGAGAGAAGGTGCCTGAAGAGCAGAGGACATCCTTGTGGCCTCTTCCTATGAGCTGGTTTGGAGGGAGGCTCTGCCTGGCCAGCAGCAGAGCAGAGGGGGGCACTGGGGACCCACAGCTCTCAGTCTTGGGTGTCTTGGGCTGGCAGGCACAGAGCTGGGCTGTGGGCACCACAGAGCCCTTTGGAGGTCTTCCAGCAGCATTTCAAGCTAGGACAAAGCCCCTTGGGTCTGGGGAAGATCTGCAGGGTATCACTGGGAGTTTGAGCTGGCCAGGAGGCAGCAGTCTGTAGGCAGTGTCTTCTTCCCTGATGAAGGGGCTGACTACTCCCTCTTTAATTACAGTAACGAATTTAGCAAGTTGGTAGCAGAGGAGTATCTCAGCTTCTTTGACTTCACTGGCCTGACCCTTGACAAAGCACTCAGGTGAGCTGTCCCTGGCACCCCTGCTTAGGGCTTGGGCTGGACAGAGTGGAGAGGTGGGTTCCTCCTCCTCTGGACTTGGTGATGCTGTGGAGGCTGCTGATGTGATAGGAGCAGGGACTGGGGGGAAGCTCCAGGTTTATCAGTTAAATCTTTGTTTTGGTGTCACGTTTGGCACAAGGTGCTGCCACCACGAGGGGGCTTTGGCAGGAGGGCTCCACGACCTGTTTCCCTGTGCTGGAGCCAGGAATCCCATCCCGTACAAAAGCAGAGCAAGGGGGAGAAGCTTCTTCCCGTGGGATGGACGAGCCATCCTGGTGCCATCAAGGCAGCAGTGGGGCAGCTCTCAGCACGTTTCCCTACACAGCTCAGAGCTGGCTCCACAGACACCTTTTCCATTGCCCCTGCAGGGGCCCAGGGGTGTGCAGGCTGGGGGGAGGACAAAGACCTTCCTAGCTGCTCTGAGGACCCTGAGCTCATCTCCCTCCTTAGCGTGGGTGCCCCCCAGCAGGTGGATTCCCATCTTTAAGTACCCCCTTCTCTTTGCAGGACGTTCCTGAAAGCTTTCCCGCTGATGGGAGAGACGCAGGAGCGGGAGCGGGTGCTGATTCATTTCTCCCGGAGATACTGCCAGTGCAACCCTGAGGAGAGCACCTCCGAAGGTACCACCTCCCTTCCCTGCCTCTCTTGGCTATTTCACACTCCCAGAACACCCCTTGTGACCCAACCCAAGTGTCAAGCCATCCCCTCCCAGCTGGGTCTGAGCGGCACCCGCCGAGCACCCTGCATCTCCTGCCTTTCTCTGGGATCCTCTGTGATGCTCATCCCTGCCCTGGGGACCCCGGGTGCTGTACACAGGAGCCAGATGAAGCCCCTCAGGGCCTGTCAGGGCTCCTCACTCCAAGTCCCCAGGAGCTGTGCTGAAGAAAAGCTGCTCAGGTGGAGCAGGAGCAGTGGCCATGCTTTGTGGAGCAGCAGGGGAGGTGGGAAGTGGTTCCCAGGAGCTGCAAATTGCTGCAGTTGTGGTTGCTGGCAGCAGGCAAAGGAGTGGCTGGTGGTAGCTCAGCTCAAGACCTTGTCCACTGAATGGAAGAAGAGATTTCCAGGCAGGTTGAGGAGTGCTGGTGCCTTGCCATGCACAGGAGTTTTGTTCCTTTTGTCACCAGCTGCAGCAGGAGAAACCACAGCTGGGTGAAATTTTGAGTGGCAGCTTCTGTTAACTAGTTTCAGTCCCTCTCCATTTTAAGCTTCTTTATTTTAAGTAGATCTGGTTTCTTCTGCCATTTTTTAAATGGGAAAGGTGATTCCTGGTACTCATGAGCACATCCAGATGTTGGCAGGTCCCTGCTCACACCTGCAGGAGAGCCTCCACAGCCCTGCTTGGTGGAAGTGGTTGGAAATCAGGTTACTGGGCAGACACCAGTGCCAGCTGCTCCTCCTCCACCCCTTCAGCATACAACATGTCCCTTGTGTCTCAGAGCTCCTGCCTGTCACTGTCCTGTGGCCTTCCCAAAAGTCACCAGTGCCCGATGTCACTTGGCTCCCCCAGCCCCTCCACCCAGCAAGCTGTTCTCAAACCAAACGACCTTTTGGTTTTTGTCAGTGGGATCCCAATGAGGTCCAGGTTTAGGTTTCATTTCCATCTGGTTGTGTGATGGAAGTTGTCCCCCACTGAGCCAGAGAGCATCTTCCCCTGCAACTGCTCCTCCACTTGTAGACATCAAGCTTCAGGGTGAATTTTCAGCAGCAGACCTCATCTGGAATATCCCAGATGCCAGACCCCTCTTTAATACCTCTCCCTGGAACTCATCTCCAACATTATAAAGCTCTTGGGACCTTCTCCCTTTCTGGTTGTCAGGTGCCCAATGCCCACAGTGACCTGAGCAGGGGCTGAGCTGAAGCTCAGAGGATCAGACCCCTGACCCCATCCCATTCCCTCCCAGCATGACCAGTCAGACCAAACTCAAGCTTTGCCACAGCAACATGGGCTACAGGGCTACCCTAGGGCAGCTGGTCAGAAGAGAAATTAGATCCTAGCTGGAATACCCTGAGAGAAGGTGCTTGTTGATGCCAAATTAAAAAAAAAAAAAAAAAAAAAAAAAATATATATATATATATATATAAACCTAGAAAGTGAAACTGTTCCATGACTACGTGGCCCTCAGTGGAGGTGTCCCTGCTGCTGGCAGGACCTGTTTTAAATGTGTTACACTCCTGTAAATGAGAAAACTGGGAAGAGTAAGGAAAGCTGGATCTGAAAGACAGGACTGGTGTCCTGCCCTGTTCTGTACCATGTTTGGACACAGCCTGGGCTGTGGTGCTGGCTGTGCTCTCCTCTTTTGGAGAAGCCCAGACATGGAACTACCTGGTTGTCTTTTGACGTGGTGTGGAATAAAAATGCATGCAAAGAACAGCAGGTTTGGGGACAGCAGCTCCACCTTGGGGCCATCTGGGACATGATTTGCCTGAGCAAAGTGATGCGGATGAAGATGTCAGCCCAGAACCTCCCCCTGAGACTCCAAAATCTGCACTGAGGAGGCCGTGGTTCTGAGCCCAAAGGTGCTGCTTGTGCCAGTGAAGGAACCATCTCATTAGGCACTGACCCTCTCTTGAAGGGAGATGTCCTCAGGACTGCCAGCCCTCCCAGAGCCATCCGTGATGTTTCCATGAGGAAAACTTTCCTTCCTCAGAGAGCAGGGCATTTCCAGGGAAGGGAGGAGCTCATGGGCTCACATGGCTCTGATGTTTGGTTGCTTTTAGCTTGCAGAACTCAGTTTGGCTTTGAGCATGGGGTGCTTGGGGCTTGTCACAGTTCCACACAAATGGTGCCTTTGGTCGGTGTCTGGTTGGGCTGGGGACAGCCCCCAGCTGTCACTCTCTGGCTCCACATCTATTCCCACAATGTCACTTCCCCTGCTGCCCTGGGGATGGGTCCCAGCCTGACCCCAGGGCACGGGTTGCACAAGGAGACAAACCAGGAGCACCAGGACTTGGTCTGTGGAGCTGCCAGGCTTGTGAGCCCACCAAGAAATGCCAAAAGCAGGGCCACAGATGGAGGTTGGAGTATTCCTACCCCTGCCTCCCCTCCCTGGTGCTCTGCAGCCCTTTAGGGAGGAGCTGGAAGGACCAAATCCCTGTGCCAGGTGCATTCCCATCTCACTGCTGGGAGGTGGGAGAGGATTTGAGCAGCTTCAGGACACAGCATGGTTTTGAAATGAGAGCAAGGTACCAGGGTACCTGGTGCAGAAGAGGAGGCTGAGCTGTCTTGAATGGAAGGACAACTCCATGTGAGTGTTAGTAAGTTAGAGAGCCCAAAATTCTGCACTGATTTGTTGTACAACTCAAGAGTTCACAGGCTGTGCAGGAACGGAGGCTAAAAACCCCAGAATAAACCACTGACTGGGATAAACTGGTGGGAAATGAGCTCTGTTTGCCAGGGTTCCTTCCCCATTCTGCAGCAGCATTGGCACAACATGGATATGAAAGGAGATTCAGAGGAAAATCTGGTGTTTAGGAAGCCACTGGCAAAGCTGCTTTAAAGCCAATTACCTGGTGAGGAAAAGGTAAAGTTTGAAGGGGAAAAAAAAAAAAAAGGTGGTTTTGCATTGTTTTTTTTTTTTTGGAAGAAACAGGGACTCCTTAAGGTCTTGGTTTGCAAGGGGTGGGCTGCCTGAGCAGCAAAGCCCCAAAATATGTGGGAAGGGAAGTGCTGAGAGCCCTCTGACTGTTGTGTGTTGCAGATGGGATTCACACACTCACCTGTGCCCTGATGCTGCTGAACACAGACCTCCACGGCCATGTAAGTACTGCTCAGAGATGCAGCCTTTTTCTCCTCCCCAGTACAGAAATCTGTCCCCTGGTGCAGGATGTGGTGTTGGGAATTCAAGATAGGTTGGCAGAGTATCCTCTGAGCAGCCCCAGGGGGAATTTTGGGTGCCAGACCCACTCTCAGTGTCACTTCCAAAGGCACAGCTCCTGCTGGACTCCCAGTATTTTCCACAGGCAATGCAGTTTTCTTCCCAGGATGTGTTGCACACATCAGCCCCACCCCAAAAGCTCCCACGGAGAGGTCTTCACCCCCACTCTCTGGGGATCTGGCAAATAGCATCCCCCAAGCTGCTGGCTTTTTGGGGTGCAGGCACCTGAACCTTCCCCCAGCCCAGAAGATGCTGCAAGGAGTCAGTGGTTTCCTACAGGTCCAGAACTGATTTTTCCTTCCCAGAACAGGAAGTGTGTCCCAGCTGCTCCTTTTCCCCAGGAGGTAACAGGTGAAAACTGGGCAGTTCTGCATCAGAGAGGCCTCTGCTCATAGAGAAGGGGGAGCAGAGCTCAGTGCCTGGAGGCTGGAAAACAGCAGAGGCTGCTGAGAAGACCCCTCACCACCTTTTAGAGGCTCTTTAAGGTTGTTCCAGAGTTTAGAGATGAGTGGAGGGGAAAATACCAGCAGAGGGGAGGTGGGGCTGGGTGGAGGGGACAGCCCTGGGACATTTGTACCCCTGGGGACCCTGCCATGGGGTACAGCTGGGGACACCCTGCTCAGGGCTGTGTAGGGCTGTAGGAACCTCTGAGCACACCTCCTGCCTCATCCTCAGCCCTGGGGGGGCTGTGCTGAAGCCTCAGCTCTCTGAAGCCCCTTTCAGAGCCCCCCTGAGAGCTCAGCTCTGGAGCCACAACCCCCTCAGACCTTGGGTGAGGTTACAGTCACTGTGCACCTGAAACCAAAACCCCCCTTTTCTGCCCCGCAATCTGATTTCCCAGCTGTATCATCAGGGTCCTCAGCTGCCTCCAGCTGGTAACAATTTACTGGGCATCTGCAGAGACTGCCCTTGATTTTCTCTTTATTATTCTGTCAGAGAGGGAATAGTAGGCTATAGCCTTATTATTTTTTATGTTTTTTTTTTCATCCTGGTTTGGATGCAAAAATCACATTTGAGAGGAGCCTTTTCCTGGAGGAGTGGGAAGAGGACACTACACAAGTGCTCCTCACCCCTGATGGCAAAAATGCCACCAGCTTCACATCGCAACAACCTGGGAGACTCCTCTCCATCATTCCAGCCCAGATTCTGCCCTCCTGGTGGCAGCAAGGTTGGGACACAGCAGTCAGGGAATTCCTGCTCCCAACCAGAGCATCCTTTCCAGATCCTTTCCCTGCTTCCAGCTGCTGCAGCCTCATTCCTGGGGGAATTGGGAGCCTCTGGCCAGCAGGACACTGCCCACTGGGTCCAGTCCAACCCCCAAGGCTGCCAGTGACATGTCCTGGCAAAAGGGTCTCTGCACATGGTGGGATAACAGTGGGATCAGCTTCTGGGAGGGGCTTAGAGAGGATTTATTCTTCACTCAAAAGGCTGGGAGCCAAGGAAATATTTTCCTCAAAGCATTTCCTGCAGCAGCAAAAAAAAAAGCAGCATTGTGGCACAAAGCAAACTGTGGGATTTCGCTCCAGAATAATCTTATTTTGTCTCGTTTTTTTAATTTAAAAAAAATCTTCTGAGAAGATAGAAATTACTGAAAATGCCAAAGATCCCCTACCCTTCCAAACCCCTACAATTTTTGTTTTTCATTGACAAGCTGTCTGAGAGGCCTGGTAAGAAGAAATGATCTCATGCTAGCTAGGCAAAGAAAAACTAGCTTTCTTTTGAGCAGGTGTAGACATACCTGAGCTTTTCTTTGAAAAATCTTTTCTTTATTTTTCAGCATGTGTAACATTAATTTCTTCTTCTCCTTCTCCTCCTTTTTTTTTATTTTTTTATTTTTTTATTTTATTTCCTTCTGCTCCTGGAACCTCTCTTTCTGCTCTTTAACCCTTTACCAGGTGGTAAGTGCAGCCTTCCTAGTGTTTTGCTTTAAAACACTGGCATTTGACTTGGGTTTTTTTTTGGTTTTTTTTTTTTTTCTGTGTTTATACAAAAAGGATTTTTGTTTGCCTGGATTCTTAAGTGATTGTGCAGTGTCCTTCACTACTTAGCAACCCATTAGCAGCTGATATGCATCACATGAAGTTCTCCTTATGTAAAGAAACCTCCATGCAGTGTACCTGGGATTGTGTGACTTGATCTCTCACCCCTTTTTGTTAAAGGTGCTGTCATGGTATTGCATATCACTTTTTATTTCTTTTATAATGCTCTGTGTGTGTGTTTCAGTGTTTTATTGTGCATTGCCAGGGAGTGGGGTGTTCGTTTGGTGAGGAAAGGGTGGGGGATGTGTCTGTAACTCCAGGGCTGTCTCAAGGATGGGCTCGTTCACAATTCCAGCAGAATTCCATGTGCTGAGTCCAGGTTTAGGAGTAATGAGACTGGATTTAAAACGTGAGATCTGCACTTGGGGGTTTGCCTTTACTGATGGTTTCCTGCCAGGGGTATGCTCAGACCCTGCCTCCAAACTGGAGAAAACTTCCTGGCTTTAAACTCCACTGTCCTAGGATCACCTGGAGCTGGTGTTTAACATCCAACCAACGTTCCAGTGTGGCCCAGGCTGTTGCAACTGATGCTGTTTGAGCTCTGGAAAAAAACTGTGGCAAAGGAAATATCCCTCTGCTCCCTCTTCCCTTGGGAAGAAGGCTTTGGGATAGAATCATAGAATCCTAGAATCATAGAATTGGCTGGGTTGGAAGGGACCTCAGAGCTCATCAAGTCCAACCCTTGCTCCACTCCCCCCGTGGTTCCCAGCCCATGGCACTGAGTGCCACATCCAGGCTCTTTTGAAATATCTCCAGGGATGGAGAATCCACCCCTTCCCTGGGCAGCCCATTCCAATGGCTGAGCACCCTCTCCAGAAAGAAATTCTTTCTAATGTGCAACCTAAACCTCCCCTGGCACAACTTGAGACCTCTTGTGCCCTCTTGTCTTGCTGAGAGTTGCCTGGGAAAAGAGCCCAACCCCCCCCTGGCTCCAACCTCCTTTCAGGGAGTTGGAGAGAGTGATGAGGTCTCCCCTGAGCCTCCTCTTCTCCAGCCTCAACACCCCCAGCTCCCTCAGCCCTTCCTCACAGGACTTGTGCTGGATCCCTTCCCAGCCTCCTTGCTCTTCTCTGGACCTGCTCCAGCACCTCAATCTCCTTCCTGAGCTGAGGGGCCCAGAACTGGACACAGGACTCAAGCTGTGGCCTCCCCAGGGCTGAGCACAGGGGCAGAATCCCTTCCCTGGACCTGCTGGCCATGCTGTTCCTGAGCCAGCCCAGGATGCCATTGGCCTTCTTGGCCACCTGGGCACACTGCTGCCTCCTCTTCAGCTTCCTGGCAATCCAGACTCCCAGGTCCCTTTCTGCCACTCTGTGCCCAGCCTGGAGCTCCCCATGGGGTTGTTGTGTTGAACCTCATCCCGTTGGGATCAGCCCAACTCTCCAGTCTGTCCAGGTCCCTCTGCAGAGCCCTCCTGCCTTCCAGCTGATCCACACTCCCCCCAGCTTGGTGTCATCTGTGAATTTGCTGATGATGGACTCAATCCCCTCATCTAAATCATCACTAAAGATATTAAACAGCACTGGGCCCAACACTGATCCCTGGGGGTCACCATGGCCGCCATTTTGATGCAGCCCCGTTCAGCACCACTCTCTGGGCCCGGCCCTCCAGCCAGTTCCTAACCCAGCACAGGGTGCTCCTGTCCAAGCTGTGGGCTGACAGCTTTTTCAGGAGAATCCTGTGGGAGACGGTGTCGAAGGCTTTGCTGAATCCTGAAAAGGATGTCTCCTTTTCAGCTGGCATGGGAGGACAGTGACAACCCCATCACCAGCTCTCGTGGCTGCAGTTTGGTACTTAGCAAATCTGAGCTCCAGGACTCACTCTGGGGTGGGAGAGGCTTCAGTGAGCGTTCAAAAAGAAACCAGCAGCTCTCCTGGCCACTGAACAAAGCTTGGAAGAGGATCCCTGGAGCTCCTACCTCCACATGTCCACTGCTATTCCTTTTAGAAACCCCGAGATAGGCTCCTTGAGCCAGCTCTATGGTTTGGTGATAGCAATACTGCTGTGTTTGTAGCTCTGAGATCTGAGCAGCTTGTGACACCAGTCAGCCCATGGCAGCTTTCTGTGGCCCAGGGTTTCTTGGGACTGGGAGTTCCTGGCTCTGTCCTTTCCAGTGGGGTCATTTTGCTTCGGCAGCCTGAAACACATCCACGACCAGAGCCCTTGGTTTGGGCAGCCCAATGACTCACTTCATGCTAAAGCAGAAATGTGGTTCTCCTGAAGCTGAGGATTTGGGACTATTTGGCAAAGCCTGCCAGTGTGATGATGCTCCTAGGAGATGCACTCCACTCACCCTTGGCAGCTAAGATGTGTGAGCTCAGAAACTCAAGTGGTTTAACACCCACAGAGGGAGTGCATCCCACATATCCACCCTTCACAGCCCCCCAGGAACCTCTTTCTCCTCCTGGGGCTTTTTCAGCTGAGCCCCTAGATCCATACCCCCCTTCTCATCCCCACCCCCTGTCCCAGCATCCTCATACTGGGACAGGACAGCAGCCCAGGGGCTCTGGAGATCCATCCTGGACACTTCAGGAGAAGGTTTGCAGCTCTCTTGGGTGGTGAGGCAGTTCAGCAGCAGGTAGGTGAGGCCCAGAGAAGTAAAAGAGCCCAAGAAAGGATTTACAGAGTAAAAGAGCCCAAGAAAGGATTTACACAGGGCTGAAACAATGGAATGATTCCATCAGCCATGTCTACCCCCCATCAGATCCATCCCATCCTCCTGTTTTATTCCTGTGCACTCCACCCCCCATCTTGCACCTTGTCTCTTCAGCTCTCCATTCCCATTCACTGGCTGCATCCCTCCACTCCTCTCCATCCATCCCATACTGTCCCTACCCATCCATCCCTCTCATCCATGCAATCCACAGTTTTTTCCCTCTCTCTCCATCCCAGCACATCCTGTGCCAGCTGATTGTCCTGGCAGTCATTCCTCACGCTTTGCTGCATGGCCTGGAGCCAGCCGAGATGGGATGAAGTTTTTTTCCTGCCAGGGGCCATATCAGTGAGCAGCCTCACTGCTTGGTCTGTTGCTGGTGAGTGGCAGATGCCCCACAAAAAAAAAAAAAAAAAAAAAAAAAAAAGCAAAATGTCCCCATCTTTGTGGCTGGCCAGAAATGAAGGCGTGACTGCTGAACCCTGCTCAGCAAGGGACAGAAAACATCTGAGCACTGAGGTTTGCAGATACCTTCCTCTGAAGGCCATGGCCACAGGTGATGTTCTTGCTGAGTCAGCAGGAGAGCCTGCAGTGGAAGAAGGCACCTCCTGAGCCTCATAGCAACACTTCCCAGGCTTGTTCCTGTTTCCTAAATCCTGTTGCAAGGTGGGAATGCTCAGGCTGTGCCTGGTCCTGAGGTGCTCGTGATCACAGAACTCTTCTTTCCAAGTGTTGGTCAAGTGAAGCTCCATAGTTTGTGTCCTGGAGTGCTTTTGGGTTTTTTTGTTGTTTTTTTTTCTCTATTCAGCTGGTTTGATTTGGAGGCATTTGCAGGGTTTGTAGTCAAGTGGTTGGCTCAAGCCCATTTCTCCAAGCAGAAAAGCTGAAGTGTTATAAGATATTGGTGATTTGAGGTTGCAGAGCATCTGGGCCACCCCAGCATCCTCTGGACATCCAGCCCGAGTCCTGCCCCTGGCTGGGGTGCTTCTAGACCTAGTCCAACAAGCTGCTTCTCAGTATTAGCACCCTTTGGAGCTTGCTCATCACCTCTGCTGCTTGTCAGAGATGGATGTTTTAATCCTTCTCAATTGCTCAGCAATTAGCTGATTTTCCACAGGGTGGCTGCTGCCTCTCTTTGAGCTCAGAGATCTTCTTGCACAACAGAGATCACAGCATTTAAAAAAACAACACATCCCCTGGAATTACTGTGTGTCTTGGATGGAATGCACACACACACACACACACAAAAAAAAAACCAACAAAGAGGCAGAGAGAGGTTTGGTGACTTCTGCTGCTTTTGTCTCGCTGTCTCCACTCCCCAAAATGTGGTCCCTGCTGCAAGGTCCCTGCATGCAGACAGCTCTGTGCTGGGTCCTTCCCCTTCCCCTTCCTCTTCCTCTTCCCCTTCCCCTTTCCCTTCCCCTTCCCCTTCCCCTTCCCCTTTCCCTTTCCCTTCCCCTTCCCCTTCCCCTTCCCCTTTCCCTTTCCCTTCCTCTTCCCCTTCCCCTTCCCCTTCCCCTTCCCCTTCCCCTTCCCCTTCCCCTTCCCCTTCCCCTTCCCCTTCCCCTTCCCCTTCCCCTTCCCCTTCCCCTTCCCCTTCCCCTTCCCCTCCCCCTTCCCCTTCCCCTTCCCCTTCCCCTTCCCCTTCCCCTTCCCCTTCCCCTTCCTCTTCCTCTTCCTCTTCCTCTTCCCCTTTCCCTTTCCCTTCCCCTTCCCCTTCCCCTTTTTCCTTTCCCTTTCCGTTTTCCTTCCCCTTCCCCTTCCCCTTCCCCTTCCCTTCCCTAGGCAGGTGCAGAAGGGGAAAAGTCATTTGGTGCCTCCAGGCCTTGGGCAACTTCCCTCCCTCACCTCCAAATCCTTGTGGGGGGTTGTAACTTCATTTTTTAATGTGCCCCTCTGCCCCTCCACCCACCTTCGTTCCTCCATCCGCAGCCATTGGTGTTGGTTTTGCTTTTCTTTTCTTTTTTTTTTTTTTTTTTCCCTTAATTTTTTTCCTTAATTTTTTTCTGTAATTCACCAGCCAGCAAGTGCACCAATCTCTCTCTCCCCTCTGCTGAAAAACCCTGCAGGCACTGAGCTGTACCTGCTGGGAGCCTTTAGCTGAGCAGGGATCCAGTTCTGGGCACCAGTTGTGGGGATCCCCTGAGAGAAAGCCCAAGCCTCGTGTGGTACCCCAGAGTGTCCCCAAGGACAGCAAACTGGGAACAGTGCTTGGTTCTTCTTTTTCTTGGTCTCTTAAGGGTTCTTGTCTGGAGTTGGCACCAACAGGAGGGGTGATGAAGGGTATCAGGTGCTCAGAGATAGCCCTGGCTCCCTGTGGAGCCCAAGAGAAGCTCTGCAGACACCCAGGGCAGGTGGAGGGCTCATCCCAAGACTTTGCTGATGCTTTCTCTTGGGAAGATGCCTTCAGGTCACCTCTTGTGCATGCTTCTGGGCAGGGGTTTCTGGTGTCAGTCCCTTTCAGAGGTTGTTTTCTTGCACAGAGGACACATCTTGCCCTGCTGGGCCCTTCCTACATCATCATCTTCCTCACTGAGTCCCTAAGCAGGCTCCTGGCTCTGCTCTTCTTGGCCATCCTCCCAGGTTTTCCTGGATGGCCACCTTCTCCAGGCCTTGATGCAAAGCCCAGCCAGTCCCAGGAGGCTTTTGTGACCCTCAGGACTGCTGCCAGCTCATGCTCTCCTGTCCCTAACACCATTGTCCCCTCCCTGTGCTGTCACCGTGTGGTCTGTCCTTGGGAGCTTCAGTCTCGGGTGTGAAGGCTTCACCCTAACATGGCACTGCAGGCACTGATCTGCCCTTGCTGGTTTTGTATTCCTTTTTCCCAACCTTACAATTCCCACTGACTCTTCCACACCTCTGCTCCACCCCTTGGAGCAGGAGGGGGAGGCTTGGAATAAAGTTTCCTTCCTCCAGCTCCTCAGCCCTTTGCAGGCTGAGAAAAGAACTCACCTGGCTATGGTGAGGAGTAAAAAAAGCAAAGCAGAGGCTGCAGAGTGGTCTCAGGGATGCTGAGGACCTGGCAGCACCAGCCCCAAATAATCTTGGCATAGGGTGGTGATGTTCTCCCAGTGTACATGGATGGTCCCCAGGTTCCTTGGCACGTGAGTTCACGTTGTGCCACTGATCCTGCTTCATCCTGGCAGTCAAACATCCCAGCTGCAGAGAAGGATGAGCCATTACCTGTCCCCAGGTGCTGTCACTGCATGCTCACACAGTGTCACACAGCCAGAGCTGCAATTTCAAGGCAGCCTGGGTGCTTCTCCTGAGTTTTGAGACACAGATGCTGTCCCAAGGCCAAGCTGTAGACCAGAGATCAGTTCACTTAGTCTGGAGCAGGAGCTGGACAGGTTATTTTCAGGTGTTTTAATCCCCACCATTAAAAAAAAAAAAAAAAAAAAAAAAAAAAAAAAAAAAAGTGGTCATTAGAAATGTCTGGGGGCTGGCATGAGGAAATGGAGTGAGCCCAATAGAAAATCAGCACAGGAGACCTTTCAGCTTTGAGCTCTTGGGGAAGACCCAGGCTTCATCACTACATAAAAAGCTGTTCTTTGACACTGATTAAAACCAAACCTTGCCAGAAGTTTAATGAGCTGCTTCTTTGCCTTACAGAATATTGGCAAAAAGATGTCATGTCAACAGTTCATAGGAAACCTGGATGGGCTGAACGATGGGAAGGACTTTGCAAAGGATTTGCTGAAGGTAACGTGACACAAACGGGCAGTGGGATGCTGTCACCATCACTGGAGTGCATCCCAGTCCTGCTGGGACACTCTGAGCCCTTGAATCAGCATTCTCCAGTGCACAATTGTTTCATTAAAAGATTTGTAACACATATGGATAGCTTCTGGTGGCTAACATGCACTGAACCACCAGAGCTCTGCTCCTTGGTGATTTTTTCTCCAGATTTGTGGCATATCTGCCATCAGAGCATACCAGGGGTCCCTATCCCCTGTGGTAGCTTCGTGATGGACCAGACAAGGGACCCTCCCAGCTCCAAATGTGGCACTGATGCTTTTCTCTGCCCTGCCATTAGTTGTAGTGCTCCATCACACCATGGGATATTGGTTAAACACCCCAAAGTGAGGAGCTGCTCCTTCCACGTGGTTTAACACCACCCCTGCTGCAGGTCCAACAACCTGACCCGGGTTTTGGTTTAGGGGATGCAGCTGGAACAAGCAGAGCCACATCAGGGGTGTCACACTCATAGTTCTGTAGACATCACCCCCACCTCCCCCCAGACCTCACCCTACACCACCTCTCCCTATGCTCAAGGCAAGCTCCATGTTCTGCTTCCCTAGCACATTCCTGCTTCTTTCCAAGTGCTCCGGGGAAGCCACTGGGATTTTGCACAGAAGGAGCAGGAAAAGCTGATCCCAAAGGCCATTCATCCATTCTCAGAGCAACATTCAAGCCCGGACTGTCCCTTTCCCTTAGACAAGATACTGGAGGTGCCTTGGAATACCCCGAAGTCTTCTGCCATCTTTATCCTTCAGGGACAGGTGCAGCACCCACAATCAGCCAAAAATATCTTAGAGAGGCTCCTGAGCAGGGTGGGTGCCAGACCTCCTGCTGCTGATGTGCCCAGCCCAGGGTGACACAGAAACACAAAGGGGTCCAGCAGGACACAAATTTTCCTTCACACTTCTCCAGGAGAATTCAGCAAGAAAGTTGTCTCCAAGAAGACAAGCAGGGTGTGGATGAGATTGATTCCACAGCCCTGTCCTGTCTACCATGAGAGCCACAGCTAATCCCATCTTCTTCTTTCAGACACTCTATAACTCCATCAAGAATGAGAAGCTGGAGTGGGCCATGTAAGTATTTGTTAAGCATTTGGGAGAGGGTTGCTTTTTTGAGTCATGTTTTTTAGCTCCCAGAAAATTCCTACCATGCCCTTAGGCCCTGAAGTCCCCCCTGTAGGCAAGCTGGGTATTTTTATTGCTTAGACACAGAAGCAACAGGGATGTTGGTGGCAGCTGGTGAGCACAGGGGCTGCAGGGATGGTCTGAGTGAAGAGAATCCCCTTTCTGTTCACTGCTACAGCTATAAAATTCTGGCCCCTTGTCCAGAGGCTTCAGACATCTTTGGACAACAAACTCAAGATCTGGGGCTATTTTGGTCTTTCCATCTCTTCCACATGGTTTCTCCTGGAAATACTATCAGACAATCACTCAGGCAAGGATGGAGCTGGCAAGATCCACAGCCCAGCTTCCTCCCCAAAGTTTGCTCAGCACTGAATTCAGACCAGGATGCTCAGGACTTTGTTCAGTTTGACTCTGAAAACTTCCAAGGACAGAGAAGACCACAGCCTCTCTGTATCCATGAAAAAATTGCTTATAAGTGACTTTTTTTTCATATCCATTTCATAGAATCATAGAATTGGCTGGGTTGGAAGGGACCTCAGAGCTCACCAAGTCCAACCCTTGCTCCACTCCCCCCGTGGTTCCCAGCCCATGGCACTGAGTGCCACATCCAGGCTCTTTTGAAATATCTCCAGGGATGGAGAATCCACCCCTTCCCTGGGCAGCCCATTCCAATGGCTGAGCACCCTCTCCCTAAAGAAATTCTTTCTAATGTCCAACCTAAACCTCCCCTGGCACAACTTGAGACCTCTTGTGCCCTCTTGTCTTGCTGAGAGTTGCCTGGGAAAAGAGCCCAACCCCCCCCTGGCTCCAACCTCCTTTCAGGGAGTTGTAGAGAGTGATGAGGTCTCCCCTGAGCCTCCTCTTCTCCAGCCTCAACACCCCCAGCTCCCTCAGCCCTTCCTCACAGGACTTGTGCTGGATCCCTTCCCAGCCTCCTTGCTCTTCTCTGGACCTGCTCCAGCACCTCAAGCTCCTTCCTGAGCTGAGGGGCCCAGAACTGGACACAGGACTCAAGCTGTGGCCTCCCCAGAGCTGAGCACAGGGGCAGAATCCCTTCCCTGGACCTGCTGGCCACGCTGTTCCTGAGCCAGCCCAGGATACCATTGGCCTTCTTGGCTACCTGGGCACACTGCTGCCTCCTCTTCAGCTTCCTGTCAGTCCATTTGAAACCACTCTCATTATGATTTATGTCCACTCCCTCTTGACTTTCTGCCATTCACCACAGTGAAGAGCCTCTGTCTTTTTCCCCTTGATACCCTCCTCACTGGAAGGATGCTGTGAAGTCCCTCAAAGCCATCCCTTAAAACCAAGTCCAGTTCCCTTGGGCACTTTTTGCATTGCAAGAGCTCCAGCCCCCTGCATCCTGGGGGCTCCTGATGAACTCCTTGATGCCCTGTCCTGTACTGGGTGCCCAGTACTCACGGCACTGGGATGCTGGGATGTGTGCAGGGCAGAGCAGGAGGAGGATCACTTCTCTCAGCCTCCTCACTGTGCCGCTGTTACACAGCCCAGCAGGATCCTCTCCTCGGTTTTTTTCCAGGACGTGCTGGGCTGGCTCTTCTTCATCCTGCTGCTCATCAGGAGATCCAGGGCCTTTCTTGCAGAGCTTCTCCCCAGCTTCTCTCCAGCTGCCCCTTCTGCAGGACCAGTCCATCCCAGTGCAGTGCTGGGAAGCTGCGTTTAGTGACATCCCGTCCCTCCTCTCTCTGTACCTTTCAGTTCAGTGTCATCCACAAAGTCAGGAGCTGCCCTTTGTCTCCTCCTCCAGTTCATCATTTGTTACCCTAAAAGAAATCTGGGAAGAGCAAACGTGGTGCTCTCCATGACAGGTTCATGCAGGGCCTTCCTCAGTCCTTCTTCCCCTGCTTTTCTACCCCTTCCCCCAAAACAGAGCAGGAACCTCAGAGAGGGGTATGTGGTGCTCCTCAGCCCCAGCACTGCCATGGGACCTTAAGATAACACTCACTCCTTTCCTCTTTCCTCTTTCCTCTTTCCTCTTTCCTCTTTCCTCTTTCCTCTTTTCTCTCTTCTCTTCTCTTCTCTTCTCTCCTCTCCTCTCCTCCCCTCCCCTCCCCTCTGCTCTCCTCTCCTCTTTCCTTTCCTCTTTCTTCTCTTCTCTTTTCTCTTTCCTCTTTCCTCTTTCCTCTTTTCTCTCTTCTCTTCTCTTTACTCTTTTCTCTCCTCTCCCCTCCTCTCCTCTTTCCTCTTTCCCCTTTCCCCTTTCCCCTTTCTCTCCTCCCCTTTCCCTTTCCCTTTCCCTTTCCCTTTCCCTTTCCCTTTCCCTTTCCCTTTCCCTTTCCCTTTCCCTTTCCCTTTCCCTTTCCCTTTCCCTTTCCCTTTCCCTTTCCCTTTCCCTTTCCCTTTCCCTTTCCCTTTCCCCTTCCTCTCCTCTCCTCTCCTCTCCTCTCCTCTCCTCTCCTCTCCTCTCCTCTCCTCTCCTCTCCTCTCCTCTCCTCTCCTCTCCTCTCCTCTCCTCTCCTCTCCTCTCCTCTCCTCTCCTCTCCTCTCCTCTCCTCTCCTCTCCTCTCCTCTCCTCTCCCCTTTATTTCTTTTTCTCCTGCTCTCTCCTTGTCTTTGACCTCAAACCTTCCTTGTCTCCAGAGGGTCATAGGACTGAGCAGGATCTTCTGAGCTATTAACTCCATCACCTGCTCTCCTGCTTATATATCCTGGAGATGATTTGATCCTCCCTCCCTTTCTCCCTCCCTTCTCAGCTCCCTGGGTAGCTTTGCAGAGCAGGAGCCTCCCTTGCCAACCGTGCCCTGATGGCATCACTGGGCCAGGGGCTCCTTGGGGAGGACACAGTCCTGGTTGTGGTTTCTTAGCAGGTCACGTAGCAAAAATTTCTCTTTATAAATCATCTTGCATGGCCCCTGTGTGAAAGGAAAGCAGCAAGGGGAGCTCTGCAGCAGAGGGGCTGGGGGGGCTCGGGAGAGGGAGGTGGTGGAGAAGGTGCTGGGGTGGTTGATGGAAGGGGAGTGCAGCAGAAGAGCATCTGCTGGTTGGATATGGGCAGCCTCAGGCACATCCCAGGGATGTCAATCCCAGAAAAACCACTGATCCCCTTCTCCCCTCCTCCCACCTCTTCATTTGTCTCCTTGCACCCTCACTGTCACCCTGCACAGGACTTTCCTTGCTGCTTGGTTGCTGATGGAGAGGCTGCAACACGAGACTCCTCAGCTCCTCTGCTGTGGGGCAGATGCTCCCTGACATGGTTTCCTTTCAGAGACCTGACCCTCTTCTCCTGGCTTCTCTCTGCCTTCTGTCTTTGTCCATCCCAGGACATGAAAGACCCCAGCAGAGAAGCAGATACACACCCAGCAGCAGCTCAGAGGGGTCCCTCTGGTGCACCTGAGCCCAAATAACTCCTCATCCAGACATCATATCAGGGATCTGCCTGAGCCCCAGGGCTCCTGTGGGCATCAGGGCTGAATATCCCTCTCTTCCAAGAGGTGCCTGATGCTTTGGGCAGCTGCAGGGGGGAAGTTTGGCATTTTATAGCTACTGGATTCATCCCTGGGTCATTCCTCAGCTGAGGTCTGGTCCTGCACCCTAAGGTGACCACTCACACCATGTGGAGATGGACATTTGTCTCCCAGGGCCAGAATTCTGGTTGCTGGCCCTTCTTGATGTCCCAGAGACACTGGGAAATATCACTTCCCATACAAGTTTTTGTTTCTGTGTGCCAGAGGAGGTTTTACTCCAAACAGGTAGAGGTAGGATTAGTGGAGTCAGTGAACAATTCCTTCAGGTGCTCAGTAACTGCTGTCCAGGGTCCAGGACCAGGAGATCTGGGAGGAGAAGCAGTTTTTATGGAAATTATCAGCATTTCTTGCTCTTTGCTGATCTGTCCTGAGAACACAAATGACATATTCAAGGTTTGTTTTGGTTTTTTTTTTGATCAAGTGGCCCATCTCCTTAATGCCTGCAGAGCTTTTGTTCCTTAGGGATGCACAGGACATTCCACAGGCTTCTTAGAGGCTGAGAAACCCCAGCAATATATGATCCTCAGCAAAAAACCTCCTTAAACATTGGTTTTAGGGCACAGAACTGGAGACTCTCTCCGTGACACACCTGTAGTTCTCAGCAATGGTGTGCCACAAGTTTCTGGGGGTTTTGGGAAAGCCCATCCCCTGTCTTGAGTAACCTCATAGTGGGATCACTGGGACCAGTTACTTGCCACCCTGCTCCTCCCAGTTATGCCCAGCACTGGGACACTGGGTGTGTTACAGTCCCTACACCCCTCATCATTTTCTCTTACTGATTATATACAGTTTGAATGAATCATATAATTACTTCTAATCAATAACTCTAAAAGCAAAGCAGGTGGAGCACACTGTGACCCAGCCCACGTGTCCTCCACTCAGACCCTTCTCTGATTTCTTTCCAAGTGATGAGGACGAGCTGAGGAAATCCCTCTCCGAGCTGGTGGATGACAAATTCGGAGCCAGCGCCAAGAAGGTGACAAGGATTGTGGACAGCAGCAACCCCTTCCTGGACATCCCCCAAGCACTGAACGCTGTCACCTACAAGCACGGTGTCCTGACACGGAAAACCCACGCAGACATGGATGGGAAGAGGAGTAAGTGTCCAGGGGACAGGAGGAGCTGTACCAGAGCCTTGCTCTGAGCTTCTCCCTGGCTCTTGTGCTGCAGACTTTTCCTCACCCCAGGGAATAGCAGAGGGATCCCCAGCTCCAGGAGTTCTGGGGAGCAGAGAAAAAGAGGCTGTTTTCAGGCATTTATAGACATGAATATGTTCAGCTCCCCTTCTGACTGCCAGGAACCTGACCATCCCACACAGGTAGACCTGGTTGGTCTTCCAGCCTGTTCAGGGACATAATCCTGAATCCTACACTGGGAGAAATGAGGTGAGGCTGCTTGCACAACAGTTCCCTCCCCAGCCCTGAGCATGGGGACAGATTGGCCTTCAAAGCTTTGTTCCTGGCCATATTCCCCCCCATCCTGGACAGCAGGATGTCTGATAGCTCTGCTTTTAGCATATGGGATTAGAGGAAAGGTAAAGGAAACGAGATTTGATGGTTTGGGGTGAGGTAGATGCTCCCCTTGCCTCCTGCCCCGCTCCAGCTTCCAGCAAGCTCTCTGTCCCCTGCTCCATCAGGATTCCTGGTGGGAATGCTCCCTCCTCAGTGGAACAGAAGCTGCCTTAGGCAGGCTATGTCTGTATCTGAAGGAGGGGAGCTCAGGGAATGTCTCTGCTCCTCAAGCATTTAGCCTTAAGAATGTGATCCTGTGCTTGGAAGGGCCAAGAATTCCTGCACATGTCCACTGGTCCCCCTATACCAGGTACAGGGGTTTTGTCATCTCTGGGTTTGACCTGCTTGGAGGTTGCATCTCCCATCTCTCAAACCCTGCATACAAGACACTCAGGAGAGTCTCAGATTTTGGAGGTAGATGAGGTCTGGGCATCAGCACAGACCTCTGGTGGGTCAGGAGAAGGGTTGGTTTTGCCAGGGATGTGAAGATAAAGCAGTACTGGCAGAAGCAGCCATGTATAATTAAATGTTCTTCCTTTTTTTAGCTCCCAGAGGAAGAAGAGGTTGGAAGAAATTTTATGCTGTGCTTAAAGGGACTGTCCTGTATTTACAAAAGGTAACACAGGGGACTCTCCCATCTCCTGGTTCATGTTGTCTCCAAAGCAGTCAGGCTGTCCTGGGGATGGATGCAAGCAGCAGTGAATCCATGTCCTAATGGACATCCACAGAGCTCCTCCAGAGACCAGAATACAGAACTGGAGATGCCAACATCTTTGGTGGTGGCATTCTTGCTAAGGGCTCTATTTGCAGTCTCAAAAAGAGGGCCACACAGGAGGAACTTTGAAATAGGGAATACGGGGGCAAGATTGCTGCAAAACTGTCCCAGCAAGCAGGAACTGCTGGTGAGGATGATTGAACAGATAACATAGAATCATAGAATCCTAGAATTGGCTGGGTTGGAAGGGACCTCAGAGCTCATCAAGTCCAACCCTTGATCCACTCCTGCTGCAGTTCCCAGCCCATGGCACTGAGTGCCACATCCAGGCTCTTTTGAAATATCTCCAGGGATGGAGAATCCACCCCTTCCCTGGGCAGCCCATTCCAATGCCTGATCACCCTCTCCCTAAAGAAATTCTTTCTAATGTCCAACCTAAACCTCCCCTGGCACAACTTGAGACCTCTTGTGCCCTCTTGTCTTGCTGAGAGTTGCCTGGGAAAAGAGCCCAACCCCCCCCTGGCTCCTTTCAGGGAGTTGGAGAGAGTGATGAGGTCTCCCCTGAGCCTCCTCTTCTCCAGCCTCAACACCCCCAGCTCCCTCAGCCCTTCCTCCCAGGACTTGTGCTGGATCCCTTCCCAGCCTCCTTGCTCTTCTCTGGACCTGCTCCAGCACCTCAATCTCCTTCCTGAGCTGAGGGGCCCAGAACTGGACACAGGACTCAAGCTGTGGCCTCCCCAGGGCTGAGCACAGGGGCAGAATCCCTTCCCTGGACCTGCTGGCCACGCTGTTCCTGATAGGAATAGGTGACATAGGATGTTGGTGAGCCATGCAACAGGGAGCTGAAGAGGCAGAACTTTGGAGCAGTCTTATCCAGCCTCTTGCTTTATTTACTGGCATGGGTCTGATTAGCAGCAGCTTCACTAAGTCTGGTATGGACCCTGCTTAAGGTTTCTCTTCTTGTTCAGGACCTTGCTGGGTCTTTCCATGGGTTGCCAAGTGACACTTTGTGCCTGGCTTCATCTCTCTGCATTTCATAACCACTTACACTCACACAAGTGTCAATCCCAGGTCCTCACAGGAGGCAAAGTTATCTCAGAGAGTTTCCCTGCGTGCTGTAGCATCCAGACACTTTCAAGCCACTGATGCTAGGAGGATTTCCACGGATTATCTTTCCGGTGGGAAAATCCAAGGACCCTGGATAGGGTGACACTGGAGTGTCAGCCAGGGATGCCAGATGCCTTTTTTTCATGCATAACCCACTAAACTGGGTCTGAACTACCTGAGCAGCACATGCTGTGCAGTAACCCATTGAACTCATCCTGCTGGAACAGCCTCCTGTGGGGAGATGTTCCTACGCATTGCAGTCTTATCTCCAAAGCAATGGGAGTAAACAAACACTGGATTATATAAGAAAGGCAGAAAGCTCCTCAGGGCAGCATGGAGTTGTGACTCAGAGCTCACAGCACACCCCAAGGAGTCTCATGTTTTGCCAGATCCTATGGCACATATCACCCAGCCAAGAGCAAGCTGACAGCAGCCGATTGTAATTTATGGTATGGGTTGCTCCCAGCCAAGTGGTATTTTTACAAGCCTTGCACCTGAAGGAAGTTGCAGCACACAGGAGAGCCAAGATCTTCCCCAGCCTTCTACCTGGGGGGTTCTTCAACTTAGAGGCACTCTTGTTACGTGTCAGTCTCTTGTCTCATTCCCAAATGAAGTTCACCAAAACTGCTCCTCATGTTGATCGTAGGGGATGCAGGTTCAGGTTGTACAGAGCTGCCATTGGCAATCAACATTATGACAGTTTTTCTGTGAAAAAGAAAAAAAAATTCCTCAGAATCAGAGGAACCATTTGGATCTGAATGGTTTTTCCCATGAAGGACTTCTAGGGAATGTCTCTTGGGATGAGTCTGTTGAGGGTGCATATATTTTTTTTAATTAAAAACCATTTTGATGGAATTTTCTCTACATACTGGACCAAAATCCAGTTTGCTGAAGATTTTCTTGCCTGTTGTGAAGCCAGCAATGTCATTGGTGCTGCTGAGGCTGAGGGCTTGGGGTTTCTTTGCTGCACAAGGGTAGCAACAGCACCCATCCAGACTGTGATATCCATGTAGCTCATTATGTTAGTATCAGGTATTTAAAATTCAAAAAGAGAACAAGGATGAGATTGACGTGGCACTTAGAAGACAATGTTCTTATCTAGATGACCTCCAGGAAAAAATGGTTAAGAGCCTGACTGAAGAGGCAAAACACCAAAGATGTGGCTAAGTAATGAAAGTTTGATAAGGAAACAGCCATGGCTGCTGTCTGATGAGCAGAAAGGACCAGAACTGCAAACGATCCCTCAAGGAAGAAGCATTTCCAACAAAAATGAACCAGAGCAAAATGTGGGCAAGATTTTGGACAAAGAGGGGCTTCTTAGCCATGAGCTGCTGCACATCATCCTCTTCAGATGGTTCCTGGGGCTGAGCTCAGCTCCAGGCAGTGTCTCTCAGGCTTCCAGAGACAGGACAGAAGAATGAGACCACCAAGACAAAGTCCTTGCCCTGCCACTTGCAAACATTTCCAGCACCACAACCAAGAGGGTATCAGCATCCCCCTGTCCTGCTGAGCCCCAGGGAAACTCCTTGCCTGGGGGTGGTTTTCAGAACAAGGGAATTGCAGAATGCAAGAAGGGAATGGTGTGCCAGCATCCCAAGCTTTTAGCAGGAGGTGCCTGCAGATAAACATCAAGGGGAAGCACAAATCACTGGGGGAAGGTTTTTTTGCTGTGAAGGTAGAGGAGAAAGTACCTGTTTTCAGCTCCACCTGACACCATGAAGCACAGGTTCAGCCTGTTCCAGTTGTTGGTTCAGATCTGGGCTTTAATAGGAGATTCCCATAAGCTTAAAAGGAAACTCCCCTCAGTTTGGTTTTGGGGAGCAAGTTGAGTAGAAATAAGAGTGAGAGAGAGAAGGAAGGAGCAGAGGAAGAAGGGCCTGGGAGGTATTTCTGAATACAGATACAGAGAGAGGTGGACCTGAGATAGGCAGAAGAGTGGGTGGGGGGGTGGACAGGTAGAAGTCAGGTTTTTAGAACCAGGTAGCAGCCACAAACCTGATGATGTAGAGGTGTCACATGTCACTGACTTGCTCATGTTGTTTGCTGGGTTTACATGTTCCAGCATGCTAAGAGTCTGCTGAAGTGATTGCTTGGTCCCCTGGAGAGTTGCAGCATGGTGCTGAGGAAGAAAAGGAGGTTTGGGAGCAGGGGACCCCCCTGTGTTCCCATCTGGACTGGGCACTGACTCACCCCATGGCCTTGGGCATCATATTTCACCTCTGTGAAATGGGGATAACGACCCTTAATCAGCACACAAAGAGGGGGTTGAGAGGAATGATGGAGAGATATAAAGCATGAGATGGAAGTACTGGAAAGGGTGTAGGTCCTCCTGCAGCCCCCCACCATAAAGATGTTCCCAGAGAAGCCCCAAGCTGCCCTATGCTGGCAGGTCCTTGGAGCACCAAGTTCATGGCCTGAATCAGACTGGGATAGACAGAGTGGTTCATTTGCCTCAGTCACTGGTTTGTTGAATCCAAGGGAAAAGAGGGAAGCTGCCTCCCAGTCCAGATCATGAGGATGTGGGTAGCTCCATGGCCATATTCCCATCACTGCTCCGGATTGGTGCTGAATCCAGAGGAAATGGCAGCAGGACCAGTACCCTGGGCTCACTCATCCCATCCAGGTGCCTCTCCAGAGGCTGCTCCAAGAGGGAGATGCCTGTTCCTGACAAAACAAGCTTTGAGCTGGGGAGGCACATAGACTGGGAGGCTGCCTACACCAGCAACCTGAAAAGCTGAAGGAAATTAATGCAGAGGGACTTTGAAACAAATTGTCCTCACCTGGGCTCAAGGTCTGTCTCAGGCAAAACCAATTTCAGTTTGCTAAAAGGCCAATAGCCCTTTCCTCTGGCTACTGAAATCCCTCCTGACTGTCAGAGGGTCCATGCTGCCCATCCAAGTGTCTCCCTGAACACAACAGCCCTTCCTCTGCAGGACAGACAGGGCTTTTCTCTGGAGTTCACTCTTAAGAAAGCAGCTGTGTGAGCCAGGAGCCCGTGCCAGGCATTCCTGGGCTCTGCTCCTTTTGGCATTTCTTACCCAAGTGCCAGTGAGCACAGCATGGCAAGCATGCTCCAAGCATGCTTCCAGAATTCCTTCAAAAAAGGAGGGAAGAAAAGGCTTCAGGAGGTTATTTTCCCATCAAGACCAAGGGGCTGGGTGATCTGCATCACTGGTCTCTGGTGCTCTGAAGGGCAGCAGTGGGGAGACCTTTCTGACCCCACACCAGGGAACAACCTTACTGACCAGGGGCAGCCACCTCTAGCATGACTTTTTCCTGAAGCTGGATTTGTACCACTGGAACACAGGAAAAAAAAAAACCCAACACATCTTTTTGCAAATCTGGAAAACAGACCAAGCTGTAGCTTGAAACTTAAAGGGGGGACTGGGACACGTAGACCAACCCTGCCAGACACAGCCACCCCTCTGCTGACAGCCAAGCACAGTCAAGGAGAGAAAAACACAAGAGCAAATTGTAGGTTTGCACTGTAATCACTAGGGCAAGGCAGGCTCTTCTGGAGACACCCTCCCTGCCATGGCCTCTAACATGGCTGCTGCTGCTTTGCTTTCTAGCCAGGGACAGGTTTTCTTAGCTCCACCCCTATGTGCATGTGTGTCCATCCATCCATCCATCCATCCACCTATCCATCCACCCATCCATCCATCCATCCATCCACCTATCCATCCATCCATCCACCCACCCATCCATCCATCCACCCATCCATCCATCCATCCACCCATCCATCCATCCATCCATCCATCCATCAATCCATCCACCTATCCATCCATCCATCAATCCATCCATCCATCCATCCATCCATCCATCCATCCATCCACCTATCCATCCATCCATCCATCCATCCATCCATCCATCCATCCACCTATCCATCCATCCATCCATCCATCCATCCATCCATCCCTCCATCCATCCATCCATCCATCCATCCATCCATCCACCTATCCATCCATCCATCCATCCATCCATCCATCCATCCATCCATCCATCCCTCTATCTATCTATCTATCTATCTATCTATCTATCTATCCACCCCCCACCCAGCTGGCCTGACTGTTGAGCTGCCAAGGGTTCAGGGTGGGAGGGAGGAGGGTGTTGCTGTCAGTGCCCAGGAGCTCAGTCACTTGCAAAGCAAACCCCACGTTTGGTATTTTCTGTTCATACACTATTGATGTCCAACACTGATGAATATTCACACAAAACCTGAGATCAGATCCCCTGTCACTCAGAGCTGCAGCAGTGGGTCAGGTACTTGCTGGTACCTGCAGAAAACCTGGAGCTGCAGCCCAGCAGAAGCTCTGAACTGTGGGTGAAGCTCTGCAGAAACCTGGCCCTGTTTTCTGCCTTCCCCTCAAGCCTCAGGCACAGGCCGTGTTGGAGATAACTATTGATAATTATGTTTATAACTTTCATCTCCTTCCTCACATCTTCCCAGTGATCTTAATGCTGGAAGAAGCTGCCAGATGTTAAATATTATCATTATCACCTCTACCATTCACTGTACAAAGCAGTGCTTCTCCTGGTGTCAGCACCCTCTGATTATAGCACAGAGAGAAAGGCAGGTTCATTAAAGTAACCCACAAATGTTAGTGTTGTCATTATCCAATTAACATTCCTCTTCACAGGATGAATATAAACCTGACAAAGACCTCTCAGAAGTGGATCTGAAGAATGCCATCCGTGTGCACCACGCCTTAGCCACCAAAGCCTCTGACTACAGCAAGAAATCCAACGTGCTCAAGCTGAAGACAGCTGACTGGAGAGTCTTCCTTTTCCAGGCTCCGTAAGTCCCATCCCTCCCTGCAGAGCCTGGAGGGGCAGCCTGACCTCCAGCCACTGCCTCTGACCTGCCCACATCCACACCTGCAGCAAGGGACAAACCTGGGAGGTGGAAGGTGCTGAGCAGAAGGGCTGAGATCGAGCTCTGTAGGGTTTGTGCCAAGGACTTGGTTTCTGCCTGTTGCTTTTAGGTGTGTGTGTCAGTCCTGGCTGTCCCTTTCATCTGTCCCCTCTGTCAGGGTGGGCTGGGATGTGAAGGGCTGAGTAAAGGGCTCCCTTTAGGAACTTCTGTTCCCAGTCTCTGGAAGGGAGAAAATCTCCCTGGTGCTTGGGACTAAGGAGCTGGTGGCTCCTCCTATCAGCTTAGGATGGGGAAACTGTCTAAGGCTCATTCAAGAAGCTCCCCAGCCAGACTGTATCTTCCTTTTTCCTTAGTCCATTGCAAAGGGAAGTTGTGCCCCTAATAAATGTCAAGTGCAATTGGGTCACCTTCTGACTGATGCTTTTCTTCTCTCCTGCTGAGCTAGGTGCCACTGAGAGCTTGGGCTGGGGTTCTAATGTCAACCTCAAGCCTGACATCTGACCTCGAGCAGTAAAAACCCACTTGCAGGCAAAGGGAGCAGTGACTGAGAAGACCTAATGAGGGACTCTGGGGGGTGTGACACCAAGGAGGGATCCACCTTGCTCTGTGGGACCTCTATTTGGGGTTTCCACTGGCCAAAGAGCAGGACATCCCTTCCCACCATGCTACATCTCCCCAGCTCCTGGGGGAATGGAATCTGAGCTGATGAGGAAGGCAGGAGTGCAGGATGCAGCCAGCAGCCCTGACAGCCTGAGGGCCCTGTGGAGGGGACAATTACTCAGTGACTTCTGCTCCCAACCCAGGGGGGCACAGAAATGTCTGCACAGCAAAGCCACCAATGGTCCCCCTTAGAGCAAGGGCTCCAGGGCTGTCCTGAGCTGGCTGGTCCAGGGTCAGGAGCAGTTCAGGACATCCTGTGTCTCTCTTGTCCCTCTCTCTACAACAGAAGTAAGGAAGAAATGCTCTCCTGGATCCTGAGAATCAACCTTGTTGCTGCCATTTTCTCTGCTCCAGCCTTCCCAGCTGCCATCTGCTCCATGAAGAAGTTCTGCCGCCCTCTCCTGCCTTCATCCATGACCAAGCTGTGCCAGGTAAGGGCTGAGAGAAGGAGCAATGCAGGGGTGATGGGCACTCAGCCATTCCTTCAGCATCTACCTCAGCTGCACCCACCTGCAGCTCCCTTAGCTCCTGCCTGATGGGCACAGTTGGGTGCCCAGTGCAGGGAGTGGGTGACTTGGACAAAACCTGATGTCTGGCCAGTGCTTCCTTTACCAGGGCTATAAAATCACCCTGTGCACACAGGGCTGTTGATTATGGCTTGGTTGTGCTCTTTTCCCACCCCATCCCAGCACCTTTCTGTTGCCAGAGTGGAAGCAGCTGGTGCCACTGAGCCCAGCCCAGGGCCACAGCCCTGTTTTCTTTGATACCTTGGCACTCAGAGGTGCCACTCTCTTGTTTTTCAAGCCAAAAAGCCACAGACAAAGGGGAAACATGAGTCCCACTCAATGGGGAAGCTTTTCTGGAAGCAGGGGGGCACCAGACCAGGGTTTAATAAGGCTCAGTTAACCAAGAGCAATGGGCAGCTGCCATCCAAAGAGCAGCAGCTTCTTTTTGCACTGTCCAGGGAAGCCCCAAGGTGCTTTAGCACCTCCAAAAAAGCAGGGACACACTGAGCCTGGCTCCCAGCTAAGGAGAGGATGGCCTGAAAAGGGAGGGCAGAGATACAGCTCCACTCTGGTGAACCAGATGTGGGTGGATGATGCTCTTCTCAGAAGAGGGGATTTCTATCTCAAAAAAAATAAAAAAAAAAATAAAATAAAAAAAAAAAAAATCAGCTCTTGGGATGCTGCTGCCTCTGCCATCCTGTTCAAGACTGCAAAGCATTTTGTATTTATGATGCTGAAGAAGCCCAGGTGCCAGAGAAATCCTCTCTTGGCACGTGTGAGGAGTGCAGTTTGATGTTACTCAGATACCTTTGTTTCAGCTGCTCCTTATCAGATGGATTTGCAAACACCTTTGGCTGGGGTTGCCTTTGGCAGTAGTTAAGCTCCCAGAGCCTGATCCCACATCACCAAGCAGTCAGGTGCACTTGGGTGCTGCACTCCCATGTTTTCATACCTGACACCCTTCTCTTGGCAGGAGGAACAGCTGAGGTCTCATGAAAATAAAATGAAGCAGATTGCAGACGAATTAGCAGAGCATAAATTACATCCTGTAGAGAAGAGCCTCAAGTCAAAAGAGGCCGAGGAATACAGACTCAAAGAACATTACCTAATATTTGAGGTAAAGTAACTTTTGTCTCTTTGGTGATAAATGAAACTTTCTCTGATGGAGGAGAACTAAGAACTCTGGAGTGGATGCTGTGAGCCTGGGAGAGGCTGAAAAGAAAGAAAAGGACAAGGGCTCTCAAACTGGGTGGGTGCCTTGGGGCAACAGTGAGCCTCACCCTCTGGCAGTGAAGCTAAAAAAACCCCAAACATTTCCTCCCCTTTGTGATTTCTAAGCAGAGGAGAGGAAAACTGATGAGAGAAATAAAATCCTTCTTCATTGTGCTGAAACTTGACATTTCCTCAGGTCCCGAGCAAGAAAGTGCTTCAGTTCTTGGTGTGCATTGGTCTTTTTCAGCAACATTAATAAAAAGCAAAGGGAGTATCTGGGGGAATTAATTCTATTTTGCTGCATCCATTGCTGTAAATAAAGCCAAGCCAGAGTTATAGCTGGTTCCAGAATCTTTGAGGATGTATACAGCTAAGTTTAAACTCTCTGCAAAGTCTTAAGAAGCATTTAATTGGGGGAGAAATGGGGTGGTTTTTTTCAAGTGGATGTTGAGCAGAAGATGTGATCCACTGCCCAAAAGGGACTGCTGGAGGCCTCTAGTCCTCCTTCCAGCAGAAGCTTGGTTTATTCCCACTTTAGCTCAGTCTGAGTGTGTCATTTTGTGGCTGAATCTCAGAAATCCCCAAGGATGGAAATGTCCCACCTCCCACATCCAAGGGCTGCACCACCTTTTCCTCACTCTCCAAAGCCACAATTCTGGCTGCTGCTTCCCTTGTCTTGGTACCAACCCTTCAAATAGTTGCTTGCTGCTGCTGCCTCCTCTTTTCCAGACATCTTGTTGGGGATGCCCTGCAGAGAAGTCTCCATCTCAGCATTTTCTCTAGGCTTCCTTTTTAGTTTTGCAAGGACAAGCTGGCACTTGGAGAGCATAAATTCATCTCTTCTGAGATGTGCTCTCAAAATCCACGTTTCTCCGTGCTGGCAAAGCAGGCAATCCAGGCTGGCTCTGTGTTAGGGGAAAGGATGAGTATGACACAAGTCTGTAAAAAGAGGTCCCTTGGAGTCAAGGTGTCAGGCAGAGAGGAGATGCCACCCTATGTGCTGAGCTCCAGGAGGGGCAACGGGGGCAAAATTTGGCAGGAAGAAGTGAATCACTGGATGGAAACAATGGAATCAGAAGTATTTAATCAGCTTGGGGGGAGCAGATCTGTTGGTCTGGTTTTGTCTCCAGTATCCACTTTACACAATCAGAGTGGCAGCCAAGACCTGGGAGAGCCTTGCACAACCCTCCCCTTTCTCTTCAGCCCTTTCAACAAGGGCTTTATCAGTATTGTTGGGTGGGATTAGTGGGATCCTGACCATACAAGATGGGGTTTCCTGCAGCAGGAGCTGGCATTCCCTCTGCTTCCCATGCACACCGTGCTTCCCCCTCTTCTCAGGCTCCCTCTTCCCTCTTTCCCTGCAGAAAAGCCGCTATGAGACCTACATCAACCTCCTGTGCATGAAGATAAAAGTTGGGACAGACGACCTGGAGAGGATCGAAACCACTTTCTTCAAGGTGGAAGCTGATGACATGGCTTTGAGGAAGACACATTCGAGCCCGTCCTTGAGCCAAGGCCATGTGGCCATCAGCTGTAAGGCAGGAAAGGACATTTTAGAGCAGAACACTTAATGGGAACCAGAGGCACAAGGGGGTGAACAGGTGATGCTTTGCGCTCCTGGACTAGACCGACGAGCACAATTTTACCTGGAAAATGTCACGAGCAAACCACAGACACGTGTGACACGGTGACTGCTCCAGTGCAAGAAATCAAAGAAGCTTCAGTGGACACTCTCTGGCAACGCTCTGGCATTTCAGCACCACAGTCACACCATCTCTTCTTCATTCTTGAGAGAACCAATGGCTTTTCCTTCCCTCCTACTGCAGCCTGCACAGCAAAAGGACCTGCCCAGGCTCCAAGGGCCAGGTTGCTCTTTTCTTCACCAGTCCTCTCCCTCCTCCTCCTCCTCCTCCTCCTCCTCCTCCTTCTCCTCCTCCTCCTCCTCCTCCTCCTCCTCCTCCTCCTCCTCCTCCTCCTCTTCCTCCTCCTCCTCCTCTTCCTCTTCCTCCTCCTCTTCCTCCTCCTCTTCCTCCTCCTCCTCCTCCTCCTCCTTCTCCTCCTCCTCCTCCTCCTCCTCCTCCTCCTCCTCCTCCTCCTCCTCCTCCTCCTCCTCCTCCTCTTCTTCCTCCTCCTGTCCTCCTCCTTCTCTTCCTCCTCCTCCTCCTCCTCCTTTTCCTCCTCATCCTCCTTCTTCTCCTCCTTCTTCTCCTCCTCCTCCTCCTCCTCCTCCTCTGCCTGGAATCCTCACCAGTTCATGTCCAGCAGCGTAGGAACCTCAGCCCAGAGGATGGTCTGTGGCACCACCAGCACTCCTATGGAGGGCACAGAGTGGTGGGGAGCACGTCCCTGCCCCTAGAGGAGCACGACCCGGCATGTCGCGATAGGGGGGGTGTCACGACAGAGTCACCGACCGAGCGAGAGCACGGCAAGGGGAACGTCATCTGCCCACAGCAGAAGAGGCTTGAAGTGCCCTCTGCCACCTGATCCTTTTTATATATCTCTATATATACACACATGAAATATATATATAAATAAATATATATATAAGGAAACTTTACCGTGGGTTTTTAACCTCAGTGTGCAAGTGAAGGCAAGCTGCCTGGAGAAGACACTAGAGACCATGGAGGGTCTGTCCAGCCCACCAGGATGTTTAAAAAAAACTCAGTAGCTGATGTATCTTCTTCTCCTCCCCCCCTTTCTGTTCTTTGTTTTTTTTTTTTTACTCGAATGAAAATTGAGTAAAAAATTTTTTTTTTAAACTTGACTGAAAATTGAGTAAAATTTGGCTCCACCTGGCTTTGCTGTGAAACCTCACTCCCCTCCTGTTCCTGCTTGTTCAGACAACCTGGCCAAGTAGCTGCTTACCCAGCCACCATGGCATCTGCCACTTTGGGTTCGAGGCACAACTGGAGACAGGATCAGCTCCAGCTGAACCTTTGTGTGCAGGAGCAATGCCACCTGCCCATCCCATTGTGCTGCCTCCATTTTGTGATGCACATGCTGTACTTCTTCAAGTGGAGAACTGTGGTTCTGTTCCTTTCTGCTGTCTGTGGTCCAATGATTTATTGTTGTGCTCCAAGTGATTCCTCTGCATCTCGATGCCACAACTGTCCTCCCACGCTTTATTTATTTCACTTTTTGGTTTGAGCCTTTATCTCAGATTGCTTTTCTTTCCCCTAGGTGCATTCAGAGTAATCAAGTTCCAGTTTTGAAGGATCTTGTAGCTGCTAATTACTGTCATTTATTGTTTGCGTTTTGCAGCATTTTTTAAAATAAAATAAGATTTATTTGGGCCTTCGATGTTTGAGAGCCTATGGACTACTCTTTTCCATGATGGTTCATGACAAAAGAAACCTCTACCCAACTTTGTCACCTCTTCTTTTATCTCTGTTTCTTTGTACAGTTTGATAGTTTATTTGAAATGATGCACTAAGAATCATGTAAAAAAGAAAAAAGAAAAAAAAAAAAAAAAAAAAAAGAATAACAATAAAGCTGAATCTGTTGGTAAAGACAATTGGTCTGAAGTCGAGTTCCACCATGTGCTGGGTTGGTTCTGGACTTCATGGCACTGGCTGGCCAGGCTGACACAGATCTCCAGCAGAGCCTGCTGCAAATTGAGCCTTCAACATTCCAAGTGCCGGGTCCTGCACTTTGGCCACAACAACCCCATGGGGAGCTCCAGGCTGGGCACAGAGTGGCAGAAAGGGACCTGGGAGTCTGGATTGCCAGGAAGGTGACCAGGAGCCAGCAGTGTGCCCAGGTAGCCAAGAAGGCCAATGGCATCCTGGGCTGGCTCAGGAACAGCGTGGCCAGCAGGTCCAGGGAAGGGATTCTGCCCCTGTGCTCAGCCCTGGGGAGGCCACAGCTTGAGTCCTGTGTCCAGTTCTGGGCCCCTCAGCTCAGGAAGGAGATTGAGGTGCTGGAGCAGGTCCAGAGAAGAGCAAGGAGGCTGTGAAGGGATCCAGCACAAGTCCTGTGAGGAAGGGCTGAGGGAGCTGGGGGTGTTGAGGCTGGAGAAGAGGAGGCTCAGGGGAGACCTCATCACTCTCTCCAACTCCCTGAAAGGAGGTTGGAGCCAGGGGGGGTTGGGCTCTTTTCCCAGGCAACTCTCAGCAAGACAAGAGGGCACAAGAGGTCTCAAGTTGTGCCAGGGGAGGTTTAGGTTAGATATTAGAAAAAGTTTCTTTACAGAGAGGGTGCTCAGCCATTGGAATGGGCTGCCCAGGGAAGGGGTGGATTCTCCATCCCTGAAGATATCAAGATAACAAGAGCCTGGATGTGGCACTCGGTGCCATGGGCTGGGAACCATGGGGGGAGTGGATCAAGGCTTGGACTTGATGATCTCTGAGGTCCCTTCCAACCCAGCCAGTTCTAGGATTCTATGAAATTCCTATGGGCAGACAGCACCAGAAAATCCCAAAACCTTTCCACAAGTGGGCACCAGCCCTGGCCTGCACCTGCTCTGGTTGGATGATTACTCCTGGAGCAAGTGTGGACAGAAGGATGGCTTTGGGAACACACTCAGTCTGGTGCATTCCAGGTCTGTCTGCTCACACAGAGGTTTGTCAGAGAAGAAAGATCCCAACTGGTGGTTGGAGCTGTTCCAGAGGAGCCCAGGAGTGGTTCTCACAGGCATCTCGGGCTTTGCTGTGCCAGGTGCTGGACAGTCCTTGCATTGAAGACCTCCAGAAAAATGGTCCCAAAGTTTCTGGTCCCCAGATCCCCATGGGGGGGGGGGAAGCCAGGCCAGGCTCTTGCTCTCCCAAATCCCAGGTAATACTTTGAAGCTCAGCCTGGCCTTTCTGTCCATCTCTTCCTCCAGCAGGCAGTGATATCTCCAGTGTGTCTGAGGAAGCCACAGCTCAATCCCTGATGCTGGAGGTGCCAACCATGGCTTGGGAGCAAGAGGCAGGCGACAGCAGGATCTTGGCAAAGTCTCCTCTGGGCACCAGGAAAGGGCTCAAAGCCATGATGCTCACCATGAGGATGTGGAAGAGGGGGAGAGCTGGTGCTAACCAGACCTTCTCAAGACACTTGGGAGGGTGACACTTTTCCTGAGTGGCAAGCAGTAGTTTGTCCTGCTGGGTGAGTGTGGCTCCTATGTTCAGATGAGAGGAGCATCTTACCTACAAGAGGGCACTGAGAACACCCAAAAATGCCTTGATTGAGCAACACACAACCTCAGCTTATGACCAGGAAGAAAATGCTTTTTTTCCCTGCCCCTTTCCCTCTCTGGAGGTGAAGGACTCAGCCATCTACCACTGTGAGAGAAGAGCAGCATCTCAGAAGAAGTAAGCAGCCATATTCTTTTATCCTCCTGGAAGCACCAAAATGGACTTTCTGGCACAGCTCCAGCCTCTCCCGTGGGCAGTGTGGCTGTTCCAGGTCTCCAACACCATCCCCTCTCATTGCTGCTTCATCCTGACCTTCCTGACAGGCCTCTCCTCCTGGCCATAATCTGACACGAAATTTATTTCAGAGGGATTTTTGCCTGAGAGGCTTGTGCAAGACCAAAGCCAGGATGTGACAGTCTTCTCCTGCTTGCTTCACCCCATCTCTGCCAGCAGAGCAATTCCATCCCCTCTGGGAAGGGTGGAAAAGGCATCACACATGTGGAGCACAGCTGGCAGGAGGCTTTGGTGGCTCCCCCCACACCTGTGAAAAATTGCTGTAAAATATTTACAACCAAACCCTAGGAAAGCACGGGGCTGGAAATGAGGGGGTCTAAAAATAAACCCAGACAGGGAACGAAAAAAGAAAAAAGAAGAAAAAAAAAAAAAAAAAAAAAAAAAAAAGAAAAAAGAGAGATACTGGCTTCCTTCAGAGGTAATTGGAGAGAAAATTGAAGTGGTGCAACTGCCTCCAAATATAGAACACAATTATGGGAATCAAGGGACACGTTGAACAAGAAATCATGGCTGGGAGTTCGTGGCATCTCAGCAGGTGCAGAGCATCACCCATCCCTGCAAATCAGGGAGCAGGAACATCTGTGGGGCAGCACTGGGCAGAGCTGCAGCTCCTTTGGAGGGCCCCAGAGGCCAACCCATGATGGCGATGCCTGATGGGGATCAAGTGCACTGAGCACCCCGAGTGTCAGGCACAGCATCCCTCTGCACCCCAGCCCGAAGCACGGGGCACCTGGAGCCTTCCTGCTTTGCAGGTGCTGCCCTGGCAGCCCCAGGTGGAATTCTCCATGACCAAAGTCAACCAGCTCACAGCTGCTGAGAAGCCTGAGGCAGGGAGATGGGGGCTGCTTTGGGAACCTTCATGCCCCCATCTCTCTCTTCCACGTGGCTGGTTTCCCCTTGGGGTGACCTCCCATGCGTGTCCCTTCCCGGGGAATCAGGTCCTGTCTGCCCATTCCTGTCCACCTCACCAGGTTCCAGGAGCTTCTGGAGGAGGTAAGTTGGGAACCCAGAGTCAATTCCTGCCTCAGGACTAATGGGGTGGGGGAGAGGAGCTGCATGGTGCTGCTGCTTTCAGCCAGCAAGGCTTGGGACTGGGCAGAGGTGGACATGATGGGTGCAAACGTCACCCAAAGCAGGACTTGACCCTACCACCTTTATCCCTGGTTTTAGATGTCTGAGATCTCCTTTGCACATTGCTGCTGGGTCACTTGGATCCTTACAGAAGGAGGGCAGGAGCCTTCAGACTTTAACCTTCTGGGAACTGGTTGTTGAGATGCCCACAGCATTTGTGAGGGTTGTTAGGGGGGGTTATGAGCCAGGGAGATCAGCTCCAAGGCCTTGGGGATGCTGGGCATGAAGAGGTTTATGGAACAAGAATATCCTCCAAATGAGGAAAGGATGAGAGAGGTGGAACTGCTCAGCCTGGAGAAGAGAAGGCTCAGGGACATCATGTCCCTGTGTACAAATACCTGATGGGAGGTAAAGAAGAAGATGGACTCTTCTCAGTAGTGTCCAGTGACAAGCCCGGAGGCAGTGAACACAAATTAAAAAGCAGGAAATTCAGTCTCCACCCAAGAAAAAACTCTTGGCCAAGCCAACAGAGGTTGATCAAAGAATCTGTGGTGTTGTCATCCCTGGAGATATTCAAAAGTCCTGGGCAAGTGGCTCTGAGTGAGCTGGTTGAGCAGTGGGGTTGGACCAGACAACCTCCAGAAGCCTCTTCCAACCTTAGCCAGTCTGTGATCCTGCGTTTGGTACCTGTGCCCCCCAAATTACCTGAGATTAATGCAGCCCACAGCTTGATATTTCTTATTTTATTTATAATATAAAAAATGTTCAAGTGTTAAACAGTCGAGAGTTCTGACATTCAGACAATCCAGAGCAAACTTTGACAATCATCTTATGACAAATTAGCAGAGATTTCTATCTGACCCCACCGTGGGTGAGGAGTAGAGGGTTTAGTTACTTTATTGCTAAAAGTTAAATGAAATACACTGTCAATTGTTGTATTATCTTCTCAGTCACAGCTTCACCATGCATCCGATCTACAGTATCTGAAATGCAAAGGACATGCAGAAGTAAAAATATAAAAAGAAAAAAGTCAGGCTACAATGTAAACAGGTTTGCTGCAGAGAACTGAGGAGAGAGGGGCACTTCCACGGGGATGCTCTGCCACCCGGACACGCAGGAATGTCTCTTTGCACCACAGAGCCAACGGCCAGAGCTGCTCCAAGTTCAGAAACGTGACATCCATCATCGATGGCAGGACGGGACAGTGACAACTGCCTTTACAACACATGGCACAGCAGCACAGAAGCATCCACTCAGTGGGCTGCCCCTCCTGGGACCCTTCCCGACCGACGCAGGGGGCAAAAACGCTCAGGCTCCTGCCAAACCTGGGGCCAGCCCAGCCAGCAGCTGCCTGGCATGGCATGGCATGGCATGGCATGGCATGGCATGGCATGGCATGGCATGGCATGGCATGGCATGGCATGGCATGGCATGGCATGGCATCCAGGGTGAGCCATAGGTGTCCTGCTGGCCCCCCCAGGCTGGGGCTGAGCAGGCAGTCAGGACCCAGCAGCCCCACGGGTGACGCCGCACAGCGGCCGCGCCCGGGGCAGGGGGACACGGGGACCTGCGTGGCACTGAGGCTGGGGGTAGCCCCCTCTCTTGGGCCCACCACATGGTGCCACCAGGATTCAGCCTGCAACTGCAGGCAACGGGCACTATTTCACTATTTCACCACCTGCCTCCTGTGACCACAAACCTGCACCAGCCCCACAGCAGACCCACGGGTGAAATGGCCCAAGAGTGACAGCTGTGTTGGGAGAGCTGCTGCTGCTGCTGCTGCTGCCCCATTTCGTTTTCTCTTCCTCCCTGTGTGGCAAAAGAAACATGATTTCTGCATTTCAGTGCTGCTGGGTTTCTTTTTCTCCCAACTGAAGTGATAATGCAGGTATTCGACAGGGCCCGGCAGTTCCCCGTGGGACATGATTTTTGGAAATGCTCCCACTCATGTCTTTGATGTGTGTTTAAACGATACCTTAAAGAATAAGATCATTAATAGCAGGGTATGGGGCAAAGTGGCAAGGCTGTTGTTCCTCCAGTGGAAGAGCAACCTTGTGAGAGGTTGCCCCCCCAAACAAAAATCTATGATCTTAAAATGCTACTGAAACAGAATCCTCGGCATGAATCCCAGCACTAGCATACAGCAAAAGGCACCACGATAGTTTTGTTTTCTATTTTTAAGTAGTCAAAAATTGGCCCACTTGTTTTTTTATCTTTATTGTTTCTTTTCTTGTCTTCTTTTTTTTTTTTTTTTTACTTTTTTTTTTTTTTTTTTTTGGAAGCTGTAAATCAAGACATTACATATAAATAGAGATTCCCTATAAAAAAGTCATTGCCGTTAGCTATTATAAGACAACTTTGCTAAAATGAAAATAAAACATTTTATTTGTTATATTTTTCCCTCTTTTATATAAAATAAAAATATTTATTTTTTGTTCTTTTTTTCCTTTTTTTTTTTTTTTTCCTTTTTTTTTTCCTTTTTTTTTTCTCCTTTTTTTTTTTTTTTTTTTTTTTTTTTCCCTTTTTGTCCCGTCTCCCTCATCCATGCGGGTTCTGCCTGCGGGTCGGGCCGGGCCGGGGAAGCACCTAGAGATGCTCCAGGTCCGGTTTGGGGGAGGCATGCGGCAGGCTGCCCCGGGCACCCTCCCCGCGGGCCCCGTGCCTGCCGCAGGGGTGCTGAGTCCGGTTGTCCCCCGGCCGCTGGAGCAGCGGGGACCCCGTGTGCGCCGGGTCACTGTTCTGCGAGCTGAGGAACGGGGTGCTCTCGGCCACCAGCTCCTCATCAGACTCGCTGTAAGAGGCGCTGCTGAAGGAGAAGGAGTCCCGGACGGCTCTGGCTCTGTGAGGGACGTGCCCGTTCAGTTTGGATTTTTTCCACCGCCTGTTGCTGCTGCTGGCTGTTTTCTTTGGCTGCTCTAGCGCTGGGATGTACTCCTGCGTCGTCTCGTACTCGTCGTCCTCCGTGATGCGGAAAGGGCTGGAGGGGAGGCTGCCCATGCTGTCGTTTAGGTAGCTCTTCCTTTGGTAGTAGCTGTCGTATCTCTGCGTGTCCTGGAAGGGGAGCTGGGACCGGCGCAGCAGCGGCTGCTGCTCCTCCAGACGGAAGCTGATGGGGGCGGCCGGAGGGAGGGAGACGGCGTGAGCGGAGTTGGGGGAGGTGATCTCGAAGGTGGGCACCTGCGTGGCCAGCGAGTAGTGGAAGTCCACGGGCGACAGGCGTGCTGGTGTGGTCAGGGCCGACACGTATCTGAAAGAAGCAACACCCCCGGTTGGACGCTGCTTTCCGATCGATGCTCTGCAACCTGGCTCCAGAAGGGTCCCTCAACTCAGCCTGAACTCCCTTGGCTCAGCCCGTGTGTGCAAAGGTGCCTTGGTGTCACCTGGGAGCTCCCTGCTGCCGAGCAGCTTTGATGTGTGATGGCTCTGAGCCTTCGTGTCCCTTCTGAGCCCCCTGCACTGCTCTGCTGCACAGCTGGAGAGGTCACCCTGCAAACTGCTGCCACTGCCACCAACCCTGATGGAGCAGCCCAGGCAGGCAGGCTGGCAGCAGCAAACTCTTGTGGTTTTTTTTTTTTTTTCTTTTGGTTTGTTTTTTTTGTTTGTTTGTTTTTGGGGGTTTTTTTTGGTTTTGGTGGGTTTTTTTTTTTTTTTTTGTTTTTTTGTTTTTTTGTTTTTTTTTTTTTTTTAATTTTAAAGTCGTTGGAAACAGAAGTGCTGACTTCTGTTCTTACCTCTGCTGTCAGAGTGGTTCCAAAGAATGTTTATCAATATGGTGATAGGTGCTTTATATATATAAATATATAAAAATATAAATATAATATACAAAAATACATCTGTAATAACCCTAACCCTTCCAGAAGATGTTTAATTTTGTATTATTAATACATTATTAATTATTGTCTCCCCAAAACCTCCAGCTATGCCCATGCTCTGCCAAACACCTGGTGCAGGGACCAAAGAGGCCTCTCCAGTGCACTTGCTCCTGGAGCTCAGCATCTCCTGGGGAACCAGGCAGAGGCACCACTTTACCAAGCTACCAGATCCTGTGGGCACTTGGGCACCAGGGACCGTGCATCCCATGGCTGCATCTCCCCAGGGATTTGGTGTGCAATTCCCACCCTGCATCACAGCCAACCCTGCAGCACGTCCCAGCAGGCTGAATCAACACCTCCCTACTTCTTGCCCACCTGCCAGCTGCTTTCTGTTCCCTCCAGAGCTGCCAGGCTCATCTCCAAGGATGGACCCCAAAATTATGCTTTCCCCACCCCCAATGGGAAAGCCTGAACACTGCTGCTTCTGAGTTAGCAAAAATCTTGTGTCTCAAAAAGGCATCTACTGCTTTTGTCTTCTCCAGGGGCAACATCAGTTCCTGGTTTAGCCCATCTCTAAATATCCTCTCCTTTGGCACCACCTCTTGCTAAGGAGATGTCTGTGTGGCTGGGTCAGCCTGCCTGAATGGACCAGGGACAGCAATAGCAGGAGATGCTGCTTTTCTCCTCTGCCCCATGGACAACCCCCACTGCCTTGGTGGGTAAGTGCCCAAAAGTGGCCACGTGGCCACCCAGAGTCACCCATGGCTACCCACAAAGGGCTGGAGCAAAGGTAGAGCTGTGCTTCTGCCCACGAGGAACCAGACACAGAAGAGGTTGGGTGCTGCTGCCTCTCTGCCTGATGGTGTCTCAGCTCTGCAGCTGTGCTCCCCAGAAGGCTGAGCCCCCCTACAGCACCTCTGCTCACCAGGACACTCAGGACCCACTCAGGACCTTTTCCCCATATAGCTGAGGGCCAGACCCTGCTGAAGATGCCAGCCCAAGTTGCCAAGGTGTGCTCTCAGTTGGGTTTATCTTTCCCAGATGCTGAATGCAGCCAGGTATTTTCTGCTCCTCTCACCCCTCTGCTCCAAACCTACGTTGCCACCAGGTGTGCTGGTGCCCTGTCCTGGGTTGGGCCAGGATAAAGGGGATTTTCTGCCTTGTGCTTCTGCTTTCAGCTCAGTCTCTTGTCAGGAGCTGCACTGCTGAAATGAACAGCAAGTTTCTCAGGCAGTGGCTGCTGCTGGGACTGAGCCCACTCCATGGTTATAGTTACTGCTGGATCTGGGGTGCAGAACCAGGGACACTGCTCAGCTCTGAGGAACATTTTGCCCTCCAGAAGGAGAAAAGGAGTCAAGAGGTCACACCTGGAACCCTCCCTTAGGGAGGAACAGACAAGAGAAATGACCAGAATTGACCAAACAGAGGATTCCATCCCATACACCTCATCCTCAGGATAAACTTGAGGGATCACCAGGGTCAAACCCCTTCCTGCTTCCTCTTCTTCCCCTCTCCCTGTTTGCTTCAGCATCCTGGGAGGATCCCATCCCTTCCTCTGCCTGTGCTCCTGATCCATCCCAGCCTGAATCTGTGTGTTCCTGCCTCCAGCTCCCAACTGCTCCTGACCCCAGGATTCCAGCCTGGACTTTCCCAGGGCTGCCCTGCAGCCTCAGTGGGGACGTGAGAGTTATTGGGGGGAGGAACCTGGGATCAATTTTCCTGTATATTTGTATAGATTTAGTAATTTTTTTCCTATTTATCATTCCTGTTTCATTAAAGCTGTGTAGTTTAGTTTCTCCCTTATTCTCTCTCCTTTATCAGGGAGGGGGATTAACACAGAGCATCCATCACTCAGTTTAATTGCCGGGCCAGTGTTAAACCCTGCCATGCCCCTACCCGAGTGGCCTCCTGGCACAGTGGCTTCCTCTGGCAGGACCAGAGCTGGAATTTCTCTACTGGTACCCCAGGACTGACCTCTCACTGTGTGGTGAGTCCCTCAGGGAATCCACTGAGTCCCGATACTGAGTCAGGGGTCTCCGGGAGTCCTCGATGCAGAAGGCAGCCCCACGGCGAGCCCGTGCCTCCACACACGCTGGGCTGTTGCATTTACTGGTTCCCACTGATGACAGCATTATCCCAGACTGGGAATCTGAAGTCAGGCTCTCCGTCCTCTCCAAACTCCAGGTGTGGCTTTCGTGTCTGTGGACCAAAGCCCGAGTGGACAGTGAGCAGGGAATCCCCACCCAGGTGTTCCCCAAGGAGCTGTGTGAGGGCACAGCTCACACTGCTCTGCACTGCCATCCCCTTTCTCACTCCTACAGCTGGCCAAGGATGCCCAGATCCCCACTGATGCCAAACTTCCCAGCCCTGCCTTTGGTTTAGTTTTCTTTTCTTCTTCTTGGAGATACGATCAGAGGGAAAAAAAAAAAAAAGGGAAACCAGTGCATACTGGGTTTTTATCACACCTCCCAGTGGCCAGGGAGGCAGAGCCCCTGGAGGGAGGCCAGGGCAATTCTGCTTTGTGCTTGCAAAGCATTCTGAGCGTGGACCAACACATGGGCTGTGCCAAGGCAAGTTCACAAAGGATCTGCAAACATGTCCCCTGCATTGCCAAGTGACAGCCCCTGCAGAAAGGCCACCAGGAGAGAGCCAGGAAAAAAACCCAAAACCAAACAAAACCCTAAAAAACCCAAATAGTCAGAATTACTTTGTCATCAGCACAGAGAAGCACACCAAAGCTAGATCTAGATGCTCAGTTTCCACTGGTTTGTAAGAGGTTTTGGCAGCAAAAGACTCTTGAAGTGCTACACAAAAACTGTGATGTGGTGAGTGGACCTTGCTCAGCTCTTGGGGCTCCTCCTGCCCTGGGCTTGTTGCAAAGAAGCCAAGGATGCACTGGGGGCTCACAGGGCCACCCACCTGCTCCATGGCCACCAGGCTGAGTCCTCTCCATAGCAGAAATACCTGGTCAGTCAGAGCAACTTAGGGCAACTGGGCTGGTGAAGGGACTGGAGCACAGATCCTATGGGGAGAGGCTGAGGGAGCTGGGGGTGTTGAGGCTGGAGAAGAGGAGGCTCAGGGGAGACCTCATCACTCTCTCCAACTCCCTGAAAGGAGGTTGGAGCCAGGGGGGGGTTGGGCTCTTTTCCCAGGCAACTCTCAGCAAGACAAGAGGGCACAAGAGGTCTCAAGTTGTGCCAGGGGAGGTTTAGGTTGGACATTAGAAAGAATTTCTTTAGGGAGAGGGTGCTCAGCCATTGGAATGGGCTGCCCAGGGAAGGGGTGGATTCTCCATCCCTGGAGATATTTCAAAAGAGCCTGGATGTGGCACTCAGTGCCATGGGCTGGAAACCACAGGGGGAGTGGATCAAGGGTTGGACTTGATGATCTCTGAGGTCCCTTCCAACCCAGCCAGTTCTATGATTCTATGAACAGCTCCAGACTCCTAAACTGCTTCAGGTGGAGTTGTGCTGGCAGAAGATTTGGAGTGGGGGCCTCATTAAGACTTCCCATGACCTGGTTAATTATTGATGGCTCCAGGCACCTCCTGGGCTGCAACCACCACACTCATTTATAACATCAAACAGCATCCTCAGCAGAGAGGCAGTGGTAGAGTATCAGTAGAACCTGACTATGGCAGTAGTTTGCCTCTGGCATGACTTCAAGAAACACCTGCTTGCTGCACTTGACTCAGGAAGATTAGGTGGCAGGTGGCCAGGACTACAGGCTCTGCAAGGCAGGTGCCTCCCCATAGCTGTCAGGCGTTAATGCTGCCCTCCAGACACACTTCTGCATCTTCAGGAGGTGCCCACAGATAGCCCCGGGGTTCCCAGGACTTTGGGGTGAGCACAGAAGGCCAGCAAGGTGCAGATCTGCAGGCACTGGAGCCTCTGGGAACCTGGCTCAAGCTCACACACACCCAGCCAAGGTTGGGCTGTTGTGGATGGATTGAGAAAAACCTGGAAAACACATCTGGCTAACCAGGGGTAGGGTTTCCCCAGATAAATGCAGTCATTTCCAGCCCAGCAAGTCATTCCTGGCTCCTTCTCTACTTGTTGGAGGTTGAGCCAAGGAGTTCAGGGGGTGGAATTCACCTGAAAAGTGAAGTTCAATATTGGAAGTGGATTTGCTCATCCCTCAGCCCTGAAGGAACTGCCAGGTCTGAGCTTTAGCTGAAGGAATTCCTTGCTTCCTGGATGGATGGAGACAAAGCTAATAAAGGGACCAAGCCAGGACAGCTTTTGCTTTTTAAAGTCAAGGTAATGTCACCTTTATGTCACCAAGCTGGAGCTGTGCCTCCCCCTCTGTACCCTGCTTTGCTGGCAAGGGAAACACCATCACCCACTGGGAGAAGCACAAGAGGAACAACCTGAAATTCAAACTCTAAGCAGCCCAGGACTTTCTCCAGACTATTCTGGACATCATAAAACCAGGGAAGTTCCATCTGATCTCAAAACCCAAGAGAACTTCAGCTTCTGAGTCATGCTGCTCTTCCCTTCAATGGCTATTTTGACACATAAGAAAAAAACCACCACCTCACCCTGTGTATCAAGAATTATTGGTACTTTCCTGCTAGCCCCATTTTTCTTGAGAGCTTCAGGAAGAACTCCAGTGAAAGAGATGCCACCACCTCTGAGTCTGAGGTTCTGAAGCAGCTTTCTGGACAGTGACATTTTTTTCCAGTGAAAACCCATGACTCCCAAGACAGACCCTAACTTTGAGGAACAGCCCTAAACATTTTGAGGTGTTTTGTGGACTTTGCCTTCCATGAAGCAAGAACATTCTAAACATATCAAGCATGAAAATAACCTGTGTGTTCCTCATAAATTATTGCAGGTGCCCAGCGTGGTCACAAACCCAACTTGGAAACTTTCCTAACTGCAGCCTCCCAGTTGTGCAAAGCATGAAAGAAAACCTTCATTTTCTCCTAATTTCCAGCTGCAGGCTCCTCCTGGCACCTTTCTGCAGGTCAAGGATCCCACCTTCCCACACCTCTCACTACGTAGCTGTGCCAGCCAGGACCTGCCTTGTGGGCATGGCCAATATTCCAGTGCAGTGCCAAACATGGGGTAAAACCAGAAAGGGAGGGGAAAGGAAAACCTTTTGCTGCCTTTGGAATTCACAGCATCCTAAAGCAAACAGCAGGAGAAAGCTTCCAGAAAAAAAAAAGTATGCATCACCTCTGGCTGGATGTTGGAGTGGCTGTGGAGCAGTGATGAGATGGGGAGCAGGAGTGACTTCCCGAAAAAGTTGTCTCTGTTTCCCTTCGGATCACGTGCTCAGTGGCAGAAACATTCTTGGAAATGTACTGTAAAATACAAAGAGTCATCAGCCAACAGCTTCCCCACGCTGCCACAGCCAAATTTGGCTGGCTTGATTTATTTTTTTTTAATTTTTCTGGTGAAATCAGACAAGGGAGCCCAGCAGCTCCATCTCCTACAGAAAGAGAGGAGGAGGCTGGAGAGTCTGCTCTGCCCCTGAACTTTGGAATGGGAAAGGGCTGAGGCCACAGGGACTGCAAAAGGGTCTGAAGAGCCAAGGGGTTCCCCAGAGGCCAGGGTAGGTGCTGAGCAGGAAAACATCTCTGCTCACAGGAGGTTACACATCTGCCAGAGTCCCACCAAAAAGACAGCCCCATGAGATCAGCTGGAGATGTGAGTCCCACAAAAACATGAGGTGTGATCCAAATATTTGTGCTGAGATATTCCTTCATCCAGCAGGAAGCACTGCTTTTCACAGGGACTCCAAGCTCTCTGGGGGAGTCAGTATTTTGGGACCAGAGGGTTGTCATCCTTAGAAATTCCTGCTCCCTCTTCCTTCATGTCTGGGATTCAACCTAGTGAAATTTTAACATCCAAAGGGTGACCCAACAGAGCTTGTAACTGATTCATTGTCCTCCTTTCCAACAGGATTTCTTTTTGTTTGGTTCTGCCTCACTCCTGACCCCACTTGAGCACCTTGATGGTTCTGCTGAGCTCACAGAGTCTGATGGGAATCTCGTGTCACTGAAGCCACCAAAGTGGCTGAATCACCCTTCTGATTCTGGTCCTAAATTCTGAGTTTGCTGTCACTGATGTGACACTGGAACCTACCAGGACATCCCTCCTTGCCCAGGATGTGACTCTGGGTACAAGCAGGTGGGGTACTGTGGTGCTGGCCAGGTCACCAGGACAGGACAGGGTCACCGTGGCAGCTCTGGCCACTGTCATGACAATGACATTTGTCATGCTGCAAAGTGAGGTTTGATGGGACAGTTTAATAAACATCAGGAACATCTCTCAGAAGAAAACAGGATCACACTTGACTCACCAAAACACACCTGTCCCAATGCCCTAATCTCATCCTGCACTTGGAAGTAACATCACATTTCTCTCCAGACTTTGGGTTTGGAAATGTTGCTGTGCAGAATCTCATTTTTTTGCTGTTTTATTCTGTTAGGTTTTGTGCCCAGACACAGGTGTGTAAGCACACACATCCATGTCAAATCTTTGGGGGAAAATAGGCACTTGGTAACGTGCAGAGAGACAGAGACAAAAAGGCTTACATCAGCCATTTGGATTTCCTCAGGATCCAAACGTGGATGGCTTGGCCCATTTGCAAGGCTCCTGTTCTGATGGGCTGGGCACATGTTCTGCCGTAAATGATTATGCATTTGTTTTCTTTGTTTCCTTTAAAACAGAAAGAAAAAAAGAGAAAGTCTATTAGGAAACCTTATCTCATGGGGATGTCTTCCTCCTGAGGCACCTGGGGGACACAGACGATGGGCATTAAGTCTTGGACATATTTAATGTTTCAGAGGTGTTTGTGGAAAGCTGCAAACAGGAAGAAACAAGGAATTCAACATTTGTCACCTTCTGCTGCTTTTTTCCAAACTGGTGAACATTTCTCATCATGGGCAACTTGAGAAGCTGGGTCCAGTGTCTCCTTTTGCAAGACAAGCACAGTGCAGGGGAGCCAGGGCTCTGGGAGCAGAGGAGAAAAGCTGGGAGAAGGGAAAGGAGAGGAGGTCCTAGCTTGGCCTTGGTGACAAGGTACTTGCTCTGTCCCCCATCAAGCAAGAAGTGGCAAAACTTACCCAAGCCCCTGGCAGGGGAACCACTCCACAGGACCCAGTGTGTCCCAGGGTCACCCTGAACTGAGCTGAGGAACTGGTTAAGCAGGGAAAAAGGTGTTGCCCATACAAGGAAGGCTGGCCAGTTATGGACCCCAAGCCTCCTGTTCCATCCCCATTGCTCTGAAAGTCCCTGAATTGTGGGGGTCTGAAGAACCCAGTGGGCTGCTCCTGCCAGGAGATGGCCTTCTGGCTTGGGAACCAGTTTGTTCCAGTAACACAGCAGCACCTGGCTGGGCAGAATGATGCTGATGCATGAAGCAAATGGTTCCAAGAAAAAATCCTGCTTAGGAACAGCCCAGTAGATGGCTTCTTCAGGAGACCTTCCTGGGAACACCACCAGACTGCATCTCCTTAAAAGAGCATTGGGTGAAGAGCATGAAAGCATGAAGCCCAAGCCCTCAGTAACCCCTGGTTACTGGTTAGTGGCTGGTAACCAACCCATACTCACTTGGTTTTACAGTAAGCTACCACACAGACGATGCCCACCACAAGCAAGGCAACACAGATTCCTGTGATGGTTAAAACTCTCTTCTGGTAGAGCTCCTCTGCTTCTGCAAATGGAGAGAAAGAAACCAGTTACAAATGGGCTCCAGCACCAGAGATGTGTCTGGCTGCACAGGAACCAGCACTGCGTGTGGGTGAGATGGAGAAGAGGGCTCAGTCTGACCTCCTACCAATCCACTGCCCACCTCTAAGAGCTGCCCCAAACCTGAGACCAGCTGGCCCAGCCCTGCTCACCCCTTCACTCCTTTTGTCTCCCTGCACCTTCCCCTCCCCTCTCCGTGCTCAAACACAACTCTTGTTTTCTCCTCTTTTTCACAACTCAGTGACTCAGCTCAAAAAGCCCCAGGAGTCTCCTCTCCCTTCCAACAGATCCCACCCCCCCTTTTCTGAGTAACTCAGCAGCCTGCCAAGGAAATCCCCCAGCTCCCCCCACTCCCCAGGCCCACGCATGCCCTGGGATGCTCTGATCACAGCCCTGGGATGCTCTGATCACAGCCCTGGGATGCTCTGATCACAGCTCTCTGCTCTGAGGGACTCAGGATGCCCTTTCCAGGCAGTGCCTGCATGCCCTGGACCCGTGCTAGGAACCTCTCCAAGCACCAGTCCCCAAAGCATGAAGGTGCTGAAAGGGACATCCTAAACCAGTCCAGAAGCAGAATGAGGATGGAGAAGTGACAGCACGTTAGACAAAGAAAAGGGAGTGGAGTAATTAAAATACAGTGACCAATTCCAGCTATGGATTTTGAATGACACCCTAGGAAGTGATTCATTCCGTGGCATCAGGTCCTTGGGATGCACACATGAAATCCAAGCAGCACGCTGCTGCTCCTCTCAAAAAATCATGGACTGCCTTTCAGAGCAGAAAGATCAGACACTGGTATCAAAACCCAGACCACACTGGAAGTGAGGAAATTCATTCCCATTAATCCAAGCTCCGAGGAACTGCCAGGCTGTGGCCTTCAGGGTGACTGAACTCCATCTAGGCAGCAGCCACATGGCAAGGACACCTCTTCCTCTGTGGCTGCACCAGAGCATTTGCTCTTCTCCATCCATCTCTCCATCCATCCATCTCCACTGGGATCAGCAGAGGCATTTTGGTTCCCCTGGATGCCTGAGAGAAGGATTCAGAGTGCAGCTGCCACAAACATTCAGCATGTCCTTGTGTCCCCAACCTATGTGTTAATGTATAAGTTACTGGGGTTTGTGCCTTCAGTATTCATTGAAATGTTTTTTTTTCATCTAGATTAGGCAATAAAACTCATGGCATGGTTGCTGGCTCACCATGCCACACAAAATACCTTGAATGCACTCTATGATCTCCCCAGTGTTACCAAACAGTGAAATACAAAACCAGAAGAGAAACAGGTCTGGTTTCATAAAAAAAAAAAAAAAAAAAAAAAAAAAGAAAAGGGGAAGTAATGAAGCATTCCAGATAACTGAGTGTTTAGATAAATTTCAGCTTGTCATTTTCAGAAGGAAAAAAAAATTTTTGGAAGAAAAAAAAAAATGCTAGGAAAAATGTTTGCTTCTTTCTAAGTTTTAAAATGGGAGTGAAGAAAGGCTTGTTAAATAAGGGCTGAGGATGACAGCCCTGGCAGGAAGATTCAAAACATAAGCATCAGGGCTTGCTTTGTGCCTGTGCTGCAAAGCTACACTTTAAAGAAATGCCTTTCCATCACTTTTGTTTGTGCCCTGGTCCTTTGCCAGCTCCAGGCACCTCCTGAGAACCAGAGCCTGGGGAGCTGGGACCTGCCCAGATTGGGGCTGGGGGCTGCCTGGCCTCACCCCCCTGGGGTTTTACTCTGCAGAACCAGGGGAAAGAACTCACTCTGGGGTAAAACACCCTCAGGGATGTGTTCCCCTTGCAGGATTGCCCCGTGCCAGGCATCAGCAGCCCTGACAGAGGAGTTTTCTTGCCCTTGCACACCTCTGGGACATGAATTCCAGCTGTACAGCTCTTTTCTTCAGACAGGACTTTGAGGGATTTTTAGCAGGATCAGGAAAACCAGCTCAGATCCTACTTATGGATGGTACTGGGCAAGAATTTTGCTAATTCCCAGCAAAAGCTCCTCTCATCATTTAAAATGCAGCTGGGCAGTTTTCACCATGGACCCTTCACTAGCTCTGGTTTTTTGCTACAAAGCCTTTTTTTCCCCAAGTATAAATTGTTCCTTTTGAATGGAGAAGGGAGAAAGAGCAAATCCATCAAAATGATGGGTTTGGGTTTTTTTGAACGTTACAAAATTTTTCACTTGAGGCTCGAATCACAGCCTGTGTTCTGGTGAGATGTCACTATGGGACCCTGACTATTGCATGTCTGACTCTTCTGAACCTTCACTGAACTGCACGGGGAATGTTCCAGTTCACCAAAAATGCAGATTTAGAGCTCTCTGCCCTGCGAAGCAGTGAAGTGAGGGTGTGCATCACCACTGTGAACCTAAAAAATCAAATTACTTCAGCCTGGCAAAACCTCATTCAAGTTGTTGCTGGGAAAGACATAGCTCCATGTTGTACAAAACCATCTCAGCAAGGACAGGAAGAAAATCAGAGAGTGCACACTACAATTTTGTGTTTGGGAAGGGAAGATCCCAGAGCAGGGCTCCTCCATGTGTGTCTCTACGCTCTACAAACACCAGGTCTCCAGCAGCAGCAGCAGCAGCAGCAGCAGCAGCAGCAGCATCACTCTACAGCAGCAAACACTAAAACCAAACCAGGTGGTGCCACAGAATGCCAACAGAATCACAGTCCAGCCACGTGTGTCACAGCAAGGCATGAGGGGGACAAACGACAGAGACAACTGCAGAGGGGGAACAGGATGTGTGAGCTGCTGAGATGACACTGAGGATGGATGAGGAAAAGGACGAGAGGTCAACGAAAAAGGGATGCCAAAAATCCTTAATTTTCAAGTTGCTTTAAGTGTATTAGCATTAGCAGCACCACTTTCTCTGAAACACCTGGCCAGGCCCAGTGGGGCAGGGATGCAAAAACCAGAGGCAGGTTGCTGCAGCTTTGGTTGGTGCATGGCCCTCCACCTCGGGGATTTGAGAAAAGAATTTAGGATCCACAAGGGAAAGATTGGTGTCCCCCTACCTCTAGCATCCTCACGTGAAGATCTGCAATGGCTGACATTGCTGGGTAGAAGGTTTTGAAGTTTTATAGAGCTAAATCCCTCTGCTCTGACCAAGCCCTCCCTGTGCTTAGCTGGCACTCAAGGGGAACCAAGCCTCAAGGATTTGACTTCCCAGGTGCTTACTCAAGAGATTCTGTAGATATTTCTAAATCCAGACTGAGGAGAACGGAAGAAAAATAATAGGATTATGAGCAACTGGACAGGAGCAGATAATTGCCCAAAGGGGATATTTTTTAAAGCATTTTGGTTTTTGCTGTATTTTTCCAAGCTTCCATGCCACCGTGATGCTCAGCATTACACCCTCCACCCTCGTGGGGGACATTTGGCTTCCCTGGGCTCACTGTTTTCTACACTAACTCATCTCATGCCACATTTCTTGGAATAATTTCCTCCTGGTCAGAACTGATATAAGCCCCAGCCCTTGGGGAGGAGGAATTCCAATGCTCATCCCAACCCTTCATAGGACCCAGAGGAGGTTACTGCATCGGGGGTGGCAATTTCTGGAAAACCTTGATCTTCCTAACACCTTCCTTCCCATTCTTAGAAAGGAAACTGCTCCCAAGTGGTGCCTGCTGGCAGCCTTTTCAGTCAAATAGACAAAACCTCCAGCTTTTCAGTTAAATAGACAAAAAGATGTTGAATGAGGAGACGTATGGCAACTGTAACATCCCAGCCACGCCACACACACCAGGCTGCTGCTTGGAACAAAGAAAAAAGTGCTGCTAAAAATACACATTTATAGGTTTACATTTAGATTTTGTCTTTGGTTTTGGTTTGCTTTTCAATCCAAACATCTAGCTTGGTGCCAGGGAAGAGAACAGAACAGCTGATTTTTTAATCATCCCATTAAAGCCATAAATATAATGTGGGCAGCTCTTAATGGCTTCTGATTAATAAATGAATGGTTGTTCCATACCCTTTAATTCAAATCCAAGATGCTCTGCCAATGCAGAAAGACAAGGAAGAGAAAGAGAAAAAAGAAAAACAGGTCTGTCAGAGATCTCTAATATACAAACACACACACTGTGCAGTTACAGCTTTTCTGTAGGCTCAGCAGCAGTGACACAGAGGACAGTGTTCACTTCAGAGCATTTCCAGTTCCCACCAGAGCTTTTATCTTATGTAAAGAAAGACCCAAACAAATTGCAGTGGAAGATAATTATGAATTCTTTCAGTTAATTATGAATTCTTTTGAGATGAGCCATGTTTGTTAGTACCTCGCATGGAATTTACAGTTCAGGAAAAAAAAAAAAAAAGAAAAAAAACGAAAGAAAAAAAAAAATAGATACACTTGTTCTGAAACAACTCCTGACAAGTCAAAACACACAGTGACTGCACGAACCTGGTAAAAACCATTAATTCCCTTTCTATAGGTAAAATATGCCTGGCAGGGTTTCACATGCCCCTCTCTGCCTGGGGCCTGGGCATCCCAGTTCAGTGCTGGGGGGGCACCTGGGACCTGCCAGCCCCACTCTGCTGCCCACACCCCACGTCTGGTTCTGGTGTGGGATGCTGGGTGGCACCACACAGCAGGCATGGAGAGATCTGCAGGGGACCCCTTGATGCTCCAAGTGATCAGGTGCCCAGGCAAGGCAAGGAATCCCTTGCAGATCTAAAAGTGCAAATGGCACCAAAAAGTTTCCCTCCAGTCTGTAAAAAAAAAACAAAAAAACAAAAAAACAAAACATAAAAAAAGGAGAAACTGGAGCGTCTGCTTTCAGATTCAGGTTCATGACACGACTGCAGCTCATCTTGCAGAGACAGAGCTAAGCAAAGCAGTTCACCTAATAAAACAACAGTGCAGTTATCCAAAACAGGTATCCTGAATTTTAGTCATTTTCCTGGTACAGGCCTTACCTAAAGACAGCTTTTCTCACACCAACATTAAAGTTCTTCAGACTTATTTTACACCCAAGGGAGCTCTGCTGCTCCCAGTCACCATATGCACAGGATTATTTGCAGCTTGGAGATGTCCAGATCCATCTACTGGATTTTCCATAGAAACTGCTTTTTGCTGCACAGAAATACTGGGTTTCTTTTGCAATGCTGCTCAAAATTCAGGCAGGGGTGGGGGGGAATTAGCACTAATTGCTATGGAACATACAAGGTGTTTTCTAAAGCAGGTTCTTCTCTTCAAATCAGTGCTGGTTGGGGGGAGGGCTGGGGGCTGGATGTGTTGGGTGTTTGTTTGGTTTTTTTTTTTAGTTTTGTATAATTTAAGAGCCACTGCTCTCTGCTTCACATCTCCCATTTGTGCAAAGGGAATGGCAAAGTCTCCCATGTGTTCCAGAGTCATTCTGTACAAATTGCAGTGACATGGACTGAATGTGGTGGGCAGCAGAGAAGGGGACAGAACACAGCCTGAAACTCCTGCTGACCACATCTACCCCTGATCCTTTCCATCCAACCATCACTCCCTGCTTCACCTGACACCAGGACAAATTTCTGTAGAGATGCATTAACTTTCACCCATATCTCTTGGCTCTTGATCCATCTGATAGCTGCTTAATGCCTGTGCTGCCACATCTCCTGTTTCTGGGTTTGCTGCAATCTCTACAGCTAGGGATGGATTTAATTCAAAACATTTTTATGGGTTTTTTTTTTTTGCAAACAGAGGAACTTCAGCCTCTCACATCAGTACAGCAGTTTCTTTTGGCTCTCTAAAGCCATGGAGCAGATACAGCTACCTGGCTGATGGGATTTACCTACAGGTTCTCTGAGTTGGAGAGAAACCATGGGACCCTGCAGGAGCTGGGATGGACATCCCTGACCATGCCTGCCAGCCCCCTGGTAGCTCTGCAGACAGAGGAAGCTTTACCTGAGCTCATACTCCTGCACCTGATGTCTGTGGCTGCTCAGTACTTGTCCATCATCATTCCAAGCTGCAGACATTGCTGCTGCCTCCTCCTGAACACATCAAACACCAAGATCCTCCCCCCATCCCTTGCTCAGGAACTCCTCCCAGCCCAGGCAGGTGTTGCCTTCTGTGCTGGGACCTCAAGAATTTACTGGGATTTGGAGAAGAGATTGATAGAAATTATTCAACGTGTTACATTCCAGTCTAACGAGACGACCCCAGCTCTGGGAAAAACATGACTTCAAAATATAGTTATTCTGCATTCAGCAGAGGGACATCTCCATCACAAACAGGGTTTCCCACACAGCATGTACCTATTTTAGCTCAACCATACACTGTTTGGGAGCAAACCCCTATCAGAAATTCAACTTTCTCCTAGACACAACAGTTCGTTTTGGTCTGAGACAAAAGATATTTCTGACTGCACACCATGCTTAAAAGAAGACTCCTTGACTTTTGAAAGGGGTTGATCAGGAAAAGCAACACACCTTTAAAAGCTCTGGGTTATATTTGCTGCTAGGTGGAGAAGCTGCTCAGCATGACACGTGTCACCTCTGTCAACCTGTGTTTTCCTCACCCTCCCTATTCCAGCAGTCTGGCAGCCCTTCCTGATGGGGATGCCTGGAAAAACCTGGGCATCAGTCCCCTCTGCAGCCATTAACTGTTCAGAGGGAAGGATGAGGTCTTGGTGAGTCCTCCAGCTACTCCAGACAGTGATTCACTCCATGCTAAAAGAGTGAATCCCAGCTGTATCCCAGGCTTGTGGCAGAGGGAACCTCTGGGATAACTAAAATTCATTGGATGGATCTGATAAATAAATGCCAGGAGCACTGAAGAATGCTGCAGTTCTCTCCAGCTCCCACAGGACAAGCTCCATTGGAAGTGATATATCCAGAGGTTACCACACAAATAAATTACCATGAGAAAGCACTGGGATGGCAGCTCCAGGATGAGGAAATGGGCACATTATTTCTCCCACAGCATCCACCTTCTGTCTGGACTCCACACATGCTCCACAGCCTGAGCACCCTGAATTCCCATGGGCTTCCCCAAACTACTTGAAGTCAGAAGATGCTATTTGGAAAATCTCATCCCAAAGGTGTCTGCCAAAGCTTTCTGAAAATGCTGGACTTAAGATAAAGGCTCAATTATTCCAATGCAGACACCAGTGTTAAGGATACAGCACCTGCTCACCTCTTTCATGGATTACTTTGCAGTAATTCTGTTAAGTTTTGTCCTGAAAACCTAATCCAGGCTCTTCTGTGCTGGAGACTGGATGAGTGGTTTGGAAATGTCTGTATGGCAGAAGGTTGGCCAACAGAGAGAGGCAGTGAGCATGAGAGTTGAGGGAGGGAAAAAGGGAAAAAAAGATGGACAAGAGGGGACAAAGGGAAAGAGATTACAAAAATGTTTCATTTTCCCCATTTTCATCTCAGCTGCAGCATGATGCATGGGATTCAGGTTGGATGCCATCACCCCAGCTGTTCCAAGCAGGGCTTGATGAAGGCTCAAATGATGACCTGAAGAGTCAAGTCACTGATTTTACCCTCAGTTCTCCCAAAGGCTGACTGACATTCAGCTGAAATGGATTAAAGGAAAAAACCAGGAGGGATTTAGGTGCTCTCAGTAGGGTGGGTACCCTGGGGATGCTCTGTCACAAACTTTGTGATGCATTTTTTCTCATCCCTGGACAAAGACAGTGAGTCCTACACTTCCTTGAGCTGCAATGACTTTGTGGCTATGTTTTTCTCTCTAGCATATTTTACCTGTTTTAAAAGGTGAACAGACAAAAACTTTGCATCCCAGATGCAAGGAGTAACACCCCAAGACAAGGAGGCTCTTACAGAACTCATCATTTCTAGAATGATGAAAAGGTAGATGGAAGACTCAGCAAACAGCTGTGAAAACAGCAAGACAGACTGTTGCTAATATATTGTCCTGACCAGAGGAATATTTGATCCAGGGGGCACAGGGGACATTCCCATGATGCTGGGGACAGAGGACACTGAGCTCATGGTAAGGACAGGGCAATTTGTGGGGTCTCCAAGTAAAGAAATTCTGCACATTTCCCATGAATTGCACAGCCAGTGAGCTTGGCCAGGGCTACAGCTACAAAAATAATTTGGCAGCTTCAAGAGCCCAGATACATGACAGAGGATTTAATGTCCTGCCGTGGATTAGCATGCAATTAACTTGAGAAGATCCCACAGTGTAACCTGCATGGTGTCCAGGGGAGAAAATAACCCTCTTGGGATTACCAGCAAGTGCCCTGTAATTACCCAGCCACACCACAGCATAATCAGCAGCCTGTAATTAAGTGGTCAGTGGTTATCATGCCATTGGAAGACAACTGCAGGATATCTGTGGAATTTCAGATGCTGCTAAACATTGTTTGAGGGTTCAGATGAGTAAGAGGTGGAGGAGGAAGCAGAAAGGTAAGTTAAAAAAAAAAAAAATTAATTCTCCTGCTTATAATTTTCATAGTGCAATCAACTGGTAGGAAATTAGTGCTGAATTGAACAGAGAAGGTAAAATTGGGATCTAAACCTTCCCAGAAGAGCTCGAGCTGGAGCATTTATTCACCTCCTCACAGGGACTCGGTGTGAGAAGAAGCAAGAATCCCAAATCCACCTGTCAGAAGGGTCACTTCTCCATGTCAGGGTGACCACCAACAATCCTCCAGCTGCATCCTGGAGACTTCAGAGTGAATGGGAACATCCCTCAGAAAAATCAGAATCTTCTCATCTGATAAACCTGACCTGTTCTGCATCCAGGATGGTTTCATTGCCAGGGTTGGAGCTGCTTTGGGTGTCACTCTGGACACCTACATTTCTCTTTCCAGCCCACAGAGCCTCATACAAGCTCTGCAAGTAAAAAGTTTCTGCTTTTTCTGGGTGGAAAGGCTCTGTGAGAGGAATTTCCTTGGAAAGAATGACTGATGGGAAGACCCAGAGATCTGACCTACAGGAAAAGTGGTGTGACTGGGAAGGAATCATGACACTGATCACACCCAGCAGTGGTGTGGTGGGTGCTGAAGAGGAGGTGGTGATTTTAATCTTGGAAATATCCATGCTCATCATCTGTTGTTGGAAGGAATCTGTGCTGGGAAATGTCCTGACACCCAGCAAATGAGTGAAGGATCAGACCCTACACTTCTGATGGGAAGTCCTGGGAGAACTGGGAACTCAGGAGATGCTTTTGCATCCGTGTCCAATGAAAGCAGAATTTTCCAGGTAGACTGCAACTGATTTTTCAGCACAAGCTTTTCACTTCCATGTTTCCAGATGAGGATCAAACCTTGAGGTTTGCTGTCTGACTCCTCTTTGAAAAAAGGATTTGATGCCTTAATAACAAACTCTTAGGGGAATCCAAAGGAGAGGAGAAAGCCTGGTCCCACAGTGAACAGCAGAAAATTCCAAAGGAGAAAACATTGAACTTGAGAAAACATTGAAGTGAAAAGGGAGAAAACACATGAATTCCAAAGGAGAATTCATACAGGAGAAAACTCCAAGTATGAATTAAAATTCAATTTGCAAAGAAACCAGGAATGAAATATGGGGTTAAAATGGAGAATATGGTAAATTACATTGTATATTAGAGTCAGCTCTATTTCAGGATGTTTACAGGCAGGCTGCAGACTTCAACTTTAATTAGGTCACAAAGTAGAAAATGAAGATGTTCCACTAAACAAGAAAATGAATGGAGTGACATTTGTCCTCCAGATCAGTGACAGTTATTTTGGGAGATGAATGAACAGCAAAGTTGATGAAATTTCAAAGATGAAATTTCAGATTCCACAGACAAGAGACAAGCACAAACATAAAACTTCATTCCAGATTTCTAAATTGTTCCATAAATTCCAAGTGGAAAGCATCCAAATGTGCAGACTTAGGCAAGTTATAAATGTTCCTACCCAGAGTGTTTAACTTGCAATATCTCAGCCCCACCAGGCGTGAAAGAGCTGCCAAGGTGCTTTACAAAACCCTTACAACCAGCCAGCCCAAATGCCTGCCACTTGACTAGTAAAATTCCAGCAGGGTTTTACCAAGACCTGAGAAGTTTCTTATAGAAGAGAGACCACAAAGCTGGATCTTGATCTGATGGAGAACAGGCAGCAATGACATAATTGCCACACAGGCATTGCTTTTTTAATTTTTGGATTTGTTTGGTTTTTTTTTTTTATGTTTCTTAAAAGGATGGATGATTCTGGACATGCTCCTGTCTTCTGGAAAGAGCTGCAAGATGTAGTTGTGCCTATAAAGTAAGAGCCAGGAGAGAGCTGTCAATTGTGTGACTTCTGTTATCTGCTGGAAGCTCTCACAGAAAAACTTCCTAAAAAAACAAGAATCTTAGAAGGAAAAGTAGAATCTTCTGTGATGTTGCTGAACTTCCCACCCAGCTGTGCCAGCAGAGAGGAATCTGGGTGCAGATTTTTATTTTGAAGGCAAACCAGAGCCTGGCTGCCAATGCTGTGGAGTCCTTCAGGCTGTGGATCAGGAGTTTTAGGTGTTAAACTTCAGACAAGACCCCTGGGACTCTGCAGGCACCTCCAGGAGGGCTCTGGAGCTACCTCTGGTGAGTTTGTACTCATCACCCTCAGCACCTCTGGAGGATGAGATGCTGCATCCTGATGGGAGCACTGGAGTTCAAGCAGCCAAATCCTCACCCTTGAGTCCTGAAGCCTCTGCAGTGACCATGAAGGGAGCCTGGGGTATGAATTTGGACTTAAACATCTACCAGCACTCTGAAAAAATAATGAGGATCTGACTGCTGTCACAAAGAGAGAGAGAACAGTGGTCAGAAGATGAATTCATGACAGGAATCCAGACACCACTATGGTTGGTTACTCCTTGTCTGAAAATTGCATTCCCTGTGGTCAGGGTCAGGGAGGATTCCTGCTTTAGGTCACATTTTGGAGTTAGGATTTTCCAGTCCTCTGGTTTCCTTAGAGTTACATCCTAACTGCAAGATCTGCCTCCTGCAACTAGCAGATGATTTGCCTTTACCACTGTTTATACAATGCATTATGTGTTAAATATCTGCAGCTACAAAAACAAGAAGACTTATAAATATGATGACCTCAATGTGAAAAACATTTTGGTAAGATGATCTAAGGACTCATCACCCATGGAAATAATTCTCTGTATTCTCCTCTACCAGGGCTTTCCTTTGTTTTATAGAGTAATTGCAGACAATCACTGTCTGCAGTGCCATCATCCCTGCCATTAATTCTGCTTCAGTCTAAATCAAAACTGCTGGAAATGTTTCCTTAATGTCCCTCAGTTATATTGTACAGCTTCCATAGGGCTTTCCTTTAAAGCCCAGACAACATGAGCTTCTGCCTTTCATCCATCAGCCAGTTCCTGAAGTGTGGCTGGAGAAGCCTGCACAGAGAGCAAGTGAGATCAGTGAAGTTCCACACAATAAAAAGGGGCCCAGCCAGGCTTAAGTCAGCACATCTCAAGTCAGGACATCTTAGATTAGGACATCTTAAATCAGAACATCTTTTTCTTCACACCTATGTACCTTTTAATCCCAGGGAGCATGCATCTTTCTTTCTTTTTCTCTTCTGGAAGGCTTTCTGGTGTGATGAATGTGGGAGAGCAATCTCTCATCCCCTCCTAAGCTGGACCTCAGAGAAACCAGACAGAGCTTTGAAACTTCCCTGGGAGACTCTGCCTGTATGGCCTGGGTGTGGGATTCCTGGGGCCAATGGCTCAGAGGGTCTCCCTCATCTGGACTGCTGATATTTAGCAGGTTCCTGACCTTCTGGGAGGCAGAGCCACTGCTGAGCAAAATCTGTGTCCTGCTTCCATCTCCTCACAGTGTGAGCCCCTGGACTGGTGCAGGCAGGGCTAGAGGGACCCCAGCTCTGCTCACACCTCACATGGGGTCTGCACCATGATCCATCTTCTCAGGGCAGGAGCTGGTTCAGCATGCTTTGCTTTTTTTCCTCCAGTACCTCAACACATTTCCCATTACCTTTGCATCCCAGTGCAAGCAAAATAAAATGCAAAGTCTGCCTAAGCAGGCAGGATCCAACTGCTGAGATGCTCCCTTGGATTCTGCTGTTGCAAGGTCCTACCAAAAGTAAATGCTGTTAATCCAAATGGGCTGGGACAGACTGGGAGGGCTCTGAGCCAGCAGAATAATACAATTCCTATTGAGTTCCTCTGGACCAATCTGTCAGAAAATAGCAACAGTGGGACTATGATATGAAAAAAAAAAATGTCCATCTTTAACATTTCCTCCTGTGTTCTCAAGCAGTAGGGTACATACCCAGAATATCTGGCAGGAGGCACTTGGTCAAATGTTTGTAACAGCAACAAAGAGAAACTTCAGATGCAAGAAAACTTGTCTAAATCCCTCTGATTTCCATAACTGCAGTGGGCTAGCAGGTATTTCAGAGAAAAACCAAACCTCCAGAGCTGCCTGTCAAATAAACAAAGATAGCCCAAGCTCCTACAGAACATGGGGAGTTTTACCTGAGCAAAATCTGCATAAGGATTTCAATGGGTGAGATAAGAAGCTGCTCCCAGGATGAAGATAAACATCTGGCATGATGCTGCACCAGCTCCAACTCTGGCCCCAATTCAGAAATGTATCTGCCAAACTTTTTCAGAGCAGTCTCTTCAATGTATTTGCACTCAGGGTGTACCTACTAGAAGTCATATTATAATATTATTTAATATTTATGTCAAAGACCTAAAACCTAAAATACCCCAAATGCATTAAAACCAACACCAGGGTAGGTGTCATTATTTACTTTTTAAGTATCAGTCAAGTGCTGGCAATGTTCTCAAAACATGAATCAGGACAGAGCTATTTTATTTTCAGTGGAAATGCCTGAACCTCATTTAATCTGTTTCAGCTTTTGACCTGTCAGAACCCATATGGGATGAAGCACTGAGTGAATTACAGAGCAACAGCAACTTCTGCTGTGCCCTAATTATTGATTAAAGCAGAAAGCAAATATTTTTCACAGCCCAGACTCAAGTGAAATGCTTTGCCTGGTCAGAAGAACAGCAAGTTCAGTGCCTGCTTCTCTGCAGTGTTGCTGCTATGGATATTACCCAACTGTGACCTGAAAGTGAAAACAGCTATAAACACACATGAATCATCATCTTAGATGATTTTTAGCCAAGTTCAGACAGGTAACCTGGACTGCTATGCTGTTTTTACCTTACTATCCCATGTCAGAAAGCCTAATTGAGGTAAGGAAGTGCATGTGTGGGGGTTTTAAGATGGTTCTGTTCCTCTAACACACAAATAAAACGAAAACAAACCTCACTCCTATAAAAAAGATTAATTGTGCAGGCTGACAAAAAAACCCCACATGTGTTTATTCTTGCCATTCATGTTCTGAAAAGGCGTTTTCCTGACACAAAACTCATTTTCACCCCTGTTCTGGTTTTGCAGCATAGTAGCAGTGATGTTTAAGCCTGTTGGACACCACCTCAAGAACTATGCTGCAAATCAGGTGAGCATCCCACTGCTGGCTGCAGCCACAGCCCCTGACACCAGGGGCTGAAAAAAGGAGGGGAAAGCCTTTGGCATCAGGTTCAAGATCAAAAAAAAACATTACTTTGTCATTTTAAAAAGAACTTACTTGGAAGTTTTGCTCTGAAAGAATAAATCAATGGAGGGTTCAACTTCAGAAGCCAATTTGGAACAAAAGGCAATGTAAAACCATCAAGCTGTCCCAGGGGCCTCACAAAGCTCATTTGCATCTTGTCTGTATCCTCTGCAGAAGAGAAGCTAATGGAGCACTTGCCAGCTATTAGTAGGTGCTAATGAGATCCCTGCTATTGCCAGCTCAGGATGAGGACAGCAAAACTTCTCCCAGAGAGGTGGGAGATGGGGTCCAGGCAATCAAGGAGTCCTCCTAGAGAGGCTTCTCCTCTGGCTTCCACTAATTCAAGCCTCTTCTGTGATTTTTTTTTTTTCCCAAAGGCTCTTTTTGCAGCCACCATTTGTGGTGGTCCAAAGGGCCAGCAGGGAGGCAGGGTGGGTCACACAGAGGGTCACAGTGGCCAATTTCCTGCCACTGTAACTACAGCTCCTTGCAGGTCACTCCTTACCCTGCCCAGGTCCCCACTGATACTGGGATGCTGGCTGAATATGGACCTGGAAAAATTAATCTGCTCTGAACAAAAGGAGCTCACGATGTCTATAAGCAAGGAGACCTAAAGGCTGCAGGAGCTGGGAACCAGAAGCTGGGAAGAGCTGGGTGCAAGGGCTCTGGGGTATTTACACCACTAAATACGAGGTTAAAGGATCAATCACTGTCATTAGACACAACCCAACAAGGCTGTCCGAGTCCCTGGGAGAGGCAGGAACATCTCTGTGCCTGGAAGCAGATTTAGCCCATCCCCTGCATGGCACTGGGGCATGGGAAGCCCTGCCAGCAGCAACCAGCAGCAGGATCTCTGGGGCTCCAGGTTCATCCAGCCCTCTGGGGGTGCTCTGACCCCAAACTAGACCCCAAACACCCCCATCTGGAACTGCTGCTTGGCTTAGCCACTGGGAACTGGAACACAGCCTCACCTGAGGGCTGAGGTTCCCTGCAGCCTGTGCTGTGATGTCCCCAGTTGGTACAGAGAGACTCAGACACCCCTCCCCAGAGCCCTGGGAAAAAGGACATTTCTTGCCCTGCACAACACAGCCCCTCGTGAGACAGCGATGCCAGCAGGAGCAGCTTGTCACCCAGACTGTTCTCACACAGCACACCACACACCCTTGTGCCTTCTGGGCACTTTGCACGAAAAAGAGCAAGCAACATTAAGTTCAACCAGAAACGAAAGCAGAGCCCATTCTGACCAAGGGGGAAACAACAAGAGCCCCGATTCTCCTCTTGGACACCGTCACAGCTCCTCTTGGGGCCAAGCAGAGCTGGGAGTGCACAAGCCAGGAAGAGGGCTCTTGGAGAACAGAAGAACCTGCTTTAAGGACACGACACAGAGCTCCAATAACCAGGGAGAGAGAGAAGTAGAAAGAGACATACTGGAGAAGCTGACCATTGCGAAATGCTGACACCGGTCTCCTGTGAATTCGATCGGACACCTATCGGAAGAAAGAAAACCAGAAAGAGAGAAACAAGATAGCAAAATGACACCCAACCAGATGGAACTGAGGCCCCTGCTGATCCCTTCCGTGGCTCCTATCCATCTCCTCTCAGCCTTCTCCCTTACCTGCATCCCTAAGCCCTAGCCCAAAGCTGACACCAAGAGCCATCCCTGACTAGACCACTCTGCATCCACTGTTGTGCCCGGGAGGTTTTAAGAAGTGTGGTGCAATTTTTTGTCTTCAAACATACTTTGCTTAGGATCTGGCATGTACAATCGCAAAGGCAGTTTCTCCAAACATCTCTGTCCGAAGAATCCGTTTGGACATCTGGAGGGGAAAAGGGGAGAAATCACAGAACATGTCTGGCACCGTTCTTGAGGCTAAGGTCAGAAACAAAAAAGTGCATTGTGATGAATGGAAAAAATAAAGGTTTCACGGGTGTATTTACTCTTCCCTTTGCATTGCCTAGGCACCTGCAACATCAGCATTCCAGCTCTGCTCTTGGCCAGGATCTCCAAGCAGCCAGCCAAGCCCCTCCTTTCCTCCTCTGCCTGCTTCCTTCCTTCTCACCTGTTAGCAGCACCAGCTGGCAGCAAGATCCAGATGGGCTGGATGCTACTTTCAGAGCCTCTCCTTGGAGCTGCTATCTAGACAAGACTGGCAAGAGGCACCAGAGAGAGGTGAGGAGCTGCTCAGGCACCAGCGAGCGCTGCCTGGGGCTGCCCAAAAGCACCCAGAGGATGCTCCAGGGAAAAGGGTTATGTTGGAGTTAGAGGGAAAGCATTTGCAGAGTCTCTGTGTTAACAGAGAGAAGGGGACAGAGGGGAAAGCTGAAGCCAACAGGTCTCCCGTGCTGTCCAACAGCGAGGCTCTGGGGGGTGTCCCCAACCAGTGGGATGTGCTGGGACGCCAGCTCCTGGGGCACTGGTTATGGGTTGGCAGGATGCTGCAGTGGTGGGGATGTGGGGAAATGCCACCAGGCAGGTGTGTGCCAGCTCAGGGGAAGCTCCCTGGAGCAGGTTCAGGATGAGCCATGTCTGAGGAGCACAGGGAGGTGGGCAGGAGCTGCTGGACTGTACCCAGGGGCCAGTGAAGCTGGGAGGCAACTGGAGCTCAGCTGATGGTGGCCAAAGCCTCCTCCTTCAGGCACTCAGCTCTCTCCCTTGCTTCACATCTTTTCTTCTGGAGAATCCCTCAGTGTTATGCCTGATGTTCCACCTTCTTACCTGCCTGTCCCACAGCTCCCTCCCTGACTGACCTCTCCCTCCTCTGAGCTCAGGAGGGTTTTATCTTTCCACCTTGCACCTTAACATCTGGTTTCCAGCAGGGCTCCCAGACATCAGACCTTCCTCCACCTCAGCTGTCACCCACAAGGTTGCACCATCCCTCAGTGTTTGGAAGGTCCTGGCTGCTCAAAAAAGAAGGGACTGAAAGGCACCTCAGCAAAAGGCACATGGACCAGAGGCCTGAGAGTGAGGGCAATGGTTTGGCCATTGCTGAGGAGAGCAAGGAGCTGCAGGCACAGTGTTCAGCCTGGTCCTGACCTCTGCAGATCCTGGGGTGGAGTGAGGAAGGTCCAGGTCCCCCTTGGGGACTCACTGAGTGGGTGCTGCAGATCTGACTCCTCTGTGCCTCCCACAGACACAGCAACAGCTGCTTCCAGGCTGTGGACACAGCAAAAGGGCTGAGGAAGGGATGTCTTTGATGTTGAAGATGACCAAAGCTTTACAGCAGCCACAAAGCTTCTTGGCAGAAGAGTTCTGTGCTGCTGCTCAAGGGCTCCAGCAGCATTTTGGTGTTCTCTGACAGGCTCTGTTCAGCTGGCAGGCTGGAGATTTCAGTTCCAGGGGCAATGAGAGAGAGTCAAGAGTGGAGATGAATTCCTGATTCCCTCTACTCACTTAGGGGAACACAGAGGGTTTTTTTTCTGCAGCTATTTAGTTCTCCTGGGAGCAAGAAGTAGAAATTAGAGAAGGCTTTCTTATGTGTTATGACCAGAAAACCTTGATTTTCAGTAGTTTTCCCTCCTCATGGACGTGCCCATGGGCCAGAAGGTGGGAATCACACTGTGTGAGGGAGCACAGAGCAGGGGGACACCAGGGGGACATGGACAGACCTGCCAGGACACCCCCCAGCTGAAGGGATGAGATGAGATTAAGCTGAGCTCTGACCTGAGGAGGCACAAGGGGTAAAGATGTCCCAGGTGTGACAATGACGTGGCTGCTGTCATTCCCCCCGTGCCTGGACACCTGAATTAATTGTCCTGGGGGGAAGGCTGAGACATTTGCTTGCAATCCAGCAGTGCCACAGGCTCCTCAAGGAGCCATCCAGCTGTGGGACAACCTCTGGGACTCCAGAGGGAGCTGAGCCTCAGTGCTGGATGCTGGATGCCTCCAGAGGGACTACAGCTATTCCTCTGAATCCAAAGGGATCCAAGGAGAAGATAAAAGGCTGCATGACCTTTCCATCCCATCTCCTGGCCTCTAGCTCAACACCTCCACAGCTCCAAAGCTGTCCATATTTCTCTTATTTATTCCCCAGTTTCCCAAGGCAGGGTGCCCCATGTCCAGGGGACATTCCTTCTGCTGGCTCTCCCATGGGAGAAAGTCTTGGATGACTGACATGGCTTTGGCACTGGATTTCATGATGTTTTTTCCACAGTTTTGGTAGGTTTTGGTAGGTCTGCACTGAGTAAAAAGCTGGTGCAGCCTCCCTGCTCATGACCAAACCTTTTTCTGTGCTACACAGCCCCTGGGGTTTGGGATCTGTGCTGATGTGGGAATGTGCTGGTTATTTGTGCACCTCAAACTGCTTGGGGAGGACTTTGGGGCAAGGCTCTGTACGAGGCTTCATTGAGCTCCATAGTCAAACACTGAAGTTTCTCAGGATCCAAGCCACTTTTGAAACGGGAAAATTGACTCCCTGGGCAGGGAAAAAATTGGAAAAAAAAAAATCTTTGAAAAAATTCAGCCCCTTTTCTCATTCTTGGACATTCTTCTTGGAGCACAGGCAAGGCAGACATATCAGGAATGTCATTTCAGTACCAGGGAGCCCAGCCAGCTCACAAGGAAAGCACAGCCCAAGGCTTTACCATCAGTTTTTTACCCCAGACTTGCCCTATGATGAAGCAAAGGAAGATGGTGCTGGGAAATGGAGGAAGGAAGATGCTCTGGCAATCAAAGAGCACAACCCTGAGGTGATGCAGGACAGCCCTAGGGAAGCTTTCCATAAACGTTTAAGAAGCTGCACTGAGGGCTGAACAAGGCATCCAAAACAGGAGGTGTCTTCCCAATCCTTTGTGTGGCTTATTGACGACCACTGAACTTATTCCCAGTCTTCCAGGATATCCAGTTTAACTTGCAGCCTGCTGCCCTTTTGTCTGGGACTGGAGATTGTCCAAAGGGCCTCAGAGGTGCTGCTGAACAAAGCAAATGGCTTCCCCACCTCCAAAAAAAGAGGGAAAACTGTCTCAGGTGCACAAGACATCAGTGCAGGCTGGAACTCCAGTGGGACTGATGCTGGGAGGCACCATTCCCCATTAGGGAAAGGCTGAAAATCCCATGAAAAGTGGGAGAAGGAAACAAAAAACCCAGCACCAAGGTCTTGGGTGAAGAAGTGAAAAAACAAACCAGAAAAGTGCCCAAGCAGCTGTGATGCTGTGACAGCCACCAAGGAACCCATCTCCAGCTCTCTGCAGTCAGCCCAGCGAGGAGGGGGAGCAGAACTCCCCAGACAAGGCAGGAACAAACTCTCTTCTCTGTGTCTGGGACAGCTCAGGCTTTTAATCTTCACTTACAAGGGAATCAGCAGGCAGAAGAGTGGCAGAAAAGAAGCTCTCCTGAAGATGAGCACCTTCTGTCACCTCCCAAGATAGCACAGAAGCTGTCAAAACACATTGGGTGTTCCCCTGTCCCTGGGTCCTGGATTCCTCAGCATCACTGCCAGGAACAGTGACCAGGAGACCTTGGGAAGCAGTGCTCATAGTTCCTTCATTTTTAGCTGCCTCGTATTTCTAGGATGATGAAGAGGAAGGGTGATTTATTACTATGGCCCCTGATGGGACTTTAGGAGGGGAATTTCCAGAGTGAGTGGCACAGGAGTCTCCCAGTCTGGGCAGGAAGAGAAATGGAAATCTACTGATTCAGAAATCTTCTGCATGAAGAATCTACTTCTGGGGCAGCAATTCCTCACTTCCCAAACATATTCACACCTGAAAATAAAGACTCACTAAGGATGAGAGCCAGGAGGTGGCCTTTGATCATCCCACCATTCCTGCACATTTTAGCCTAGTCGAGAGGTTTTGGTTGGATAACCCCAAAAAATGGAATTCTTCCTTCTTCTGAAAGCTCTTGGAGGAGCTACACAGATGGTGGGCTATTCCTGCAAATATTCCTTTTGGATTTTCTGGCCCACTCACTGGTGTCTCTTTCCAAAGGAGGGAAGCCAAGGGAAGCAGACAAAGCTTTGGATGTAGGAGCAATCCTGGGAAACTGCACCATCCTCTTGCAGGTGGCACCTTTTGCCCTCTCTGGCCCCTGTGGAGAAGCTCCAAGACTTAACCCTGCTTAACTCCATCCCTCTCTGCCTAACCAGGAGCATGAAAATTAAAAAAAAACCCAAACAGTTACATCTGAAAATTTGCTACTTGCAAATGCCCTCAATGAAACTGGTCAGGAATTTTTCTGTCCAGATTCTATTGTTGCTGGAAAGTGTTCAGTTCTTTCAGTTTGGACCAGTTCCTTAGGACTTTTTCATTTTTTTTTTTTTTTACCCCCTTTGAAAATCATCCACAAAGTTCTGCTCTTGAGTTCAGAATGAACTACAGTTAAATGATTATATGGTAAAAAAAATATGCAGTAATATGATCAGCCAAATAAAGCATCTCAAAAAGTACAAACCAAATTGGTTTGAGTAACCCATTTTTATGTTGTTTGCAGAGCACTTATTTATGAAAATTGAGAAACTTTGACCCTTTGCACTCCGTCAGGGTAGAGCAATAATTATTTTTCATTATTACTAGCTAGTATTAATTAATAATATAATTATCAAATTTTTCCTGCTGGAAGCAAAACTTTTTCTGCCCAGCTGTTGATCTACATCTTGCAAGGGTTGGCACTTTTCCATTGCTCTCCCAGATCTTAATTAAAGTCTGCCAAATTCAGAAGCTCTCAGAATGCCACCCGTGGTACAGCAGAGTGTGAATGAGCAGGTGCTTCAAAATCATGGGATAAGGAGGAGCTGTAGCAGAAGGACACAATGCACTGAAATAAGCAAATGAAGAAATGTTTCAAGCATGTTGCTTATTTGTGTGAAGGGCTGAAGGAGAAGACAGTTCTGTCATTGTCCCCTGACCAGTCCCAGATGATCTGGAGAGCCACAAAAGCTTGGACTCCACAAAACTGCTGATGGGGAGAAAAGAAAGCAACCAGAATAAATGCAGAGGCCTCATCCAGAGCAGCTAACCAAGGCATGTTTGCTGGATAGGAAAGTCCAAACTGCAGGGCCACCCATTTTGGGGCTCAGTGCAGGCACCACCAAGCTGTGGGAGCTCAGCAGGCTCAGCACCACTGAGCATCACTGCTTCCACCCTGCTATGGTTACATGGGCATGAAAAAGGATGCCTTGAAGAGGGTGCAGAGACAGAGAGGAACCCAAAGAGGTACCTTCATCTCATCCCCTCGAGATATGCAGCCTGCAAAACCCAAGGAATGGGTCCTGGATGGTTCAGGAGATTTGGGAACAGGATGTGGAGCTTTTCACCCCGGCTCAACGCTCTGGGTTCTTCTATTCCAAAGATGTTGCAACACCTCCCCCCAGCACTGCTCATAAAGCCACATAAAGTGCTCATAAAGCAAAGGGCCATGGCTATGGGGCTGCAAAAGGTGCCACTTGTGCTGCCCAAACCAGCAGAGTCCCTGGAGGGATGGCACAGGTCCTGCCACCACAGGGGGGCTGAGCAAGGGGGACAACAGTTCCAGGGTGGTCACCCCTTTGGATGGTGCCAACCATCCATCCATTGGCAATGTGGCTCAACCTTCAGAATGATCTTTTTCCCTTTCCTGAAAAAAAAAAATCTACAGAAAACAATATACTCAGAGGCTTCTGGAAGGATCTGCATACATGCATGTTTCAAAATTAATTGATCTCTTCTCTTTTTCTTTTAGTTTTTATTCTCTCCTTGACTTTCACTTTTTGGTTGAGGTTCCTCCAAGCCTCTGACCTCACTCTCAGGAAATGCAAAGCTTGCAGCCCAAACTCAGAGGCTCTTTTTTTGTCTGACTTTATTCGTCAGCATCTGTAAATCCTTCAGCCTGACTCTTGCAAGAACAACAGGTCCAACATGATGTGGAAATATTGCTCTAGAAAGCATTTTAAGTCTTCTGATCCCATCCAATTTAGGATGACCCTGGCTCAGGGTACCAGCCACCACACCAACCACATTTCACTGGGCAGAGGATTGTGCAGTTTTGGTTCTTTGGTTGGCTGGGAAGACCTCAACTTTAGATAACACAAGACCTAAACTGGGGAAAAGAGTATTTCTCTTTATGATCCACGTGTTAACCCAACCCTGTGGGTCCCAGCAATGCAGGATTAGAGCAGCCTCAAACTGCTCTAAGTTGTACCAAAAGCTTAACAGACTTCAGGACAGAGGCAGACCCAAGAGCAGAGGCTCTTGGCCATCCCAGGCTCTATTTTAGCTTGGCACAACAAACCAGGCACCGTGTTCCAGTCTAATTCCAGGCCTTGAGAGCTGCTTGTGTGCATCCCCTCTGTAGGATCTCAATTCTCAACTTCTCCATGGTTATGGGGAGAAACCAGCCCAAATTCTAAGGCCTTGTGGAGCAAAATGGTCTGGAGAAGGGTCGAGAAATTCTTCCTGTCAGCAGAAGCCTGGGGCTTTTTAATTTACTGGGGCTGTTGAGGAAATTCTGTTTGTGTGTGGCTCAGTCATTTCCTGGGTTTATGCTGAAATTTGCAGGATATCTGAGGGGGATCCCACTTCTCCAGTTTAGCTTCCAGGTTGTCTGTTTGCAGTCACAATATCAGCACAGACTGTTTCCTGCTCAGGTTCCCATTGACACCAGCATGTGTAGAACTTCCTTCAAATTAAGGACAAAATTATGCAAGTACACAATCCAAAAAAAGAGACAATTTCTGGAGCAGCTCCAAGCCTGTTCTGGGCTCTTCTGAGGTGAAGAAAATGCCCTGTCCAAGATGGAGGTGAAATATATTGAAAAGGCATGGAGGGGGTGGTCTTACAGGCAAACAACTTGTTGCCTGGAATTTAAAGGACCAGAAGGGAAACATTTCTGGGAAGCTTGGTAAAAAAATAGTCATAAAAGACCAGCTGCCAATTTAGGGCAATATCTATATCAAGCATGAGCCACTTAAAAAGAAATCATTTGAAAACTCAGCTGCTCTTTTTTCTCCAGAGTGGGTGCCAGTGGTTTTCTGGACAGGAATTCTGGACAGCCATGAACCATGAAATCCCCTCCAGCAGCTGATGACAGGATGGTGGCAGGTAGACAACAGGAACACTCCAAACTTCTGGTAACTGGTACTGGAAACAGTGGTAACATCCCATGGGAATCTCCTTAACATCCTGGTGAAGGAGGACTTGAAGCTGGCCCATGGTGGCAGAAAACCTCCAAGGTCTCAGAAGAGCAAAGTGGGAAGAGTGAACAGACATTTCTTGTGCTCCTGTGGCTCTTGCTTGGTCTCCAAGGCATTGGAAAAAGTTGGACCCAACTCCTCCACACTCAGATCTCAGAGGGATGGGATAGAGGGGGGTCCAAGGCTGCCTCCCACATTATAGGGCTCAGAATTCCAGGTCAAAGCCTGGATTTCTGCCTCCTCCAGTTTCTCTCCAGAAGATGCATCACTGAATCTTGGACAACCCACAGCAGCAGATCTTCTATCTTGTTACAATGAGGAAGCTTTGAAACATTTCAGCATTTTGCTGGTTCAGAGACAGGCAAGTGTGGAGGCTGTTTACCCATCACCAATCTTCCCCAAGAATTCTCCACATTATTGGAAAAGCCATTTTATGGTAAATACTGTGTTCAGTTTGGATGCTTCTGCATTTCTCATTAATTAACTTCTGGAGTCCAGAAACTCTGCAAGTCCACCACTTCAAATATCAGGATTTCTTATCTTCAGTCTATAATTCAATGATAAAAACACCTGAAGAGGATGAACATCCAGATAACTGCTCAAGCAGTAAGATCAGAAATCACTGTACTGTGTGGAAGGCTCTTGGGTCCCCTGGGTTCCTTTTAACCCAGAATCAGCTTTTCTGGCAGGTGAACAGACCTCCAGATCACCTCTTTTTGCTTAACACTTTGCCATCCACACCCATTCAATTCCCACCTGGTTTTAGCAAATGGTATCTTGGGGCTCATCAGAAAAGGAAATCATTTTACCATCTGCAAGGAAGGGATGAAGGTTTCCAAATGCTATGAAATAATTAGGTCTGCTTCATATGGTGCATAAAATCTTAATGGAATCCAGCACTGAGCTTCCCCTCTGTTCTCAGCTATTGCAGCAGCCTGGTTTGAAGGCAGATTGGTTCTTCATGAGCCTGAAAATAGGTTGGTTAAAAAGGGTCTGTCTGCTGGAGACACTTGATAACTCCCACATGTCTCCTTCCTCAGGGAAAACGGAGCCTTCCCATTCCAGCTCTGAATGGCCAGAGTTCAGGTAACTCTTCCTGGGGTTAGAAATTCACCCAATTTGAAAAGTCTTGATCCGGATTCGAGTTCTTCCCAAAAGAAGGAGCCTTGGGATCCACACTTTTGACACCAGCAGGTTGCTTCCAGATAGAGCCAGGGATTCACACCCTTCTGCAGGCTGCAGGAGTTGAGCCCTCCCAGCACGGGAAGACTGGGACTGCTGGGGCTTCCTGAGGCTGCATCCCCATCCCATGGAGGGACAGGACTGATTCCCCCACATTCCCAATGGGGAACACTGGAAGCTGAACTTACAGGGAAACCAAGAAGACAAAACCAACCAGAAACACCCACCCTAGAGCACAGGGCTGTGGCATACAAGGGCTGATCTCACTTCACATAGAAATATGGAATACCCCAGCATCTGGGTTCTGTCCTTCAATGGCTGAAAGGGGCAAGTCTGGGAGATGTTGTTCATCCTGTGTCCTTCCCCAGGGCTCCATCTCCAGCCCTGCTGATCAGACTGCCCTTTTTCCCAGGTCCCAGTAGGCTTGGAGGGTGAACTGGGAGATGCTACTGGGCTTTCTGACTGTTTGAACCAGAGGTGAAAAGGTCTCACATCCTATTCCACATCCCTTGGACTGTGCAGCCCAACTTGAACGTCTCTAAGAAATTTCATTTTAAGGATAACTTAGTACTTTTTTTTTTTTTAAGGGTTTTAACAAGGGAAAATCGAAACAAGGGGAAAAACCCACAAAATGGCACAGAGTGGTGAAGAGCTGTGTGCTAAACCTGCCTGTGGTCTCGTGAGGTCCAGACAAGATAGGGAAGAGGGCTCAGCAAGGGACCCCCCCAGTCATGGGGTTGGGTGTGCTCAGTGGGGAGGCCACGTCAGAGGGGGACATCCGCCCTAGCTCAGGGAGAGCAAAAGGCACAAAAACTTCCCTGAAGCTCCAGAGGAGAAAAGGGAAGAAAGGGAAAGGGACCAGCTGGGACAAAGACCTTCTCAGAGGAAGAGTCAGGAAAAGTGAAGAGAGGCACTCACACAAAAAAAGAAAAACGAGAACCTCCCCCACTCCCACCCCTCTCTTCTCTGAACCTCCACAGCTCACACTGCAGTTGCCAGGAGGATTTCAGGGCTACCCTTCCTCTGGCAGCTGCACAGAGGTCTCCTCTCCCCCAGCCAAGTCATTTCCACACTGACACAAGAACTGGAGTCACTTACTTGCACGACAGCTGATTAATCCCCTCGATGTAGTAGCATACCCCACCATTGACACAATAAGATTTGGCTGTTTCGTTGCATTTTCTAGCATGCCCGGACCAGGAGGAGAGGGTTGTGGTTACTGCAGGGGAAAAAAAAACAAACAAAAAAACACACAGAAAGGATACACCATTATTTCCTTCATTGGGCAATTCTGTTTCTTCAGGTGATTTTTCAACCAGTTCATTTGTCAAAAGTAGAAACCCCAGGAGTGCAAACCTCAGCCTGTGCCTTTACACCCACTTTCCCCTCTCTGAGTCCTGGGGCTGCAATTTGACCTTTCCTTTCCCAGAAAAAGTGGCCAAGTGAGGGAGGCATTGAGGACACACCTTCCTCTCAGCAGCCAACATGTCAGGACAAAATCATCTATTCTGGCAAGCTGGAGGGAAAAGGGCCCCTTTCCCACCTCTCCTTACACACACAGAGCCCTGCACCAGCAGGCAGGAGGTCAGGAAGAATGTGCTGCAGGGGCATGGAGCCCTGGGGACATGATGAGGAGGCCTGATTTGCTTCCTGAGATTGGGTCAGGATCCAGGGATGCTGCAGGGAACGTTGCATTGCTCCACATCTTTGGGAGGAAAAAAAGTTTTCGGAGCCAGAAGCAAGTGCCCTCATTGACCCCAAAACGGGTCAAGCACAAGCAAGAACAGCTCCATCTCTCCCTCCTCCTCTTTCTGAGAATTCCTCTGTCTTGCCCCAATGAGGCTGCCTCAAGAGACCAAAGAGGAGTTCATCAGCAGAAGTTCATCAGCCCCAGTTTGTGCTAAGAGGGAGGCAGCCAGCAAAGCTCCAGTGTCCTGGGACACAGATCATAGAATCATGGAATGGTTTGGGTTGGAAGTGACCCTAAAGCTCATCCAGTTCCAACCCCCCTGTATGGGCAGGGACACTTCCCACTAGATCAGGTTGGGATCAAGGCTCCATCCAACCTGGGCTGAGACACTGCCAGGGATGGGGCAGCCACAAATTCCTTGGCCAACCTGTTCCAGCATCTCACCACCCTCACTGGAAAGAATTTCTTCCTAACCTAGATCTCCCCTCTTCAAGTTCTAAGTCACTTCCCCTTGTCCTCTCATGTCCAAAGCCCTCCCCCAGCTTTCTTGTAGCCCCTTCAGATATTGGGAGGTTGCTCTGAGCTCACCTGGGAGCCTCCTCTTCTCCAGGATGAACAACCCCAACCCCTCAGCCTGGCTTCCCAGGGAGCTGCTCAGCCCTCTGAGCATTTCAGTGGCTCCTCTGGACACCTTCCAGGAGCTCTGTGTCCTTCTGGTGTTGGAGACTCCAGAACTGGACCCAGTATGGACCCAGAGCTCCAGGTGGGGCCTGACCAGAGCAGGGTAAAGGAGAGAAATCACCTCCCCCCACTGCTCTCTGTGCTGCTTTTCATGCAGCCCAGGACACGGTTGGTTGCTGGGCTCTTTTTGGTTTCTGGGCTTTTTCTGGAGAAAAGATTTCCAGCCGTGTAAGGTACAAACAAAACTGATGGTGCTCTGCAGAATTTCACTGCAATTCCTGTCTCTGAATGACTCAGATGGACCAGGGAGCCTATAGAGGCAAGACAACAACAAAGAAAGGGAAAAACCTTTTGTTAGAGCAAGTGCTGCAGGTAATAAGAGCAGCTCAGCTTTGGGAAATGCAAACCCATCATCACATAACTAAAGAAGGGCTGGGCAATCAAAAAGCATCTGCTTCTTCCCACTGAATACTTAATCTCATTAAAAAGAGTTTCCCTTCCTGGACTACCCCACCTTGCTTATACCCCAACACACCTGATTCTCCAGCAGTGGGGCTATTACCTACTTTCCAGCCCCTTTCATGAAGGTTTCTGAGGAGACAACCCTCTTCCATCCTGGTTTCCAAAGCCTCACGGAGAGGTTAGTGACTTCTGACCAGACATTGCCACAGGTTCCAAGGATAAAGGCTGGAGCTAGAGCCCCAGGCAGGAGCTAGACAGAACCACAGGAGAAGCAGCAGGCTTGCCAGAGCCTGCCTTGGGGCAGAGGGAGTGGGAGCTGCTCCCCACACCTCAGGCAGCCCCTCTGCTGGACACTGCCATGGCTGGGGGTCCTGCAGCCCCCCCCTCCAGGGCTGAGATCCCTGGTGGCACGGTCTGACCACCACCCAGTTCCCACTGGAGCTGGGCAGGCTTTGGGAGGGGAAGGAGGGCTCCCAGCATCCCGGGAAGCTTCACCCATCCGGGTGATGTTGGAGCTTGTCCTGGCTCTGTTGTTTGCAGGAGGGATTCAGACTCTGTGGGTTCTGTGCCTTTCTGAAGGAGGAGCTGGCTCAGCAGGCTCTGCACTTCTTACCTGCACTCAGCTCCAGGCACTTTCCTTGTTCATTTTGCAGGAACCAAAGTGGTGTCCAAGCCCATTGTCTTCTGTTCCCCATAGGGAAGCCAACGCCTTCCAGTGTCTGGCAGAGCAGGGGCTGTGCACCAAGCAGAGCTATTTCTACACTTTGCCTTGAATAACCATTGCCTCTGGGGTTGTCTTTTCACAGCTACCCAGGGCAGAGCAAGCTGTCCCAAAGTGCTCTGCAAACCAGACATGGCAAATACTTTAGGAAAGACTGAAAATGCACAAGGCCTTGGGACAACAAAAAGAGCTGCTCCCCTTGCAGGGTATGGAATGCCAGCCAGCTGGGAGCCAAATGTGCAGAGCACTGTGCACATCCTGGAGTCTGTGCTGGGGGTTAGGACAGAGGATGGTTTGACCAAGCCACCAAAAGAAGTCCTTGTGGAAAAAAAAAAGAAAAAACAGGTATGAAAGAAAACACCCCAATTTCTGTAGGGAAATTCGGTGCTTCCTTCCAGTTAATGGGAACTAGAAGCCCAAACCATCACAGCTGTTTGCAACAGGTCTGTATAATTTATACCTTGATGAGCCAGTAGCCCATGTCTTCTAAGGTCTGTGGAGAGCTGTGGGTTGAGTACAGAGAGCATCTTTCAAAATCAGTGAGGCAAAAGAATATATTTTCTTTCCTAAGAAAGTTCTGCATGTGTGATGAAACCTGGGCTTTCTTTGCCAGGCCTCTTTAGCTATTGCTTGATCCAGACACTCAAAGCAAGCCTGGACACCAAATGCCATTTTCAAAATGAGCAAGAAGACAAAAACCCAGCCTGGCAGCAGGCAGCTGTGTCTCAAGCTGGAACCAGGCTGGGCAAGGGCTTCCCTGTGCCCATGGGGTTGTGCAGTCGTGCAGGAGCTGCTGGCTTTGCTCTGCAGCCCAAATCAGAGGAGGTAAACAGGAGGCAGCCACTGTCACTTGTGTGTGACCCTTTGTCCCTAAGTGCTGTCTGGGCAGCACAGCAAGGGAGCTGCTGAGAGCCACTGGCAGGGCAGCCTTTGGTTTGCTTGCAGAGCTGAACAGAAGCACTTGAAAACTGCAGAAGGAAGAGATTTCTGCTCAAGATGCAAGTGTGGTGTCAGCTGAGGAAGCCCTGAAGCTTCGTGGACTAAAGCACTGTGCAAAGTGAGAGGCAGATGGGTAAAGAACAAGCAGAGCCTGCAGGAAGCCATCACCCCTGCAACCATTAAATGTCCCAGTTGCTAGCGAGCAAAATGATCCATCTGGCAAATTCTCACATCATAAATCCTACAGGGAAGGGTTCTGGAGTCAACCTTCCCATGGAAAGGGAGAAGCAGAGAGGAAGGAACAAAATTAGAGCCCAGCAAGCCCCCCATAGAAAACACCTCAGATAGGAAGGTGCCTTTCCCACCAGAAAAGGTGGGCAGGAAGATGCAGGGCTGTGATGTGCTGAGCAGCTAGAGATGTCATGGGATTTTCATCCCATGTAAACAATTTTGTTCATTTTAAATAGATTATAAAAAACAATAATACTAATAATTAAAAAAAAAAAAAAAAGACTGACATGAATGAGGCTTGGAAATGCCTGTTGTTCCCTTCTAGAAAGAGAGCTGTCAACAGGGCTAAGCCTGTCAAAAAAATCTGTGGCTGATGGGCTCTCCTAGAAGCATCTTGTTATGTTGTTATCTTTTAAGCACTGTTTCTTCTGCAAGCACCATGCCTTTCCAACCAAAGAAGCACAAAGCATTTTAAAGCTGAATCACAGAATGGAATTACTGCAGTCCATTTGTTAGCAGCTCAGATGTGGCAAAGGCTACAAAAAGCAGCAGTCAGCCTGGTTCCCTGTTGTGAGGGGATTGTCATGAAATACAGACCATTGTCAGGCTGTAAGCTGAGCACTGTGGCTCAAACCAGAGCCCTCTCATGTCCCTGACAGTGGCCAACAGGCAGCTCATGGGCAAGATCAGCAGGAAAAGGCAATGACAATTTTTTCCTCAGCTCAGAGACAACCTAAGTCAGCCCCAGGGTTTTTACATTAACATCCTGGGATGGATTTCTCTTCCATGAACACATCAGGTTGCTGTTTGGACAAATATAATCTCATCCCTTTCACAGTATTTGTGAGACAGAGCTCCAGGGGTAGGTACACAGTGTGCAGCCACATCTCCATTTACATCTTTTAAAACTGACCCTTCCTGGCTCTTCTATTAAAAAAATTGAGTTATCACCCCCCCCTTCATCTCCCTTGTGCCAGCTGGGGCTTCACAGGCACTGCCAGCATCTCCTTCCCAAGCTAGAAAGCAATGATCTCTTTAGAAGCTTCAAATACAGGGGCTGGTCAGGCTGTGATGACCCCAAAACTCATGGCACCTCTGGTTCTGGTTTTGCCTTTGGAGACAGTGAGATCACCCTGCACCCAGGATATTTATGGCACCCTGGTTCATTCTGTCTTCCATTTGTAGTAATTCCTAATGCTCACTTTGTGTTTCCATGTCCTGAATACAGGATTTGTTAGAACCCAGAACCCTCACCCCTTCATAGTACCAGGGAGTCCAGAGCTTCCCAAGGTGGCTCAGGGATGCTGCTGAACCTGGGGCTTCATGAGTGCAACCACTTTGGGAGCAAGGATGGAGAGCCCTGCCAGTTCAGGGAGGAGTTCTGGTGATGGGGACAGAGGGAAGGGAAGAGTTTTGTTTAGGAAGTGTTATTTGTGCCTGGGCTGGAACGTGGCCCCTTTGACACCCTGTGACAGCAGCTCCCAGACATGGACCCTGAGCCACCAGGGGAGGTTTCTGTGAGTTCCCACCAAGCTAGCAGGAGAATTCCCAGATTCCCAGGTGGCTCCATTCAGTTACTTCATGTTCAGCAGCCTGGGTCTCGGGAATAACCTTAACACATCTCTACCTGGTCCTCAGCCATCTGCAATGGGGTGAGCAGAGCTGCTGACAGGAGCCTCAGGTACACTTTATGTATTTCAGTCAAACATGTTCACCCCAAACCCCAAAACTCCACTCAGATGTGCCTGGTGATCCAGCAATTCCTTCCCACAGCCATGTTACCTTCTCTGCCACCCAGTGTCAGGCAGGTTTTTATTCCCTGGAAGCTGGTGTGGTGGAATAAGTCCCTCGTTCAGCTCCCAGCACAGCTCTGGCTATCACAAATGAGTTGGCAAGCTGTAAAATTTCCTGAGACAAATGGAGATCTGAATGAGCAGTTTTGGTGCTAGCTGCCATCTGGGAACTCACCTGAAGGCATCAGGAGACAATAAGGGGGTTTGTCCAGTAACATCAGGCATGTCCCAACTCTTCCCCCAAGTATTTCAAGGAATTAAGAGCAGGAAACAGCATTTATTTTCCACCACACACCAAGCTTCTGCCACTGGCATCGATGGCAGGGCAAAGAGAGGAGAGCCAGGGCCACTGCCACTGCCATGGGGACATCTCCTTCCATGCAACCCATCTGCACAGAAAGGCCATTAATGACTGGGCCACTAATGATTGTGCAGGGGTTCTTACCCAATTCCTACTGCAGAAGTCACTGAGCATTTGCAGACAGCTCATCAGCCTGTTCTCAGAAATCTGGTGAAATACTTCCCCTGCAAAGAGTTAATTAATGCAGCTTGGCCTATAAATTAAAGCTAATTTTTCATGAGCTACAGCTACTGTCAAGGAAAGCTGGGAGACAGCAATAGTTTTTCTGCTCGTTTTTCTTTTTTATATACATAAATAACTTTGACTGGTGGGTTCATAGAGTACAGACACTTCATTCTCTCAATATTTAGACATCCAGTTAGACAGATGAGCTCAGCTGGATGGAGAGTGTATACAACTTGTGACTCTGTATATGCCTCATGGACTCACTGATAAAACACAGAATTGCTGAGGCTCCTCTCAGCTGTGTTCATCCCTCTGCTTGTCAGAAGAACATGGATGAGAAGGTGGCTGGCCAAGCAATTTCTTACTTGTAGCTCTGTAATCCTGACGTGAGCCCCACTAAATCCATGATTTACATTGATTAATGCACTGAGAGGCTGCTGATCCTCACCATCCTGGCTATGGCAGGTTTCTGTACCTCTGCTGTGACACCCTCTTCTCTTAACAAAGCTGAGCAGAGGCTGGATGCTCACTGCTGCTATCTGTACCCAAAATCAGAAGGGCCTCTGTGGTCTGCAGCTCACCTGGCAGCAGACCCAGGGACTCTGGAGCTCATAAAAATTCTGGTCCTGTGTGCTTCTGCATTTGGGAAACGACCCAGTATTTACCCCTTCATTTGACTGGAATAGATTCTGCTGGCAATATATTCCCAGTTCTTGAGGGGATCAGTGGATCAAGAGCTGTGCACTGGAAGTTCATCCCAAAATACAACGATCAGACTGCAGGAGCCCCATCTCAGAGCATCAGCTGGTGCTGATTAAACCAACACAGCTCTCCCCAAGCCTCCCACCTGCACTGGTGAGCTGGTTCAAATGTTTCTGAGCACCAGGGTTCTGCCTGTTTCCCCAGGACCAGCAGCTATGGCTGGGGCAAAGTCCTCCCTTAGCACAAAGCCCCCAGCTGATCTCACAGCACTCTGAAGGACTCCTTCCTATGCTTTTCTCTCCCACAAAGGGTCCCAGAACGGACTTGTTAACACTCCAGAGCTTTATTTTCCCAAATCCCCATCATCAATTGTAATAGCAGCAACATGATACTTCAATGAAGGGATTTGTTCCACAACCTAAAAAGCCTTTTACGGGGCCAGTGCCGGCATGAACGCTGTGCAGGCTGAAGCCCAAGGAATGAAGTAACATGCCAGGATTACACGATGGAGTCAGACAGAGAGGAGCTCCTGGTACACAGCCTTCTGCTCACAGCCTCCCTTCTTCCAGGGAATGTCAGCTTCCATCCTAGGCTTCACCCCAGCCTGCCCATTCTTGCCTTTCGAGTCCCGCTGGCCTGCCTGTACATCTCAGCCCCAGCAGCAGACCTGATGGTTACTCAGAAAATACTCCGGGGGGGAAATCAGTGGGAGCTGGCAGCAGCAGGAATGCCACAGCTCTCCCTGCAGGCTGGCAGGGGGGGTTTCCCACAGGAACACCTCCAGGGACCCTGCCAGCGTGCGTGCAGGCTCCACACAACCACCAACCACACCCCCGGCTGTGGCTTTGGGATTATCCTGAGCAAAGGCCACGCCAGGACTTATTTTTAGTCTCATCTTGAAAACTGGTCTGTCTGCATGGCCCTCGGGGGATGGACTCCTCTCTCTTCTAGCCATGCCCTGGACACCCTGCAGCTCCAAACCAGCAGCAGCAGGGCAGCACAGGATCCTTGGACCAGAGCATCCTGAGGTTGTGTCCAGGTCACCTGCTGCCATCATCCACATCTTGGGTTACAGCAGCTGCCCAGCACTGCCAGATCCTCTCCTATCCTCTTGGTATCCAAATCCCACTTCCTCCACCCACCCAGCCTGTATTCTCTTTCTACCCTCAAGGCTCCATTAAATATTTCTAAACTTTGACAGGGATTCCTATTCTGTAGCCACAGACCTCCCAAACCTTGCTCAGCTGCTTGAGGCTGCACAGTGGCAGGATCACGTTACCATTTGGAGTTCTCTGGCTGATGAAATGAGCATAAAGGACATTTCTCTCTGCAGCAGGGCACATGATGCAGTCACCCCAACCCTGCAAGTTCCTGCCTGGGAGCTGAGCCACCGTGACCATCCAACTGCAGAGTTTTAGCATGTGACAAACACAAGACACCACAACACATCTTACTTCACTCTCTTTCATTACAGATGAGACTTCTACAATGATCTCGTGCTGACTGGGCTCAATGGGAAGACTTTTTGATAAGAGTAACAGGCATGTCCTGTCTTTTGAGTTTCACTGCTTCCTTCAGAAAGCATCTCTATGGCTGCCAACGCTCAAACAAAAGTACTTACTCAGAGGAAGTAAAACTGTGGTACCATGTTACAAAAGGCAGCATCATGGAAAACAACTTTCCCTTCTGAGTCTGGCCCTGGAGAGGTGGTGTTGGCATCAACACTACCCCCCTGTAACCATCTGGCCTCCTTTGGGCCAGGATAGAACCAATTTTCTTTCTTGTAATTTTACTCTCAGCTGAATCTCTTCTAAGTAGCTGCCCTTGCTGAAATTAATGGCATATTTCTCAGTCAGTGTCTGTTCTAAGACTGATAATGCTTGATGTACATAGCTACTGCTGGAGAATGGTTTACAGGACCAAGGCCACTGCTCAGTTCTGAAAAAAACATCTTATATTCCATAAAGAGAAAGGGAGCAAAGGGCTCCCACCTGCATCCCTCCTTTAGGGAGGAGTGGAGTTCACAGGCGACCAAAATTGACCAGAGCATTCCATCCCATACACATCACACTTGGTATAAATCTGTGGGATCAAGAGGGTCAAATTCAAGAGGATTCTGTACCCTCCTGAATCTGTATGTTCCTGATTCCAGCTCCCAACTGCTGCTGACTCCAGGATTCCATTCTGGAACTTTTCCAGGGCTGCCCTGCAGCCTCAGTGACTGGGAGTCAGGGGGAACATGATGTTGCATTTGTGTATATTTTATGTATGTAAGAATTTTCCTTTTCATTCTGACTGTTGCACTAAAGCTGTGCAGTGTAGTGTCCAACCCCTCAGTCTCTCTCCCTTATTCTCCCTCCTTTCTATAGAGAGAAAGGGAAGGGCACTAATAGAGAGCACCTGTAATTAAGTTAATTGCTGGCCCAGCATTAAACCATGACACATTCCATGGTCCAGCTTGTTGGATTTGCCAGACAGCTCCAGCTCATCTGAAGCTGAGGAAGCTTCAAGGTACCCCATACCACACACCATGTAGGGCAGCACCAGGAATCCCAACCAGGAATCCCAACTCTCTGCCTGGCAGCTCCCAGTACTCACCCCAAGCACAGAGTTGTATCCACATGGGTTGGACAAGGATGCAAGGAAGGTTTGAATCCAAACACCTCTCAGAATTCAGTACCATCAGTTCCCAGATCACTCAATTGTGGTGGCTTTGCTTCCAGATCCAGCTTCCTACCAGGGTTGTCTCTACACCATGAACACAGTGAAATCCTTGGATTTCTTCATGCTGCCATGAGGACTGTGTGACAACTGGTTGAACGTGAGCCAGCAATGGCATCCTGGCCTGGATCAGGAATAGTGTGGCACTAGGGATGGAATTCTGCCCTTGTCCTCAGCACAGTTCTGGGCTTCTCCCTTCAGGAAGAACCCTGAGGTCCTGGAGCAGGTCCAGAGGGTGCTGGTGAAGGGAGTAGGGGGAAAGTTTTATAAGGAGAGGCTGAGGGAGCTGGGGGTGTTGAGGCTGGAGAAGAGGAGGCTCAGGGGAGACCTCATCACTCTCTCCAACTCCCTGAAAGGAGGTTGGAGCCAGGGGGGGGTTGGGCTCTTTTCCCAGGCAACTCTCAGCAAGACAAGAGGGCACAAGAGGTCTCAAGTTGTGCCAGGGGAGGTTTAGGTTGGACATTAGAAAGAATTTCTTTAGGGAGAGGGTGATCAGACCTTGGAATGGGCTGCCCAGGGAGGGGGTGGATTCTCCATCCAGAATCTGGATGGAGAATCTGGAGGTGTTTAAACATCTGGAGGTGTTTAAGGAAAGGCTGATGTGGCACTGAGTGCCATGGGCTGCCCAAGGTGGTGATGTCAGGTCCCAGCCTGGACTGGATGATCTCAGGGGTATTTTCCAGCCTCAATAATTCTGAGATTCTGTGAGATCTGTGAGGCTGGTCCCAAAGTATGTCCCTTTCAAAGGGAACCAGGGGTCCTGCTCCAGCCAGCGTGCAGGCAAGAGGAACAGATCTCATTCATCATCACAGCAATGCAGATGTTCCCAAGAACCTAAGGCAGGGATTTGTCTCCTTGCACTCTGTAGCTTCATGTCAGGTGCCAGTCCTCCCTTCAAGAAGAACCCTGAGGTCCTGGAGCAGGTCCAGAGGGTGCTGGTGAAGGGAGTAGGGGGAAAGTCTTATAAGGAGAGGCTGAGGGAGCTGGGGGTGTTGAGGCTGGAGAAGAGGAGGATCAGGGGAGACCTCATCACTCTCTACAACTTCCTGTGCCAGGGCACAGGAAGGTGCTGAGGGGGAAAACAGCAGGACAGAACCATATGGTTCCAGAGAAAAAAGTTACTCAGGAAGGGAGACAAAACACCCTGGAGACCTGGGCTGCATTTTGGGTGCTACCTGGTGTGTAAAATCTTCATGTCAAGGATCCAGCAGCGCCCAGGGGTCTGTGGCCACTGGAAAAGTGGAGGAGGAAGGCAAGGGTGCCCCAGAATGGGGCAGTAATGGGGCAGCTACCTTTAGAGGGTGTAAGAAAACCTTTAACAGTGCTCCAAGGGGAAAATATCTGACATCACCTCTTTTCCCAAGGAAGGAAGGCCAGACCATCCAGGAAGGAACTGGGGCCTCCAGGAAAAACCCTAGTTAAAAAGGTGTACACCACGAGTGACAGCACTACATGGAGCTGTGTGGGGTGATGGGGATTTATCCCGTTGTCCACAGGGAAAACACAATGAGCCTCTTGAGCTCTAGGGTCTAACTTCCTTGCCAGCCTACCTGGGAAGATGCCCACCTCACACCTCAGCCCAAACACAAGCTCCCAAGTGCCATGGCCAAGCTCCCTGTGCCAGGCAATCTTTCCTTTGCCAGGGAACTGCATGGTGCCTTCCCAACATGGTGTTTAAATCCAATTTCAACCTTTCAGGGAACCAATGAGAGGTGAGACAACCTAGAGGTGCCAGACAAGCTTTTGAATCCACTTATTTAAAGGAAATGCAAGAATTACACAAGAATGGGATACTTGACAGATTTCCAGGTCATGACATCCCAAAACATCTTCATTACCTCCCATGTTATACACATGTGCAATTCTGTGATAGATCATCAGTAACTGTATAAATCAGGGGGATTACATGTTATTTAGATCAAATTAAGAAAGATCATCAACAGGAAAGTGAAGGGAGAAGTCAATTACCACTCCAGCTCTGGAGATGTTACCATGTCTTCACATTAGGAAAGAAACAGTCAAGGATGAAGTTCTCCCAGAGGAAAGTTTTTGAAAAGGAGAAACTCCTGTGCAAGCAACACAGCATTTTTCCAGTCTCCTTTCTGTTGTTGAAATAGATCTTTTCAAGAAAATGGCATATATCTAATGTGATGCAAATAGGTAGCATGGATCTAGGGTGGTGAACACAAAGGAAAACCACCAGGGAAGGATGGTGTCAGCACATCCGTGGTGCAGAGTCTCAGCTCAGTGTCTCAGTTGTGGTGGAAGACTCAGAATAACACCAGAGCAAACTTAATTGCAGTTTCTTCGTCAGAGAAGCTTTTACAGGATCCCCAGCCAGTCCCTGCTGTGGCTGCAAAAAAATCTGTTTCCTTTAAAATCAGAAAAGGTTGAGCTCTCCAAGGGGGCAACATCCCCCTAAAACCCAGGAAAGGGAATTGTCAAGAGTAAAGTAAAGCCACTCTATTGTCAACTGGCAGACTCAGCAGCTGGAATGGAAATGGAACCCAGAGCTCAAAATAACCACCTGGTTTTCAGCCCTCCAGGGGGACAGGGTCCTGGTGGGCTCTGCAGGATGCTGAGGCTGCCTGGACACTGAGGAATTCCCTCTGGGAAGAGATTCTCCAGCACAGAATCAATGTTCTCCCCCAGAAAGGTGAACTAACAGCCCAACACCTGCTTTCTGGATCTACACTGCTACATATGCTTTATTTTTGTTTTATTTTTATTTATTTATTTATTTATTGAGTTTTATTTTTGTGGGCCCATTTTCCACTCCATTTGTGATTGCTGAATAGGAGGGAATGCTAAAAAGGGCTTCCACAACATCAAATAGAATGAAACCTGTTCTTACCCAAGTTAAAATGGGATGGTGGGGTGCAGATCTGTGTTCTGCATTTTTCTTATGATTTATGTTTAGAAGACTTGCATCTTTTTTCCTTCCATTTCCTACAGCCTCTTTTGGTTTTTTTCACCTGTCCTCAAAAAAACCCCACCCAAACCCCCAAACCAACAAAACCCCCCCTAAATCAAAGGCTGGGACAAGCACATCAAGTATCAATAAACCCATGCACTGAGAGATGTGGGAAAGCTTAAAATCCAGCTGCAATTTTAAGTAGCATGTTCCTCAAGTGACCATTGCAATCATTATCAGCCTCTCCCTCTCCAAGATAGACACCAGCAATATAAATCATACTTTTTGAAAGATCTAGGGAAAGATCAGTGGTCTGGGGAGAAATGAAAGAGAAGGAGTGATTAGAGAAGATTCCAGGATGCAGGAAAGCATTTATGCAAAATGTCTCATAAAAAAAACAAAACAAATAAGGGGGAAGAAGCTGTATGGAGGGAGAGGGGAGAGAGGTACTTACACTCTTCTTCCATAACAACTATTTTAGTTTCTGAGGCTGGTAAGACTTGTGGAGCTTTCGTTGTTCCTGGGGAAATTAAGGTAAGAAAGTAGTGAACAAAATGTCTGTTTTGAGCAGAGAAGAGTGGACTTAGCTACTGGCAGGGAGGAGGCTGAGAGAGGGTGCTGGTGGTGGCACAGGTTGGGGGTTGCTGATGTTGGAGGATGCTCAGATGGGGAACTGGGTAACAGAGCAGGTAAAGCAGGGGCCCTGCAGGGCTCAGCACTGGGCATGCTGGTCCCCTGGCTGTACAGGACCTCCTGCCATTGGGAAGCTGGTCCTGATAAAAAGGCAGAAAGGGTTCAGGATTCACCCAGCAGGTGATGGGTAAAACTGCGGGAGGTTTTCTTAGCCCTGAGGGCAGTGAGAGTGCAAAGATGGGATCATAGGGAGAAAAGTGTGGAGTTTAAGGAAAAGTGAGATCCTCTGAAGAGCCTCCATCCCGTGGGAATGCAGCACAAAGGATTGTTGGAACAAGAGATAGAGGAACACCAAACAGGTGAAAGCCATGGCCCTAGGCACTATGGGAGCTGAGCACAGGGAATGATTTCTTCTTCATAAAGCAGGATATTATGGAAATCCAATGTCCACATTCAATCCTACAGCTCCATTCAATCCTACTGGTAGCAACAGCCCCTCCTGGACCAATGCCCCTCACCACCTTCTTGATGCCCAAAGGAGAAAGCACCAGGAGCCTTCCCTGGGCAGCACCTCTCAGAGACAGGGGGGGAGATCACCACAAACAGGTAAAAGCAGAAAGAATTTTGTAGAAATGTTGGGCTTTTTTTTTTTTTTTTCCCCTGCAGAGTTCAGCAAAGGGGTGGGAGGTGTCAGGTAAGGAGGTGTCCAGAAATTTTCTGAGGATAAAAGACCCTCAGTCTCATCTCAGCTCTGCCCTCATGCCTGTGTGCTACCAATATGAGACTATTCAATAAAGAGAACTGGGAAATAGGACATTTTTTCTAAGAAAACACCTAATTTACCTCAAAGAAATAAAAATCAGAAAATTGCACCAAAGCACGATAAGTTTTGGCTGAGCCCAGAAGCATTTCCTCAGGAAGTGACACCTTCCCAAAGCTTTTCAATGCAAAATCATTTATTTCTGAGCCAGGTATTTTGTGGATATCCCAGGCTTTGGCTGATGGGCATTTTCCTAATGAGAAGGGATCACTGCACTGCAGCCACTCTCTTTCTAAAGAAAGTCTCTCTTCAGTGTGATGTTTTCAGTGGCTTGCAACAGATCTACATGGTATAAAAGATGCTTTGATGCTCTCTTGAAACTGGTATAAACCCAAAAGTGGTAGTGGAATAGAGCAAAGAGTACTTTGCAGTGGCAAAACTTCCTCATCAGGCTGAGACACTTTTCCCAGCAGAGACTGAATTCCAGGCTTTAACATCCAGAGCCCTGAGGGTCTCATCTCTCAGCTCTTTCTCTGCCAGCCAGGACCCCAGTGGGCTCAGGGACCACTGGAGGGGAATGTTGTGTTGGGCTGAGGACACCTCACTCCTCCACAATTCTCATCTCAAGCTTCAGCAGCTCAGGCTGGAACCTCATCTTTCACTGTCCCATCTCCATGAAGGCACCCAGAGATGTCCCCAAGCCTCATGTCCCTGTATCTCATGATGCAGTGGTAGCATCCCAGCCCTGGGTTCACCTGCAGGACCCCCAGGTATATTGCTCAGTGTCAGGTCTGGCAGTCTGCACAGCCCCAGAGCATCACCTGGGACAGGCACCAGGGTTTTAGGGACAGGGAAGCAGCAGAGAAGCAGAATGTAAACCAGCAGAACACAGGAACAGCAAGAGCTGGAGTGAGCTTCTGGGAAAGAGGGAAAGGCTGGGAGATGCTCTGATTTATCACTGTAAAGTGCTGGAACTTCCTGGAATGCTGTGCTGAGGCTTGGCCACAACAGGAGCAGTGCTGAGGGGGCTGCAGGAGAGGGCAGCTGAGGACAGGAGACAGCACACAGGGGGATCCAGGGACAAGCAGACACCCTGAGGAGTTTCCTGCTAAAAGAGAGCACAGAAGAAGGGAGCTTGCAGAAGTGAGGAAAGCTGTCAAAGCCCCAAGAAGGCCCAGCAGTGAGGAAAGAGGAAGATTCCAGGAGGGCACGGGTAAAGCTCTGGGTGGCTCTGGGGTGGCTCATGTTTTTTCAGATGTGAAAAAAAAGAGTGCAAAAGGGATGATAGAGCTGCAAAAATCTACCATGATCCTTGGTGACGTTTGCAAAGGACAACAACTAGCATTCAACTGGCATGTGCCCTGCAAAGAGCAGCAGCAAGGTGGGCTCCCAGTTGGGACTGGGAGGCACGGGCAGGTTTGCAGTGGCAGCTCAGAAATTGGATTGTTGGGAGGCACCAACTGGAGCCACAGCACCTTGCAGCCTGCAGCTCCCACTAGAAAGAGGTACAGGCCAGGAATTAGGGTCTTTGTGCTTGCTTTTCAGGTCTCAACACACTTCTAGGCAACTCCTGCCCCGGGTGACCTGAGGGAGAGCATCCAACCCCTCTTCACCAGCCAGGAGGGAGAATTAGCCCAGGCAGGTGCTGCCATCACCCAGGTCCAAGGTGCAGTGGCCTGATGTGGATTTTCCTGGTGCTATAAGGATGAGGAGGGATCAGAGCCTTGCAGTGGGGCTGCTCAGTCACACAGACACACACACACATCCCTGCTGAAAGGGTTTTGCAGGGAAGGGCAAGGGGAGGCAGGCAGGGTGCTGTATGCACTGATGGAAGATGCTGCACGTGGAAGGGAGTTGCAGATGCAGCTCCCAGTAAAAATGGAAAGAGTTTCCATTGTGATGGGACAGCCAGAGCAGGAGTTGGGGAAAAAGAAAAAAAAAAAGTGGCACTGCCTTTGTTAGCCCTGCCTTTGGATACCTTTCCTATCCTGATGGGAAAGAACCCCAGCAGAGCAGTGGGGATAACTTCACAGACATGGAGCATGAAGTAATGGAAGGCTGAGCATGGATGACCTTTCTCCAGAGATTGCAAGCAGTGAGATTCCACTGGGTGGGAGGACATGATGTGACATTGCAGCACCATGGAAGAAAAGTTTCAGCACTGCAAACACTGCTGAGGCAGAGGTTAACAGAGAAAATCATGCCAGGAAGCAGCAGGAGAAAGCTACCTTCCTTCACATTGGACAACTGCTAAGAAAATCCCAACAGAGAAACTGGATCACACCAGAGGGCTGCAGAGCAGAGCCCAGGCTCCCGTGGTGGTCCATTGTGAATGGCAGAGGAAGAGCATAGGAAAAAGAGCTGGTAGAGTCATCCCTCCCCTGCTCGCACCCTCCCGGCTCCTGGCAACCACTGCAGCGACTTTCTGAGCTGGAGGGTGCATCCAAACCATCCTATTAAGCAATATAATAATTATGACCAAGATACTAATAAAACCACCTAACCTCAGACTCCATCCACTGAGCTCTATGAGATGGAGCACACATTCTAGGATGAAAACCAGAAGCAACTTCACTCATCACAAAGCTACGGTTTAATTACTTGTCTTCTGGTGAGCTTTGCTTCTCAGAAATTCTTTTCAAAAAGAAAACATCAAGCCCACCAGCTTTCTTTCCTCCTCACCCCTTAAAAAAAAAAATACATAGACTGTAAGTTTATTTAAAATGTAAATTAACCACATTGCCAGTGACAGATAACAAAGATAAACATTTACGCTAAGCTGCATTTTTTTGTATCTCCCAAGATTGTTTTACTTGGTACCCTGAAAGCAAGAAACACAAGACAAGACAGATCATATGCAGAACCTCCCACTTGCTGTGTGAGTGGCAAAGAGCTCAAGACATTTGCCAGCTTCTTCACTTACCACTTTTCACATTCAGGCTGCCTTTTGCGGTGTCTTTCCCTAAAATGTTCTCCGCTTCGCAGCTGTACTCCCCAGCATCTTCCAGCTTCACCTTGTTGAACTGCAGTCTGGAAATCTTTCTGTTGAAAAGTACAGCAGACATTTCTTACTCCATTGCTAACTACCCTCATAACCTGATAACTATTCCTGGCCCCAGGAGTCCCTCTGGAGAGGGGGAGGCAGACTGACCTCACAGTCACACAGGCACTCAGGCTTGGGCAGGAGTTCAGCTCAGCCCCTTCCCAGGAATCACAACCACCATGATGTCCTAAATGAACCTCTCCCTCTCAACCCCTTGAGAGGTTTGGTTTGGTTTGGTTTGGCACTTGCTCCCTTTCAAACAAGAAATCTCGTGAGGGGTTGAGCCCGTGAATCCCAGCACCCAAGAACACAGATTTAGGCACTTGGTTGATGGGCAGTGGGATCTGCCTGCAAGACAGAGATGTGGAGATGAGAAGGATGTTCTGCACCTTCTGCAGCCAGGAGGCTGAGCTGCTTCCCTGCCTGCATCCAAACCCCCCCCCAGGGCCAGGGGGACTCACTCCTTTCCAGCCTGCAAGTCAGAACCCTGGGGTTTGCCCCAAACAGGTAGCTTGTGGGTTTATCCAGGCCCACAAATAGCACAAGGACTTTGTCTCCCCCGAATACACCCCCTCCAATGTACTACAAACACAGAATCCCAGAATCATGGAACAGTTTGGGTTGGGGGGGATCTTAAAACTCATCAAGTTCCAGCCTGAGCCATGGACACCTCCCACAGCCCAGGATGCTCCAAGCCCCATCCAGCCTGGTCTTGGGACACTCCCAGGGATGGGGCAGCCACAGCTTCTCTGGGAAACATGGACCAGGGGCTCAGCACCCTCACAGCAAAGAATTCCTTCCAAATATTCAAGCTTCACCCTCTTTCACTTTGAAACTGTTTCCACCCCATCCCATCACTCCAGGCTCTTGTCAGAAGTCCCTCCCCAGCTTTCCTGGAGCCCCTTTGGATACTGCAAAGTGTTCTAAGGTCTCCCTGGAGCCTTCTTCAGACTGAGCAACCTCAGCTCTCTCAGCCTCTCTCCAGAGCAGAGGGGTCGCAGCCCTTGGTTCATCTTGGTGGTCTCCTCTGGACCCCAAAAGCTCTTGTGCTGGGGGCCCTGGAACTGGACAGAGGGGAGAGGGAAGTCTCACAAGAGCAGAGCAGAGAGAATCAGCTCTGAGGGGGGGTGGGAGAACCACCTCCCTTGACCTGCTGTATGGGGCTGAACTGCACAGAACCCTCTCAGCACCCAGAGCAGGAGATGATGGAGATGATGGTTGTCCCTGTCACCAACACCCTGTGCTGCCTGGGGGAGGGAGCAGCTCTGTGGCAAAGCTCTGTGGAGCTACAGGAGGATGGGCATTGCCTTTCCCACCAGCCAGGACTGACATCTCAGGCTCTGGGATGGCTCTCTGACTCATAAGCAAAACCTTTTGTGGCCCAGTTTAACTACAGAGCCTTCAACACAAACTGAACACCACACGTGAGACCCCAGTGGGGCTCCCACAATTAATTCCTCTGTGTTACTCCATTTCCTTCCATTTTAGCCATCTTACAAAACCCACTCTGTGTATTCTTCTCATTAGAACATATTTCCCCTTTCTACCCCAAGCTTTTATCTCAGGTCTATGTATTTTTCTCATTAGAACATATTACTCCTTTCTACCCCAAGCTTTTATCTCAGGTCTGTGTCATACGGTTGCTTTATTTAAAGACTGAGAAATAGCCCCAGCTTCAAAAAGAGGTGGCCTGTGAGGCTGAAGGCAAATGAAATTCCTTTTATGTGGAAAATATTCAGCAGCTTTGGACATATTTGCAGTGTGTCATCTGAGAGGGACTTTCCTGTGGGCTGTGCAAACCATGGTTCATAGGAAGCCCTTCAGAGGAACACACTGGCATCTTTTTAACACCCTGACATGCTCTGCTACTGAGAGGCACAACTCAAGGACACACCAGGAACTTCTCACTCATTATATAAGGAAATTAAAAGCACTTGGAGAAAGCTCAGTGCAGCTCCCGGGATGCAGGCACTGCTCTGTTTCACAGGATGCCACCAAGTGTTCAATTGCATGGGCCCCATGCAGAGCAATTTTTAAATGAGTGTTGAGAGGATGTAAAGCCCTCTTGAATCCCTCTAACACCACATCTCCCCTAATCCCCTGGGCAAAGCCAATTCTTTGGGCCTACATCTTCCCACATGGGTGCCCAAATAAGCAGGGTGACTCCACGGGGTGCAGAGCTGCCTTGGGCACTGCTCACTCCTCTGGGCTTCCTGAAGTCTCTTCAAGCAACCTAGGACAGTCCTGGGCACTGTGGTGCCCACTGCTGTGATGGCTTAATTGTCACACAGAGTCAATCCCAGAATGGTTGGGTTGGAAGAGACCTCCAAGCTCATCCAGCCCAACCTGTGCCCAACACCCCAGTCAGCTCCTAAACCCTGTCCTTAAGGACCAGCTCCAAATGCCTTTTAAATGCCTCCAGGGATGGGGACTCCACCTCTGTCCTGGGCCATCCCAATGCCTGAGAACCCTCCCAGTGGAAAAATATTTCCTACCATCAGCCTAACCCTCCCCTGGCACAGCTTCCATTCATTCCCTCTGCTCCTATCCCAGTTCATTAAGGACCAGAGGCTTTTTCCCTCCTCACTCCACCCTCCCTTGATGCAGTAGCACAGAGCCATCAGGTCTCCTCTTACCTCCTCTTCTCCAGACCAAACCCCCCCAGCTCCTCAGCCCCTCCCAGGATTTGTGCTCCAGGCCCTTCCTCACCTTTGTTGCCCTTCCCTGGACACCTCCAGCACCTCTCTGTCCCTCCTGTAGTGAGGTGCCCAGAGCTGAACACAGGACTGAAGCTGTGGGCTCCCCAGAGCTGAGTCCAGAGGGATGATCCCCTCCCTGCTCCTGCTGGCCACTCAGTTCCTAACACAAGCCAGGATGCCACTGGCTCCTTGGCCACCTGGGCACACTGCTGGCTCACATTAAATCCACTGTCACTGACCCCCCCAGGTGCCTTTCCAGCTCACAGCTCTCTCACCACACTTCCCCAGGTCTGTAGCTCCCCATGGGGTGGTTCTGACCCAGGTGCCAGACCTGGCACTTGGCCTTGTTAAACCTCACACCATTAACCTGGGTCCAAGCTGTCCAGGTCCTGCTGTCAGGCTTCCCTCCCCTCCAGCAGAGCCACACAGCACCCAGTTTGGTGGCACCTGCACATTCACTGAGGGTGCACTCAATCAAATCATTAATGAAGAGATTAAAGAGGCCTCAGCACTGAGCCCTGGGGACACCACTTGTCACCTGTCACCTCCCAGATTCAGTTCCATGCCCCAAGTTAGTTCCATTTAGTCGAGCAGCACCCAAGGGACAGCAAAGCATTGAAGGGTCTCCCTGTCCTGCTGCTTCCCAGGCAGTTCTGCATCCTGCTGGGAAGGTGCAGTGGGCTGAGGGGGGTTGGCTCTGCTGGGCTCTGCCAGTCCAGAATCATAGAATCATAGAACTGGCTGGGTTGGAAGGGACCTCAGAGATCATCAAGTCCAACCCTTGATCCACTCCCGCTGCAGTTCCCAGCCCATGGCACTGAGTGCCACATCCAGGCTCTTTTGAAATATCTCCAGGGATGGAGAATCCACCCCTTCCCTGGGCAGCCCATTCCAATGCCTGAGCACCCTCTCCAGAAAGAAATTCTTTCTAATGTCCAACCTAAACCTCCCCTGGCACAACCTGAGGCCTCTTGTGCCCTCTTGTCTTGCTGAGAGTTGCCTGGGAAAAGAGCCCAACCCCCCCCTGGCTCCAACCTCCTTTCAGGGAGTTGTAGAGAGTGATGAGGTCTCCCCTGAGCCTCCTCTTCTCCAGCCTCAACACCCCCAGCTCCCTCAGCTCTTCCTCACAGGACTTGTGCTGGATCCCTTCCCAGCCTCCTTGCTCTTCTCTGGACCTGCTCCAGCACCTCAATCTCCTTCCTGAGCTGAGGGGCCCAGAACTGGACACAAATGGTGACCTTCCCCATCCCCTCCACAGAAGATGATGTATGAGCAGTGGGAAAAAGAGATGAGGTGGGCTCCTGGTACCACTGGGCTCCAACAGGACTCTTCCAGCACAGCCCAGTTATTTTCTCCCAGCTGCCTCCACCCTCACTGGCAGAAACTCACCAGTTGGTTTGCAAAGCACCCCTGTGCCAGGCTTGTAACTATTGCTGCAAGCAGCACACGTTGAAAGCAGCTTGGAAGAGTGAGGCTCTGACTCCAAGCCCTGGAAAAATCATCCCGGGATGATGCCAGAGAAGAGCTGAAAGCATCAACCAACACCCTGCCTGCAGCTGTCAGAGCAGAGAGATTCTATTGGGAACTGGCTGCAGCACAGTCCTACACACACAGCACCTTTTACCACCTGTAGTAACCAGCAAAATCCACTGCAGGGTTCGAATATCACCTGTGGATGTGATCTTTTACAGAGAAAGAGTTTTAAGTCCCAAATACACAAATTAGTAAGTTGTTAGTAACACAAAAGGGTAATGAAAGGGGGCAGACCTCACAGATTGATCTCCAGGAACAGGAGGACAACCATTTGGTCTTTTACCTGGGACTGGAGAGGAATGTGAGCAGGATACAAAGTGATGTTGGTGTTTAGAGCATGTCAGGACTAAACCAAAGGTATTTTGGTTTAATACACGAGAATGTGGTACTGTAAAAAGAGCTTATTTTGATTTTCCATCTCAGCTTGTTGAAATTCTCCTGGATTGTAAGATCTCCTTGAAAAATCAAGACCTTCTCCTTCCTTTCCATACCCCCAGACCAATGGAGTAGCTGCTCTTGGCCTCCACACTGCTCTGCCTGATGTCAGGAACAGACTTGGAGGAGAGAGAAGAAGGCTACAGACCAGGATCTGGTTTAATGTGGAGCATAACCACAGTAAAGGGAATTTCCCTGTTCCAGAAAGCACTGAGGCAGCCAGAGAGCTGCCTTGTTTCAGAGCATTAGTCAGAGCACTTTTAATTCCCACAGACAATCCCTGTGCACCAGAAGAACTCAACTGAGGGATGTAAAAAGCAACCAGACCTTGCCTGATCTGTGTGTGGCAAAGACAAAGATGACCACTCTGTCTCTGTTCTATTTTACTGTCTCCAAGTGCTACTGAAATATCCCAAAAACCTCCTAGGGAATGGGTTTTCCAAGTTGTTCCCCCCCTGAGGCCCCCCAGGGCAGGCACCTCAGGAGAGGGAGGCTGAGGACTGTTTGGACAGAAACAGTGAGGAACTCTGCATTGCCCAAAAAAGCTTTGGACCGAGTCCTCCTTTGGGCAGCACGACTCCTGGAGACAGCAGCCCCTGGGCAAGCCCTGCCATGGGTGTGCAGCAGGGGCCTGGCCAGCAAATGCCATTTTTTCTGGAGGAAGGTGATGCCCCGGGCTGTTTGCTCAGTGAAAGGGCCAGGGTCAGTGGCAGAGCCATCATTCTGCTGCAGTGCCACTCTGCTGACATTTCTTTCCTCCCGGGGAAGATCTGTCTCATTGTCTTCCCTGACCCTCAGCACATATGACTTAGCCACACAGTAATTATCTCCTGCAGTGCCAGTGGAGGGATAAGCCACGGGGAATATGTTGTCTGCAAGCTCTGGGGGTTAGGATTCACAAGGAGACCTTCAGCCTGGCCAGAAGAAAATCCACCAAAATACCTTTCTGGCCAAGAGAAAAGAGTCCCCCGGAGGGCAGTGTGGAGGGATGAGTAAATCCCCCTCTGCAGTGCCAATCTCCAGACTACAATGGGAAATGGGGAGATCAGCCCTTGGCTGGGACCTACACAAAGAGCCTGGCAAATTCTGGCCAGGAAGGGTGGCCTCATCTGCTGTAATTTAGACATCTCAGAGTTAGACATCCAAATGTAAGCTTGGGCCCTGAGGCTTTCAGTGCAGGCAGAGGAAAAGAAACAGAAGAAACAGGCACTTCATCTCAGCCAAGGAGGAACTTTTCATGACAGGAGTCGTGTTCCCACCAGTATTTTGCTCAAGCTTGAATCGTTTTCCTCTTCTTCCCCACTGCCAACTGGAAATGGGACCATCTTCCCAGGTCATCTTCTTGCAAAGTCATTCAGCTCAGAGTGTGTGAGCAGGACAGGAGCTGCCACTGAGGCTCCTACATCCCACCAAGGGCTCAGGGTTCCCTGGCTGAGCTCAGCCACTTCAGCATCATTCAGGACAAAAAGAGCTCTAGGATTACTACTCTTGGACTATTTATTAGTCTTCTAAAAATAAGGTAGTTAATATAAGTAGTAAAAAAGTCAAGGAATTAGCTGACAGAGAGAATTTGAAGCCTATAGCATATGTGGCCCTGAAATTGTCAGTGCCCAGCAGTGCACATAGTAAACACACGTGAGATCCCTGGAAAAGGAAATTCCCAAACATGACCCTTGCAAAGGACACCCTGCATCCCTGGTTGTGGTTACCCATTAACTCCACTCCTCTCCAGTGCACAGAGAGAGGGTGGCAGGACACACATGGGTATTGCAGAGAGCAGCAAGGCCAGTGAGCACTGAACCTCCACTGCTTCTAGCCCTGCCAAGGACTCATTTGGAGCCTCCAGGCTGCCCTGGCACTCTGTGCTGCACTTGCCCTGAGAGAGCAAGTTAATGATTGGCAAGAAGATGCAGAATATCCAATATTACAGCCAGGAGGTGTTCAGCCTCCCTCAAACCTCAGCCCCACTGGGGAACACGTTCACCATCCCAGCACAGCAGCAGAAAATCAGGTAAAAGAGATCCCTGCGATGCAAGGAGTGGGGACAGCTGTGGCAAAGCACTTCTGCAGGGCAGAAGTGGCAGCCAGGAGCATCCTCTCCCCCATACAGCCAGAAGGAAACCACCCCCAGCTCTTCCCTGCCCTCCCTTCACACTCAGAGCAGCACAACCAAGCTGGTCCTTGGAGTGCTTGGAAAAAAGAAGTGGCCCTGGGCTGGCTGCTCTGCACCCCAGGGCATGGGCTGGCTGGCTCAGGATTAGCTACAGAAACAGCAAATGAGAAAAGGGGGGAAAAAAATGCCCTCAAGCAAAGCAATAAAATAAGAGTAGTGAGAACAGGAAGGTTTGAGCTTTTCAGTACAGCCACCATCCCTTTTTGCAGCAGCAGAAGTCCTGCTTCTTCCTCCCCTCACACCATCATCTGCCCTGCTTAGTGTCTGCCCTGCTGGGACCATCGGAGCAGCAGGCACAGGAGATGGATAAAGAGAGGAACAACCATCCCCTAAAACCCCTCCATGGGCTTTTTCCTACCCGTGTTCCCCAACATCCAAGTGCTGTTCTAACCTGAAAAGTAGATTTGCCCCTTCTCTGCTCAGCAGTGCTGTTGTCTCTCTGTGCCCAGGCTTGGGACAAGCTGATTTTAAAAGCAGTCCTCACTCTGCAGAGCTGACACTGACACTGGAGGGAGAGCTGGAGTCCCCTCTGTGTCACACAGGGTCAACAAAAGGGAAAAAGATCGATAAGTACACTCCAAAGAGCAGGGGAACTTATGCAACCCCCTCCCCCTGCCTCTCCATCCTCAATTTCAGCCCGGGGCAGCAGGACTGAGCTGCCAGGGATGTCACCAAACCCAGCAGTGGCATCCAACCACACACCAGTCCCTGGAGGGGACTTGGTGGGCAAACCCCTGTGTGCTGCTGCTCCTCCTGCCAGGCAAGCCTGGGGCAGCTGCCAGGGTGTGAAATCAAGAAATAGGAAAAAGCTGAGTTTTGGGTGAAGGCTGAGGCACAGACCTGATGTCAGCACGGGGTCCTGTGTGCTACTTGTGTCCTGGGATTCAAAGCAACTGATCCATCCCAGAAATGTTCCCTCCCACTCCAATGCTGGCATTTGGAAAACATAGATACTGGGGCAGCCCTCCAAGGCCAGCTCAGAGCTGGTTCTTTTCCTGATTACTCTGATACCCCACAGGAGCACCTCTGCATTCTTCTGAGAGCCAGGGACCTCCCTGCCCCAAATGTGGAACAGACACCTCCCTGGCCCAAAATACAAAATGTCCAAATACAGAGAGGTGACACCCCCCAGGTGAGAACCTGCAGTGCTGGAACTATCTCAGCAACCAAAGCACCAGCTCCTTCTGCAGCAGGGAAGGGAAGAGAGGGTCCCTAGTGCTGGGGAGAAGGCAAGATCCTGGTTTGGAGGTGTATCACAGGACATGGAGGCTGCTGCACTGCTAACCAAACCAAACCAAACCAAACCAAACCAAACCAAACCAAACCAAACCAAACCAAACCAAACCAAACCAAACCAAAGATTGTCAGAAGGGAGGGAGGAAGGCCTGAGGGGGCCTTTAAAGCAAAGCAATTAGTTTTAAAGAATCAGGGGAGTGGAAGAGAGAGGTGCCATAGGAAAAGCATCACTCGGAGGTGAGCAGAGCCAGGCTGCAGATACTCAGCTCATGACAAAACATTTGTGGGAACAGAGCTCATGGGAAAGGGATGGCACCTTCAGAGGGACAGAAAAACTACTTCCTCCAAAACCTCTGCAAAACATTTCCCCATGGTGGGACAGCAGGCTGTGCAAGAGATTTTGGGGGCTCCTTCTTTTTGGGGCTCCTTTCTGAACTCAGAGCCTTTGGGATGCATCTCATTCTTCCCAAGTAATTTTTCTGCAACTGCAGCGTGTCACAGACCCTGACCAATACCTGACCCATCAACTACAAGGGGAACCTGGCAAAATCATGCCTGGAGGTATATAATGTGCTGTCCCAGAAGAGATGGCAGCAGCTTCAGCCCTCGACTCACCCCTCCTGCCTCAAACCCAAGTATTTTAACTAAAACTGATGAGTGGGATTTCAGCTTGTGAAATGCTGAAGCTAATGAGTGCTTCAGCCTAATCTGTGGCATTTTGCAGCTGCAGTGGGCTAAGGTCTGCACAGACAGATTTATTTATTATTATTTTTTAAGCAGCCAACATCACTGCAGAAGCTACACAAGATTTCAGGCATTAAGCTCCTTCAGCTGAAGCAGCCCAGTGCCCGACTGTAACTTGTCAGTCACTATAACTCAGTCAAGTTAAATTAAATTCCCATTTGTTGAATCTCTTAGGAGTCCCAACTTGCAAAGTCTGTGGATTGTTCTAGCTCAAGACCCAACTGTTGCTTCTTTCAGTTCTCAAATTCCGTGGTTTAGTCCCAGGTGCGTTGGCCAAGATGATGTCCATCATCTCCTTTAAAACAACAAGCAGACAAACAAAGGAGATGCCCTCCAATAAAGTGCCTTCAGCAGCTAAAACCTAATCCCAAATATTGGAGTCTTATAATGACATCGTGAGAGTTAGCAAGGCAGAAGCTCCCCTGGTGATTATAACAACACCGGTGCTTGAGCAGAGTCTTAGCTTCAAGGCATCTGGAATTGCTCTTGCAAGATCCATTGTCAAATGAGCTTTTTCCTTTGTTTAAAAATGTCAGCCTGAAGACCCCTGCCAGAGTGGTGGTATAGCCTGCTTGGGTTCACTCTGGCTCCCACAAGGCTTCAACAGTTCTTGTTGCCCCTCCTTGTCTCCAGGCTTAATTAGGAAATCATTTATCTTTATTGGCACTCTCTTTCCCCTGCTGCTTTGGCATTATTATTTTTTTTTGCCTTCATTCCAGAGCAGTGAGCTGCTCAGGGAAGACCACAGCCCCATTCATTGTGGGTGGGGAATAATCTAGAGCAGGGAGCTCTAAAAGGAAGACCCCAGCAATGAATCTGCCCCAAGTGGCACTGCCTGAGGGGCTACTGTACAGTAAGAGGAGAGGAGGGCATCCCTTGGCTCCACTTACAGGCTAACAATAGGGATTCCTGGTGATACTGAAAGTAGGACACTACTCCCAAGGGATGTCATATGGTCAGCCTGTCCCAAACTGAACTGTCAGCCCTCTCCAATCTAATGATATTCCTGCTTCATCACCCCACCAATCTCCCTTGGTAAAAAAAGCACACAAAGGCAAGAGGCTGTCAGGAAAGCTGCAGCTGGGAGACTACCAGGCTCCTGGAGCCCCTCTGACCCCAGCTGAAAATCCTCAGGTCTCAGGAGCCTGAAGCAGGGAAGGTTCTTTACACCTCTGCAAACTGAAACTCCCTTGGCTTTTCCAGAATTGCCATTTGACCACGTGCCAGGACAGTCAGAGAGTGAAAACCCAAACTTAACTTCTTGGGAACCAGTGGCCTCAAGCAGATCTCAGCTGCACCAAACAGAAAATGGAATCTCTTTGGCAGCTCAGAGGGAGACCCAGGCACTGTGCTGTGCTTCCACTACTGCCTGCACTCCTTTCTGGGGAATTCCTCTAGGTTCCCCATCCACTGTTTTATTTAAATTGAGCTGGAGATAGATTTCCAGCCAATAATTTCTTCCACCTTAAGAAGAAGTTCCTCTTTTTGCAAGCCAGGCTTGCCCCAGCCTGTTACTAATTACAGATGGAACATGCAGTTCAGAGAGGAGGAATCAGAATTGTTCCCCTCTCTCCAGCAAAAACCCATTGAAAAAAAAAAAACAAAACCTGACTCCTTTGCCTGATGGTACCAGAAATTCTGTCGGTGAGTTCAAACAACGAGATGGGAGGTGATTGATGGAAAAGATGAAGAGCTGACACGCCGCTGACTGCTCCTCTCCTCTTACAACATACACTTCCTTATTTTCAAAGAGATCTCAAAGATGAAAACTTGATTTAAAAAAAAAAAAATAGGCTTCAGTCACACCTTCTAGTGGGAGATCTCTTTTTTTAAAAAAAAGCAGGGAGGAAACCCAGGTACAGGGCAGCAGAGGGGGCAACCATACCCTTCCTGTCTCCCATCCTCATCCTCTGCATATCATCTAAGGACTGCAAACTGTGCCCAGCTCTGCCAGGGACCCACAGGGCTGTGGGAAGCCCTCTGGACACCACCTCCTAACCCAGGTTTGAAGGAGGAGGGGACAGAGGTTCAGTAGAGATGAGCCTGGGGGGTCACACCAATGGCTGGGGGGTCCTTGGTCCATCTCAGGGGGAGTAGGAAGGAGACAGAGGGCCATGTGGCACCAAAGACACAATGGTCACTGATGGGTTAGAAACCACAGAAGGCCCTGAGAAGGGTCAGGTAGGAATTAGGGCTCCTCTGCAGGACAACTGCCCCAGTGCAGGCATGGGCAGGAAAGAGGAGGAGCTGGGAGCCCTTGTGCAGCAGGGATACAACTGAGGTGGCATCACAGGAACGTGGCAGGATGAGTGTCACACCTGGGGTGTTACACTAGATAGTGACAAACTCTTCAGAAGAGATAGACAAGGGTGTTGGGGTGGCTGTTAAGGAATGTTGTGATTGCCTAGAGCTCAAAGATTGTGATGATCAGGTTAAGAGGTGATGTGTAAGAATCAGGAGGAATGACAACAAGAGAGATATGGTGGGAGTCTCTTATAGAGCATCCAACCTGGATGAAGAGGCAGACAACATATTCTATCAGCAGATGACACCAAGGTGGCCAGAAGTGTGGATCTGGAAGTCTTTGCAGAGTAACCTGGACAGGCTGGATCCATGGGCTAAGACCAATTGCATGAGGCTCAACAAAGCCAAGTGCCAGGTCCTGCATTTGGGTCACAAAACCATTCCAGGCTTGGGGCAGAGGGGCTGGAAAGGGCTTGGTGGAAAAGGACCTGGGGGAGTTTGTAAAGTGCAGCTGAATGTCAGTCAGTGTGTGCCCAGGGGGCCAAAGCCCCCATCCCATGGGTGGTGTCAGCAGGAGCAGGGCAGGGATGGCCCCTGTGCTGGGCACTGCTGAGGCTGCAGCTCCAATCCTGGGGTCAGTTCTGGGCCCCTGAGGAGCAGAAGGAGATTGAGGGGCTGGAGAGTGTCCAGAGAAGGGAATGGAGCTGGGGAAGGGGCTGGAGAGCAAGGAGAAGGTCTGGAGAAGTTGTGAGGAGCAGCTGAGGGCCCTGGGGGTGTTGATCCTGGAGCAGAGGAGGCTGAGGGGAGACCTTGTGGCTCTCTGCAACCCCCTGAGAGGAGGTTGGAGCCAGGGGGGGTCGGGCTCTGCTCCCCAGGACCAAGGGATGGGCCAAGAGGAACTTTTGGCACAACTCAAGTTGTGCCAGGGGAGGTTTAGGTTGGAGCTGGGAAACAATTTCTCCCTGGAAAGGGTCTCAGGGCCTGGCCCAGGGGGGTTCCCCATCCCTGGAGGGGTTTCCAAGCCCTGGAGATGTGGAGCTGAGGGATGTGGGGTAGAGGTGCCCATCCCTGGGATAACACTTGGACTGGATGGTCTGAAAAGTCCTTTCCAACCAGAACAGTTCTGATTCTATAATGCCCCATCCTGGCAGGGCTCCAGTTTCCTGGCTGCAGCAGACAACTCCTTTAGGCTTTTGGATCAAACTTTGAAAGAGATGATCCTGTGCATATGGCCAGGTCCATGAAACTTCTAACTTTTTGTACTTTCTCTATGACAGTCCCTCCCCTGTGCTCTGTTTCTAGCCCTCTGGGACCTCTACTCTGAACTGACCTGAAGAGCAGAGGACTTTCTGAAGATCAGTGTTATTTCTAAATAGAGGCAGATGTATAAATTCCATTATTCTTGAATTAATCCTCACAGAGTAGGGCTTCCTTTCTGAGCTTTACAGTTTAAGATACTTATCCTTCCCTGCAGCCCTCTCCTAACATGCTGGAAGCAATGATGCCCATGCATGTCCCATGTCCCATGTCCTGTTTGGAGTCCCCCTCCTAAACTCAGCCCCATCTGGGGATGTATAAAGTCAGAAGGGCTCCCTCGAGCCTGAGACTTCATGCACACAGCAATTTGTGTTTACTGCATGCAGTCAAGACCAAAAGGAAGCAGGTCCCATGCCAGTGAGCACTCTGCCCTCCAGGTATTTTCATGCACTGAGACCTGAGCAAAGGCAGTGGAGAGGAGAGCCCGAGAGCCAAGGATGCCAGACCAGGCATGCACAGACCCATCCAGAGCTGCTTGGAGAAGGGTTCCCACACTGCTGGCTGCTCAGCAAGGGGCAAATGGTCAGCAAGAGGTTACTGTCTGAGAGCTTTTTTAGCTCATCACCTGCTTGAGCCTGGTCCCCAGCCCCAGGCAGGCACCTCTGCACTCCTTGGCATGTTCTCAGGAGAGGAGGGAGAAAAAGAAGGGATGGGAAGCAGTTCTGGGGAATTCTGAGGAATGCTGTGGGCTTGCACCTTTGCTGCTGAGGGAACGTCAGACACTGGAGGAGGCAGGGACTCAGCTTTCTTGAAAATGTTTGTTCTTGGGCTTATTTTGCCATCAGGAAGCACTTCTAGCTGGCACATGTCTTTGGCCTGTCCCTGGCAGGCTGGGAGCCAGTGTGTTGTCATGGAAACTGGTAAATGCAAAATCATGGCTTGACAGAGGTGTCCTGAGGAAAAAGGATCAACCCCCTTCCACATGTTTATGTCCCTGGCCCAGGGAATGTGTCTGTCCCCTACTCCTCTGGGGGTGGGATGCCATCCTGGCACAGCTTTGTGCTGGACACAGGGAGCCAGGAGGCAAGGAAGGACTATGATCCTTGGGAACACAGCAGGGAAACTCTGCAAAAGGCTCTTTTTGCCACTGCCAGGGTCCCCAGAGAGTTTTGCAGGGCGTTTGGTCATCTAGAGATGATTGCTCTCTGGCTCTGAGCTCCCTGACATCCCAGTGAGACCTCAGCACCAGCAAGCTCAGGGTCCCACATCCTGCAGGGATCCCCCTGGGGCCTTCCCAAGGGCAGGAGGTACAGACACTCCTCCAGGGCATCCCAGCTCCAGTACCCAGCAGCAAACAACTGAGGCCATCATAAAAATACTGAGGGCATCAGAGACAGGCACATTTCTACCCTTCCTCTGCTGCCTGCAAGCCCAGACAGCTCTTCCTGAGCCCCCAGCATCCACTGGATCTGAGTCAGTTATTCTGGATCCACTGGTGTTTCCAGCCTGAGCCTCCCACTGACCACCTCCCTGCTTCATCCCAAATAATCCAGGAGTCCTACACAGTCCAGGATCACACAGGAGGTCAAACATTTGGGTGGAAGGAGATGAACTCTTTGGGTGTGACTCTGAAATCCAACCCAGCAGGACTGGAATCAAAGTGGAGCGACTGACAACGACCCATTGGAGCACAAACTGATTTTGCTAACTGATTTTTTCCGTGGCTTCTAATTTTAAAAATTAACACTCTACCAAGTTCATAATGAAAAGAGGTCATCTATTTTTCACACGCTCAGGCATAACATTTGTTAGCAAAAAATTAGCTCCAAGTTTTCCAAGGGAGTTGCAAGCTGACTTTGTTGCTGGCTGGGTCACAAACATGAATGTAAGCATAGTCGTGGTTATGGGAGAATTTTAAGACACTTCCCATGTAAATATTTGGGAAAATGTCAGCACAGGTCCATTTAAAGCAGCCCTCCATGAGAGCCCCTTATTCCTCCCAGTTGTCTGCACTGTCTGGATGGGGTGGTCCCAAGGATGACCCTGGGAATGGATCCTTCACCATGTGGAAAGCTCGGGGCAGCTGCCATGGATGTCACCCTGGGTGCAGGGACACCAGGGTCTCACACCAGACAAGGGTGCCTGCAGGTCCTGCTCAGACAGGACTGGGATGGGCTCCTGGATCTTTGCAGTTGCCTCAGATGCTCTCAGGCTCACCTAAACTCAGAGGAGGTCAGGGGGTCCCCCCACATTTATGCAGATCTCCTGTTGGCAGGGGTTGGATGATGCCTGCATTCGGATCCCTGATCCCAAAGCAGGATCCATCCCAGGTAACCTGAGGCTGTTCCCAACCAGCCACCAGCTGGCAGGGAAGGAGTCACCTCCTTAGGTCCCTGGAGGGATCCAATGGCACAGGAAGAGTTCCCAGCTACAAACCCAGCAGCTATCCCATGCAACACTTGCTCCTCTCCCTCTTTAAGGAAACTGGGAATCCTGCTCAGTCTCCTGGGCATGGTAAATGGGCTGTGCATGGTCCTGTGCCTCTGAGGGAGAATCTCAGGGAACCAGCAGGGACCTGGAGATCACAGCACCACTTCCAGCCAGACAATCCCCCAGACCCAGACACTCAGCATGAGGCAGAGCACCCCTCTACCATACTTACTTCCCATTTCCATACTTGATCCGGATGTCTTTGCTCTTCTTCAGCTCTTTGCCATCTTTAAACCATTTGTAGGAAGGCTGAGGGTTGCCAGCAGTTGCCTCACACTTCAGTGAAATCTTCTCACCAACGTGAACATTTGGGCTTTTCAGTTTCTTCAGCTTGGGAGGGACAGCTACAAAAAGAGAAATCAGACAGTGTGAAAACTTCCCTCTTCCTCAGGCCGGGCCCAAGCCCCCAGCTCCCTCCCCTGGGCCACCGAGGGATGGGAGGGCTGGAGAAGGGATGCACGGCTCTGCTCCCAGGTTCTGCCAGCACAGGAGCAGGGAAGGAGCATCCCTGCACGGGGAAAAACATCTCTGCACAGAGAAAAACTTCCCTGTGGGGAACAGAAGGATCCCTGAGGTCTGGGGTGGTTTTATCTGCTCCCCATGGTCACACTAAACTCCCACAGGTCTCTTGCTGGTGCTTGCTCTGCTCTCCAGGCCAAAGCCAGGGATGCAGGAGCTCCAGATTTTTGGATACTAATTTTTCCATTGCTGCTGATCATGCTGACAGCCCCAGTGACCACAGGTGAAGCATTTCAGTGCAGAGGAGCAGAGGCAGGTCCTGGGGTGCAGTTCCCTCTCCTCCCCATCCCCCTCTGCACAACAGCATCAGCAGCAGAGTAACAGCCCCTGGGCAGGGCTGCAATGAAATCCTGCACCTACAAAGGATGAGACAGGGAGGGACAGCTATTCTTCAGGTGTTAAGGTGATCTTCAGTTAGAAAAATGAAAGAAAATAGCTACTTAAAATGGTCTTACAGCCTGTACTGCCAGGCTGGCCAGCAGCCTTTCCAGTCTGAAGCCTGGCTGGGCACATGAGCTCCCTTGGGTGTTTCAGAGAGGAGATTTTACCATGCACCTGGGACATCAGGCAGAGAGGGAGACACTTCTTATCAATCCCTGCCAGGCTTCATATTAAACATGACAATGAAGGATAAGCAGGCTTAGACTTTTCCTCTGAACTGACAGCTCTGCACTCTTTCTGCTCTCTTTTCCACTCTAAGTGTTAACCTTAAAAAAGAAAACAGCAAATTGCTGGCTTTGCCTGAAGACGATGGGCAGCAATGGTTTCCACTTGCCTAAGATGTGTCAGAGATAAAGTATTTTGTCTGTCTAATATGAACAAGGCATTTTTTAAATTGCCTGATGCATTCTGATCTTGTGATACGGAAGAGCACTCAAAGGAGGAGGAACTGGATGAGTTTCATTAGACTAACTGCTATTTTATAGACCTTTGTAGGTCTCCACTCAGTCTTCATGCCAAGCTAAGTTATCATAGGTTGGTTTTATTTAAAGACTCTTTTCACTGGCTTCTACAAAATAAAAAGCACAGCAATCCCCAGGCGTGTGCTGCTGCTCCGAGGAGTCTCTTACTCCTTTGTCTGATCTGTGAGGGTATGGGAAGCAAAAATTTAGCTGAAAACACACACAGACAGTTTGGGGTAATACAAAGTGTCTGGGCAAAGCTCACAGTGACTACAAGGCAAACCCAGAGGCTCCTGGAACTGTGACACAGCAAATCAGTCCCCAGCACTGCTGCTGGCTCTGAGCTCCGGGGCTCTGCTGGCACCAAGGCACAGAAACGAACTTAGGAGCCAGTAGCACACCAAGAAAAAAAGAATTAACCCCAGCAAATATTCTTACTGACTGTTACAAGCCTGCTGCAAACTCCTTGTGACTGGTTGGGGATGGAGAGAGCTGCACAGGTGCTGTTTGGGGCAGGGAGAGCACAAAACCAGCTTGGAGAGCAGCAGATAATGCTCCAGGCTGCACCCTGATTTCTTGCTCTGCTTCCCAGGTCACCATGCTTTGGCACAGGCAGAGACTGCTGAAGAAAAACTCTCTCAGTTCCCCAAATGTCAGAAGTTCTATGAAAATCCAAGGTGTCCTGGGTGCTGTGAAGCCAGGATCCCTGCTGCTTGCCTGGAAAGGGATCGCCCAGAAGAGGAGGAAGGCAATGAATGGAGAAGAGAGCTCGTTTCTTCTCAGAACACCATGCACAGAGATCCAGGAAGGTAAACAGGACCTTGCTTTTGTAGGGGTTATTTTGGGCAATAGAGAAATAGACTCTGTCAAATATTTATTCTGTCTGAATGTGTGTGCTGGTTGGCTCCCATTGTACACTGAGGTCACCCTGTCCCATGCCAGCAGTGCCTTAAATACCAGGCAGGTCCTGACCTTGGCATTGCTGCATCTGCTTCATAGTATTTCCAGCCTTGCAGACTGCAGAACTGTGAAGCAGGCAGCATGGCCTGGGAGAGAAATGTGTCAGAAAATGCTGCTGAGAGCAGAACAAAGCCCAGAAACATGGAGAACATTGAAGGAGAGGGCCAAGGACAAGCAAGAAAACTTCCAAGATCTCCACTCCCTGATTTACCTCCTCTGGCAGGAATCACATCTCCCCCAAGCCTCTGTACCCCTCACACCTTGTGATTTTGGTGGCCTTCTCAGTGTTAAGTTAATGACTGGGCTTGATGATCCTGATGGTTTTTTCCAATCAAGTTAACTCTGTGGTTCTGTAACAAATGACATGAAATTCCTAACCAGGCAGGGCCATGCCAAGAGGGGCTGAGCTGGAGCTGACCCTTCCACAGGGCAGGTGCTCTGCCTGCATCCCACTCCTCCAGCAGAGAGCCCAGCCCAGGAAAAAGGCAGGAGAACAAGTTTCCTCTCCAGATTTCATTTTTCAGCTGTCTTACTACAGAAGGGAGAGGGATGGTGCTTCTGTACCACAAGCCACATTCCATAGACTGGAATTCTCTCAGGGCAGTGAAAGAGAAAGGCAGCTCACAAGTATTTTGGACTGTGTGTGGAAAAAGCATAAAGAGAGCTGTGCTCCCAGCCATCCAGTGCATCCCTGCACCTTCCTGTGCCATTCCAAGTGTGGCTCATCCTTGGGAAGCAGCACGGCAGAGCAGGCACAGCACAAACTGGATGGATGCAGCATCCCCAGCCACAGCCAGCCCTGCTCTAAAAGGAAACCCAGCTTTGGTCTGCTGGAAAAGACTGCTCTGGGCTGGAAAATCTCCCTTCATAATTCCTTCATCTGTTAGAAAAACACAGAAATCCTCACTTAGAGCTCTTATCTGCTTAATGCCAGCCAAAGAACTTCCACAGTTTTTCATTCATAGTGTTAAAATTGCAGCCCCGATTCCTAATCTGAATTTCTCTACCTTTGGCTTTCAGCCAAGAGATCTCTGCCTTTCTCTGGTAAATTTGAATCCCATCTAGCAACAAGAAACTCTTCCCTTTTTAGGCACTTGTGACCTATGAATGATTCACCTTTCAGCCTTCTCCATCATTAAACGAACTCAGCTTGAGAGACCCAAGCAGCAGAGTGCTAATACTGGAGTATTCCAAAGTTTTGCTTTTCAGTTCATTTTCAGCTTCAACATCGACCCATTTCCTATTTCCTTTCCAAATCAGGGAGCTCAGAAAGTCACAAGCTTGATTCAAAGAGATGTGGGGATTCTGAAAGTGCCTCCTTCCCTTACTGCTCTGGATATTTGGTGCCGTTGGACTCCCTCCCTGTTTGGTACTTTTTCCATTGGGAAAACGAAGTCCCAGCTTTACAGACACCAAGATAATGCCCCATCCCTGGCAAACAATCCCAGATGTAAAGCAAGCAGGTTTCAGGTTCTACTTCCCCCCCAGCTCCCAGTTTCCCAGCCTCTCTGTACAGGTTTCTGCTGCTCGGATGTGGCCAAAACACTGACCCAAGGCCACCCCCGTCCCCTCCCAGCCTGGCACAGGCTGGGCTGAAGCTGCCATTTCAGCTCCTCATCCTCTGAATCTCATGGCCCTGGTTTGCCAGCTCATGGTCTTCTCCTTGCCTGCTTTAGGAACTGCTCAGCCACAAAAATGGGACCCAAAAATGGGGAGGTTTTGGGCTGCACTGGTCAGCCTGAGGCTGCAGCTCTCTTCAAGCCATCATTCAGGAATTGTATCCCTGGTCACCTGGCAATCCTGTCAGCCCCTGCTCTCCCAGATCTGAATCTCCTCTCCCCAAATCTGAGTCTCCTCTCCAGGGGGCTGAGGAACCACCAGCCTCACAAAGCCTGAGAAAAGGCAGCTGCAATCCAAGTGATTTTTCTAACAGCTCCCACACCAAGGGGATGCTGTGCTGCAAAAAGGCAGGGTTCATCCTGCTAGAGCTGAGACTAACAATAAATACAGATTTTCTACAGGTTTTTGCTCACTACAAGGCCAGCTGAATCCCAAGCAAGTGTTAGATCTCAGCCTACACTAGCTGGGTAAGCCATACAAATTAACCCTAAAGCTGGGATCAATAATAGCCACATTTTCCTCACCTGTTTCAACGTTTATGTTTCACTAAGAGGCTTTTACAGGAAGGATCTTTCCCTCTGACAGCAGTCCTGGCCTCTACTGCCAAGTTACCACTTTCTCATGGACAGCAAAGGGTTACAAAGTCTTTAAAAAATGAGCTCTAAATTATGCCTTATGAGCTGCTTGAACATCAGCCATAAAAGGTCTTATATGTACACACTGCTTTAATTAATTAACTTCTGATTACATTTGATATTACAGTGAAGTATCATGATGATAACAACACCTCTTTTACTTCTGGACTATGCCTGGAAGCACCTCAGACCCTCAACTCAAAACATCATTTATCACCCATGGGGAGAGTCCAACAACTGAGCAGTAACAAAACTTCATCTTTCCATGGGAAATATTTTGCAGCCTTGTCTTGCTTTTGATTCAAACACACACTTCTGCAAAGATGACAACTCCTTCCCAAAGTTTTTTTTTCCCCATTTCTCTCATCCCTGCCCCAGGGCATCATCATGCAGCTCTGCAGATCTTTGGTGGGTCAGCAGGCTCTGCACTGAGCTAATACATCTTATTTCTTGATTAATGCAGCCTAATTAATCAATTTCTTGGTTAATGAAGCCCCTGTTTCTGGTGTGTTTGCTGCCTCTCCTGTTTCTATCAGAGGGGAAGCTCCTTTGGTCTGTGTTTGCTTTGGCTTTTATATGACAAGGAGAGAAAACTGAATCTCAGCAGCAGCTGCTCCTGTCCTGGATCCTCTGACTGCTTCAATACTGGCTGCAAAATGCCAACTTGTCAAATCTGCTCTGAAGAAAGCTCCCTCCAGCCAGAAGGAATGGAAACATGGGGTTCACTAGAAAATAAACCCTTGCTTAACACTTGAAATGCTGTGTTTGTCCTTTTTATCCACAGAGTCCAGAGCCTGCAGAGAGAACCTTGATGCCCAAGGGCTATGTGCCATACCCCAGGTACAACCCATCAGGGGTTAACTACAGCCTCTAAATTGAGAATATAAATTATAATCCAGCACCTCTAATGTGCTTTATGTTTCGAGCAGCTTTCATGTCTGATTTATTCAGAAAAGCTGATCAGCTCACAGCTGTTACCAGGACTGCCTTTCCAAACTCACTCTGGGTCCTGGGCAGAGGGGTAAACATCAAGTTTTTGTAAATGTCAAGTTTTAATGTCCAAGAAGCAGAATTTTGCTGTAGCCATTATTAGGCCTTTTAATTAACATTTAGCCACAGTTCTCTAACTGGATCTGTGATGGCAGGGACTCCACTCTGGGAGCCAGCTCCAGGCAGGATGGGTCCCTTTGGGCATTTACCCCTTGGCTGCACTGCCCATGGCTCTGTCCCTGCAGGAACTGCAAAACCAGAGGCTTCAGGAAGGATTAGTGACCCCAAGCTCTCCAAGGACATGGATGTGCCCTGTGCTCAGCACACCCCAGCCTGCTGGGCCTTTCCCACAGATGGATGCCAGCAGGAGTCAGGGGCACATCTCTGTGTTCCTGGGAGAGGTCCCATTTTTACAGCATTAGGGATTGGAAGTCATCAGGTGTGACAGACCATTCCTTCAGGTCCCAGGGGATCTGCTGAGGACATCCACACAGCTGAACACAGACCAGAGACACTGATGGGGAGAGGACCCAGATGACTGGAACTGTGAAGGGGCTGAAAAGACTGAAGTCAGCAGTGCTGGGGTGGGAATGAAGCTTGGAATCCTTGCTGGAGCCACAAGGACTGCATTATTCCTCCCTGCATGGCCCATGGCATCCCCACAGTACAAGTTCTTTTCCCTTAACTATGTTCCTGTAGCTTTCCATCTCAGGAAGGAGCAATAAATACAACCCAGTCCACAGCACTATATTCATTTAAAACTGTGAGGCTCAAAACCCAGTGTTCCCAGGACAATTCCCACGAGTTGACAAGGAAGTCACAAGCAATTATGTGGATTCAGGTTTGCTCTCTCTAGGATCTCTCCCAGGAAAAGGTGCCACAAAGTCACCAAGTTCACTCTCCTCTCACAAATACTGACCTAAACCAACAACTGATAAATCCCTCCTCTTCTGCCTTTCTTTTTCCCCCTCTCCATATTTAGCTATTCTTCTTCCAAGTGAAAGTTTGGAAACTTGGGGTATGATTTGGTCAGAGCCATAGCCTGGAGTCTCACTGAGCAGCTGGCCACGGGGTGAAGATTTCTTCCCAGTATCCAGGCTTTCCATCCCAACTATTAAGCCAGCCAGGGTGTGCTTTGACCCCAAATTGGGCTAAAATGCTGGAGCTGGCCATGCTGTGGCCTCTCAGATGTTCACCTGCAGAGCACAACAGCTACAAGGAATTCACATACAAATCTCCACTATGAAAATCCAGGGCTGAAGTGCCTGGATTTGCCAAACCTAGTACTCTATGAACACTAACTGGTTTGCAAACAATGTAATTGGAGTAGAATTGCTATTGTGTTTGTTTGTTTTGAATATTTTTGGCCAGGAAGTTGTCCTGGAGGTATAGTTGAGCATAAGTGGTCTGGTGGAAAAATGTCATTCATTCTGTTCCTATTAAACCCCCAAACAATAGCCACACAAAGACAGCAGTGACAATTTCTGCCCTTCATGCCTCTAACAATGTGTTTTCAACCCTAAAGGCAACATCTTGTTTGTACCCAATTGATTCTGGAATCATATTTTATATAATCAAATATATCTTTGGACAAAGATATATTTTATGAACTGCTCAATTTCCAACTGACCTTGGAAGCAGCAATTCATAAAATATAGCTTTATCTCTATCTTCACAGTCAGCTAGAAAAATAGCCCACCCATAGCCTGTGGACTGCCAGTCAAGACCTGGCCAACACCACATTACCCAGAGCATCCAAAACGTTGAAATACATTAATTCTTTGTTTCAGCCCTGCACACTAAGCACAAATTACTTGCACTGCTACCCTGGTAAAGACCTGGGTGCTATCTGTCATCTCTCAATCACCAAAGGAAAGTGTAACCATCACCCCGGGAGATAAAACAATCCAAGTGAGCAATAAAACTTGTTTTGTTGAATATTTATTACCAAATCTGTACATAAACCCATATACAGACCCCTTACCATAGCAGCACAGTGAAAGGCTATATGATAGGTTAGAGGGGAGGATTTCCTCATGTATTATGGCCATTAGGGGAATATCATCAGTTCTAGAAAGCAATTAAAAAAAAACCCTATTTTGAGTATTACAGCTCTATTGACCACAGGATTGTTTCTTTAAAACAGGGTGGGGGGTGGGAACAGTGGTTAAAAGGAGCTGAAATCCCTTTAACAGAGACTGCTGGGCTCTCCCAGTGCCAAGAGGACAGAAGACAGGGACTGGTGGGAGCATCACAGGTCGATTTTGTAAAAAACAAGAGGTGTGGTAATGCCCTGGGTACAGAACAACCTCAAAGAGCACTCCCCAGATCCTTCAGATAGATCAGCAGGAGGGCAATGCCAGACACATGGGACCTGCAGGGTTTGCCAAGCAAACCTTTCTCCTTCTGCCCAGCCCTGGCTTCTGCTCACCAAAGCCAGGAAAAAGCAAAAGCTCAGGTATTCACACCTGGCTTCAGACAGCACAGCACTGCTGGCAGCACCTTCCTCCTCTCTCAAAATGTGGCATTTCATAGAATCCTGGAATTTTCAGGGTTGGACCTTGAAGATCCCCCAGTTCCAACCCCCTGCCATGGGCAGGGACACCTCCCACCAGCTCAGGATGCTCAGAGCCCCATCCAGCCTGGCCTTAAAAACTTCCAGGGATGGATGGGGCTCCCATCCACTGGGCCAGGGTCCCACCACCCTCATGGGGAAAAACTTCTTCCTAACTTCCCATCTAAATCTCCCCTCCTCTAGTTTCAATCCATTCCCCCATGTCCTGTCACCACCAGGCAAGCTAAAATGTCCCTCCCCAGCCTTCCTGTAGCCCCTTCAGCCCCTGGAAGGCCACAATGAGGTCCCCTGGGACCTCCAGAGGAACCAGAACCCCAACTCTCTCAGTCTCTCTTTATAGCAGAGCTGCTCCAGCCCTCTGAGCATCCCCATGGCCCTTCTCTGGACACTCTCCATCACATCCATGGCTTTCTTGGAACAGGGACTCCAGAACTGGACTCAGCACTCCAGCTGGGGGCTCAGGAGAGCAGAATAAAGGGGGAGAATCCCCTCCCTCAGCCTCCTGCCCACACTTCTCTTGATGCAGCCAAGGACACAGTTGGTTTTCTGGGCTTCAAGTGCCCACTGTCTTCATCCACCAGAATGAGGACCCCAAAGGTGTTAAATCACTGCTAGGTGAGGTCTGGACCACAACCACCCAGCCCCTCCTGCAGCTCCTCACTGTGGAGGGTCTGTTCCAACCCCAGTTCTGCACCTGCCCCTTCCCTTCAGACAAGGGACAGGTTTAAATAGTGTTTTCAAACATGCTTAACAAAGGAAAAATCAGCAAAATTCAGGATTGGTTATGAAGTTCCCTCAGGGCAAGCAGAGGTCAAGTGCAGGTAAGATGTGGCAGCCCAGCTGGCAACATTTTTTTGGATATTTTGACCTCCCAGGAAGCCCTGGGCCAGAGGACATCCCTGTGTGATGTGCCCATCCAGGTAGAAACTCAGCACAAAGAAGGCTTCCCAAGAAGAAAGAATTTTAATTTCTGGACAAATAAATTTGATTATCACTCTCTAGCACTGAGGTGGGGGGATTTTTAACTGTTAACCTATAAAATCATATTCACTGTCATTCTGTGACAAAAGCCAACCACTTGCAGTCTTAATTACAGTATTTTTTTTTCCATGTCTCTGCCTACTTTGAAAGTTCACCATTGTCTCTGGAAGGGTTTTGACAAATCCACCAGAGGGTATTTCCAAAACAGAAAGTCGTGTTTTTATCAGGATCTCCCCACAAGAGCCCCTGTGGGTTGCATTAAAGACTTGTTTGTTCTCTGTAATGTTATATTAGGAAGATTTAAAGTTTCTTTTTTTTTTTCTCCTAGTTCAAGAAATCCTTTAAAACACTGGTACCAGAAGAAGAACTTCAGATAGTGACCGCAGGTCTGCTTTCCATCCAAAACGCAAGAAAAGGGAAGAAAATAAAGATCATCCCTGAGACAGTTTTTCCAAGGCAGATGGACACCTACATTCCCACCAAGTGGGGATGGGGATGGAATGGAGGAATGGAACCCTCCACCACAACGTTATCCCAGGATGCTGAGGGCATCTCTGCCTTCTCCAGCGGCACCAGCAGGATCTGCACGGAGGGGCTGAGCCCAGGGAGAACCCAAGCCCTGGAGAGAGGGGCCACCTCCTCCCTGGGCTGCAGGGAAGCAGCTAGCTGTAAATTCCAGCTGGGACTCTGGGCACTGCCCAGTGGAGACACTAACACAGCATGTCTCCTGCCTTGTCCAGAGTGTGGCTTCCCAGCATTGTTCTGAAGAGCTCCGACCCCCACCGAAGCACAGCAATGGGTGGCTACCACTGAAATGTCCCCCAATCAGCCTGATTTATGGCTGCCAGGAGTCTCCAGGATGTCAGCTCTTCCTGATTAATTTTTTTATCCTTATTTTCCCTTGGTTTATATTTGAATATGGCTTATTGCAAGATTCTTCAGAACTATTCTCTGCAAAGCCTTACCGGCTAATTTTTGGCTTGTAAATTGCTCATGAGCAGTTTGTGGCTTGTGTTTAAAAAAAAAAAAATGAAAAATCAAGCAACTCTAGCCCACTTGGGCTGGATAAAGAGATTTTGTGGCCTCCATCAATTCTAGCCCCTGACAGCACTGACAGAGCTCTTATTATCACAAACATACAGTTGCAATTTTAAAATTTGCTTCTTGTGACTCTTCGTTAAAATTGAATCAACAGTTTCTTCTTCCACAAACATTTCCGGCAGAAAATTCACTTTATAGAACATTCATGGGCAACAAGGAAGGAGGAAGGCAAGACAAATTTGAGGTTTTGATGTGTGCAAACCCTTGCCAGTTGGCTGGTTCCTCCAGTGAAGAATTTTGGGAAGAGCAGCAAAGGAAGGTGAGACGCAAGTCGTCTTCTAGAAGATGCTGCAGGATGCAAGCAACCAAAACCAAAGAGCAATGCTGCAAAATGTGGGTGAAAAAAAGGCAAGAGTAGTGGTGGCCCAAGCAGGGAAAATATTCTGCATTCAAAATGGATCCGGGTTGATTTAATCTGCTGTAGTTCTAACTGTAGATCCCAAGGTGGGAACTTCCCCCAAACAGGCCAAGAGATCCTGCACAAGACAAACAACTTAAGGTGAAGAGCAGAGGGCTGAACAAAAGATGGTTGTTGAGCAAAAAGCTATTAATAGTGCTGGGTTTTATCCCAGAAACGTTGCGTAAAGTGGGACAATTTGCATCCCTTCTTTCTACTTCCATTTCCTCTCTCAAAGATCCCACTTAAAATATTAGGGGCAGGGACTGGGCCTTGTTCTGACTCTGTCCTGGGAACAATGCTGCAGCCAGGACCTCTGGGTGCCACCTTTGGACCACAAGTGCCAATTTTAAGCAGCAGTGAGAACGAGGGGAAGGAGACTGGGATCCAAGGAAGACCTGAGAAAGGACAGGGTACAATGTGGGATTCAACTTGTATTATAAGCATGGATGGCTCCCATCTCCAGGCAAAAATGACAGGGAAAAAAAGCAAGGAAGCAGTTGAGCTAAGCAAGAAAGATGAAGGCTCTGCCCAGCTTAGGCAGAGATGCTCCTTCACTTCTGCACTCTGGTTCACCATCTCCCCCATCATCCTTGAACAGCTCCATGCAGAGGAATGCATCCCCCTAGAAACTCCAAAAAAGGATGTTCAGGGGTCTGAGACACAGCACATAAAACCTGATGGAAAGAGTGGGGTCTCATCCGCTGGGGAATAGTTTTGTAGGAAACAAAATAAAAAATAAAAAACCCAAAATACCCTGTGTGTGTGACTTTCTGTCTGAGAAACATGCAGAAGGTGCAGTGGTGCTGAGGAACTGCCCTGGGAAGGCCTGGATAGACCTTTGCCATCTTCAACAGTTCCAGAACCAACCCGAAAAGACAGAATTCAAGGGGACAACAAACCACAGGATTACAGGAATAAGTTTGGAAGAACCCCTCAGCAACTGAAAAGAGCACATCCCTGCCCTGCAACACACACCCAACCCTCCAGGATCCAGACACCTAACCAAGCCAGGGCTACACATCCTCCCTGCATCCCACAGAGTGCCCCAGGACCTGGGTGACTGCAAGGATGAACCTGATCCACCCCTCACAACCTCCCCAGCAGGCTAAATCCCCTCTGAGAAAAGGCTGAGGGTCCCTGACAGCAGGAAAGGCTGTCAGGACAAGGGCAGAGCAGGGGATGGGGAACCCAGATGCAATATCAGCTGTTGAGTCCTGTAAGGCTCTTTTGGTCCCCAAGTGCAGAAGAGATCATAGAATCATAGAATCCTAGGGGTTGGAAGGGACCTCAAAAGATCATCTAGTCCAACCCCCCCTGCCAGAGCAGGGCCCCCTAGAGTACATCCCCTAGGAACGTGTCCAGGTGGGTTTTGAATGTCTCCAGTGAAGGAGACTCCACAACCCCCCTGGGCAGCCTGTTCCAGGGCTCTGTCACCCTTACAGTAAAAAAATTTTTTCTGATATTCAACTTGAACCTCCTATGCTCCAATTTACACCCATTACCCCTTGTCCTATCACTGGTCACCACTGAGAAAAGCCTAACTCCATCTCCCTGACACTCACCCCTTACATATTTGAAAACATTGATGAGGTCACCCCTCAGTCTCCTTTTCTCCAAACTAAAGAGACCCAGCTCCCTCAGCCTTTCCTCAGAAGGGAGATGTTCCACTCCCTTAATCATCTCAGTAGCTCTGTGCTGGACTCTTTCAAGCACTTCCCTGTCCTTCTTGAACTGAGGGGCCCAGAACTGGACACAATACTCCAGGTGCGGCCTCACCAATGCAGAATAGAGGGGGAGGAGAACCTCTCTTGACCTACTAATCACCCCCTTTCTAATGCACCCCAGGATGCCATTGGCCTTCTTGGCATCAACAAGAGATGTTCCACCTGTTCCCAAAGATGGAGCCCACCTCTCCTTCTGTCCTTCAATCCTTTATATTGCTCCTTCTTTCTGTTTCTGCCTCCTTGCCTATGTCAGCTGCCACCAAACAAGTAACCAAAACCCACTCATCTTCCTTTCTCGATTCACCTTGGCTGTAGGATCCATGGGTTTTAATTTCTTTTGCCAAATCAATGATCTTGAAAACCTTGAACATCACCCTTAAGCCCCAGACTAATGCTCCTTTCCTTCTGGAAATGCTGGCTTCTTCTCACATCTCACTGAAAACACAACTTCAGGGATGCTTGGAGCAGCACTGGGGCCTCTGGTCCCCCTCTCCTCCTGGCTGCAGGATGCAGAAGCTGAGCTTCCCCTCCTGCTCTTCACTCTTATCCCTGCCTGTCCCTTTCCTCTATGGCCAAGCCTGAAACACCAAGAGAAGAAAACCTTCCTGCTCACTTCCATGCTGCTGTTTGCAGCTCCCAGGACCCTGTACACGTACACGGGATCTTTCCCAGATCCACTTTTACCTTCTGAGCAAGGACTCAGCCCAGCTCAGCCAGCTCACCTGGGTCTCACCCAAAGCCAGAGGACAATGAAGACTGAACCCCAGAGTCAAGCACAGCCTGCTCTATTATGCTTTTCATCCCATTTTTCAGCTTGCACCCCTCCCTTTATAATTTGGTGGTAAATAAACGTCTAGTCAAAATATCAGATAATTAAGTGGGAGCGTCTTTGTGAGCAGGAACAAAAGCTAAACGGACACCTCAGACAGGATCATCAGCCCTGCCACGTGAAGCAAGCTCTGAAAAGCCTTCCCAGGTAACTCAAGATGAGCAGATCCACCTTCCCAAGCCCACTCGTGGGCTATGGGAGCCCCAGGGCAAGGCAGCAGAGTTTAACCACCCAGGGCTCACCAGGGAGGGCAGCAATTGGCAGGACTTGAGGTCCCCACACTGCTCTCTCCTTCACTCCCCTGACAATTTGACACACTGCTGTTTATCCTAATCCATTGTTCATGGGCCTCCCCACCCAGTTTTCAGCCCATGTGATGCTCTCCTGTCCCTACCAACTGGAATTAATTTGGGGTGCTAGGGCTCTACCAAGGGACTCCACTACAATCCAAATGCTGGCAGAGCATCCCCCGTTTTCATACAGATATTTTGGCCTTTTCTCAGATACCCAGAGTAAACAAACAAGCAATCACACTTTGGGGAGGGGGGGAAGTTGTCAGTTCTGGGCTCCACCAGGGATCCTCTGAAGAAGGAGGTCACTTTGAGAGGGAGCTGCTCACCAGCAAGAGCTGTTTGTCAACATAAACCTCACCCTGCCAGCATTCCCCTCTACCTCTGACTTGTTATATAAAGCTGATGCTGCTAAAATATTTAGCTGAACTTAGGTCAAGAGAAGATGGCTTTTGAAAGACTTCCAGTGGTTCATTTGCAAGCACTGACTGAGGGATAAATCATTTCAGCCCCAATGAGTCCTCCAGCAGCCAACTCTGTTAACAGGGCAACTCCAGCAGGGAAGAACAGGGGAAGGCTTTGGTGACGCATGGGGACTCGTGACAGGCACAGAAAGCAGCCAGAAAAGAGCATCACACTGCAGGGAAACTGCCTTCCTGGGCTGGATCATGCTCCTTGCTAGCCAGGGACTTCCACTTCATGGCAGTGAGCATCCCTTACTCCTGACTAACTTCCCAGGAGGGAAATCTTCTGCCTTCTCTCAAGGACAGAGCTGTTTCTCTGCCCTGATGCCCAGAGGCTGAGAGCCCTGCTTGCATTTGTACCCTGGTTAATCCAGCTGACAGCATGCCTGGGCTTCATACAAAAGTCTCTCCCTCTCTGCCACTCCTGCTCTGCTCTGGGCTTCAGTGACTGCAGTGACAGCAGCTCCAGGCAGGCACTGATGGAAGGACTGGAAACCATCTGGGAGCACTTGGGGATGTCTGGGCTTCCACCTTTGGCCTCAGTGGAGACATAAACAAAATGGGACTTGCTGTCCTGTCACCATCTGCCTCCTCCTTTCACAACCCCCAGCTTCCAAGCTGTTTCCAGGACCTCTTCCCCCCCTCCCAAAGCTAAAGGTCCTTCCCTGCTCACACATCATCCCTGCAGGAGCCACAGTAATGCTTCCAGCACTTGTACTGGTCTGACTGGTGGCATGGGGCCTCCACCTCCCACCAGGAGCTGGGCTGGAGACCCCCACCACACCTCTGCCCCCAGCTCACGTGGATCACAGCCCAGGAGAGCATTTCCCCAGCATCTCATGGAGGGGCTGAGACTGCACTGGAGGGGAAGCTTCATGGGCTGGCACAGGAGGGACACAGATGAGAGACAGGGTGGCCAGTCTGACAGCTCTCTACCTATAGAGAGCTGTCTATCTATCTATATATCTATAATCTATATCTATCTATCTATCTATAATCTATATCTATCTATCTATCTATCTATCTATCTATCTATCTATAATCTATCTATCTAATCTATCTATCTATATATATCTATATCTAATCTATCTATCTATAATCTATATCTATCTATCTATATACCTATAATCTATCTATCTAATCTATCTATCTATATATCTATATATCTATATAATCTATCTATATCTACCTATCTATATATAATCTATCTATATAAGTTATCTATCTATATAATCTCTCTCTCTCTCTCATCTCTATCTCTATTTGTGGTCTCCAAAGGCAAATCCCATACTCCTGGAGGCCACTGCCCCAACATCCCAGGCAGCTCCCGTGTGCTGTGAGCAGAGTCTGGAGGCTGCTGACTCAGGGGAACTTGTCAGTCCCAGGCTGCTCTGACAGGTTTGGACTCGAGCAGCTCCTCCAAGCCCAAACCTGAGGAGGGGGGGACTGTCAGCTGGGATTGTTCTGGGCAGCTTCTCTCTTCAGGGTGGCTCCTCCAGAGGGTACCAAGCACCCCAAAGGTTCAGGCTCTGCTCTGCACGTTTCCTCCTCTTCTGGGGAAACGAGGAGCCCGAGGGCAGCATCCTCCCTCCTGCCAGCCCTCTCCAGTGTGAACCAGCATCAGGAACCCCTGGCCAGCTCAGATCAGAGCTGCCACAAGAGGTTTTGTCTGCTCACCCCAGCCCAGCTGGCAGCACAATAGGAATACCTGCTTTTTCCTGCAGAATAAGAGACTTTAAGGCAGGAATCTGGTGCAGAACAGCTCTTTCCCTTTAAATTCACACCCTAGGCCAAGCATGTTTTGCAAGAGGCTCCCTGTGCAGACAAGCCCTGAGGCTTCAAAGAAAAAGGCCCCTGATGGGGGAAGCACCAGGAGGGCTCCAGGATCCCAATGGGGCAACTGCAAAACCCAAATGTGGCAGCAGAGATGGGGCAGGCTCAGAAGTTCATCAGAAAACAGCAAATATCTACAAGAGACACTTAGTGTCCCTCCTGACCTTCAAAAAAGACCACAAAGGGAGGAAGGAGAAAGGAGGAAAGGACAGGAAGATGGACTCAGCTCAGTCCACTTGGAAAACTTGAACTGGGCCTCTTCCCCTCCCCAGAAGTGGTGATATTGGATTAAATATAATGACCTAGAGATGGTTTGGAGGCTTGCTGTTACCTTTGATATTGTCAGTGTTGAGGCCCCAGAGAGGCTTTGCCCTGCCATGACAAAGGATAAATGAAATTGGAGATTCCCAGAAAATAAAGCAAGTACCACCTGGGGCTTCACGGGAAGTACCAGATTATCACAGGTCTGGCAATAGAAACCCAAACTCTTGGCAATGCTTCACATTGCTACTGGGTTTTGCTTGGTTTGGGGTTTGGGTTTTTTGGGTTTTTTTCCCTTTCTAACCCTCCAAAATGAACAAGACACCTACCTAACCCCATAAAAACCCCAGAGCTCTGAGTCATGCCATCAAAATCAAACACTGACTCAAACCATCACCAGCACTAAATGTTACAACACATGAAATGTGCCATGGCCCTGCTAACACAACGCTGGCTCTTAAAATTCCATGGCCAGCCCAGATTTCTAAATATAGGATAGGCAAGGAAACCTCTCCAGAAGGTTCAATAATAATAATTCAACCAACCAAAACCAAACTGTGTGGACAGAGGGGTTTCTGGAAGCTGTTATCAACATATTTCCATTGTAAAACATTTTGTGCCACCACTGCTTTCCCTTCTGCCCATCAGCAGTAGGGGGAATGGAGGCACTCGGCCACAGAAAGGAGCAATTCCCTGAAATCCAGCTTAGGAACAACCCCAGCTGCTTGTCTGCAGATTCAGGAGTACAGGCTTCTACCTGGACACTTGCTAGTGGAAGAGATAGAACTATTATTGGAAAAAAAAAAAAAAAAGGAAAAAAAAAGGATAATAAAAAAGAAAAAAAAAAAAGAAAAAAAAAAAGGAAAAAAGAAAAGAAAAAAAAAAAAAAAGAAAAAAAAAAAAAGGAAAAAAGAAAGGAAAAAAAAAAACCCAACCAACCAAATGAAAAAAAAAAACAGTACATAAGGGCTGGGTGCTAGGGCTCTGCAGCCTAAAATTGCAGTGTGTGCCTCTACTGTCCCAAGCAAGAGACAGAAAAACTTCCTCAGGACATCTTCTCATAACAATGTCCTTTCCTGCCTGTTCTTTCCTGGCTGCCATTTGCCCAGGGGAACCTTTCCCAGTGGGCAGCTCAGCTTTGATTATCAACAAACCTCTCCATCCTCACGCCTGAAATGCACAACTCTTACCCAGGAAAGCCAAGTCAGACCCTCAGCCTTCTCCTTAAGGCCACAAAGATAACCCAAGGGTTGGAGCCTCCTGTGAAGAGAGGCTTGGAAACCTGGGGTTGTTGGAGAAGGCTCTGGGGAGACCTCAGAGCACCTTCCAGTGCCTGAAGGGGCTCCAGGAAAACTGGGGAGGGACTTGGGACAAGGGTCTGGAGTGATAGGACAAGAGGTAAAAGGTTTTAAGCTGGAAGAGGGGAGATTTAACTTGAATATTAGGAAGAAATTCTTTAGGGTGAGGGTGCTGAGGTTGCCCAGGTTGCCCCCAGAAGCTGTGGCTGCCCCATCCCTGGCAGTGTTGAAGGTTGGATGGGGCTTGGAGCACCCTGGGCTGGGGGAGGTGTCCCTGCCCATGGCAGAGGTTTACAAGATGATTTTTAAGGTGCCTTCCAACCCAAACCATTCTGTGATTTTTTGGATGAGCTGCTGCAGTGCACTGCAGCATGGGATGGGGATTGTCCTGATTGTCCTTTATCCCCTGTCTCCTGTAGGAAACCCAGGCTCATTTAACCATAATTCACAATCATTGCTCCAGATTTTTACCATTTTCTCCCCAACATTATTTGCCAAGATGCCCCTCTTGAAATCTCCCCACTGACATTTCTTTAAGGAGTCCAAAGCCAAGATACCCAGGAGATTTCTACATCTCTCCCTTGATCTAAACGTGTCCATTTCAGATGGCAAAAAGTTTTCTTTATTCTTCTTCATCCCTGATGGACAGAAATGGGGTGCTTAGGGCTCACCAGGGTGGGCAGGGGAAAGAATACCCAGAAACAAGTAATTTGTGCTGCCTCCCATCTTCCCCAGATGAACTTTTTTTTTTTTTTTCTGAGTAAAAACTATTTATACCTGGAAGGATTGGAAGAAGTAATCCAGGACTGAGTGGGAAATGTTCTTTCAAGCAGAGAAGTATAGACATTATTATACACACACAGCTTTGGGTACTGAGTCATCAGTTCATGTAAGAGCCAGGATAATTTGTGTTGTGGGCTGAATCTCTTTTTCTTGATCATATAACTGGCATCTCTGCAATGTTAGGACCTCTCCTGCAATGCAAGTTTTAGCTGTGTTTGTTACCCAACAGCCAGGCAGAGAGTTTATTTTAGCATTCATTAAACGTGCCTCTCACGCAGCCTCTCAGAACAAATACAGAAACCTAATCTCATTTATTGACAAATGTGAAGCAAAATACACTTCCATGCCAAAGAGAAGTTAATCACATTCCTTGTCCTTGCCCTTCAGGCAAAAGCCTGAATGAGCAGATGAAACATGCATGATCTCTGCAAGCAAAACAAACTTCTTGGGTAGCAGCTACCAGGCAGGGTCCTGGCCTTTGCCAGAGCCTCAACTTCTGGATCCAGGACCCATTCTGGATCACTCAAACACCTCAACCAAGGCAACCAGGATTCCCAGCACAAGCTCTGCAGTTTTTGCTCATGGCAGAAGCCTCACGGGGGTCACTGTGTGATGGGCAACTGGAGCTGCTTTGTGCCCACCTAAGCACCAGCTACAAGCTGGCTCTGAAAAGCTGCTGGCTGAGGGAGCCCTGCCTTGCATTGCCAGCCATCTACCCAAAAAAGAGAAATGTACCAGCAGGAGCTGCTGGAGTGTCCCCCAAGCCTCTTCCCCATCACTATTTCCCTTGTTGGTGAATCCCTCAGTGGGAGGCAGGCGGGTGATGGGGTTGGGGTTGGGTTTTTTTAGCTTTGTAGTGCAGCTGAGGCTTCTCTCCTGCAAGTCAGAGTGGGCAGAGCTGGTCCTGGGTACCTTCCTGTGCAGAACAACCCTGCTAGCAGCTGGAGCATCCTCCCTCTGCCTGGCCCAAACTCAGCATCCCTCCCTGCCAGCCCACTGACCAGAGCTTGGCAATGGGCACAGGAGGCAGGGACCTGAACACAGCAGCCAAGAGGGATGTGGCCAGGCTCAAAGGAGCAGGCAGCCCAGCTCCCTGGGCTCTTTTCTCCCAGGGGAATCAATAGTTCCCTGCTGGGACCCAAGCTCAGGGGTTGATCTGATTTCTCACCTCACAAACATGGGAGAGCCATCAATAAATAACCTGGGCAACACAGGGTGCTCTGAGCAGCCTCCTCAAAGCCACACCTGCACATACAACACCCCTGGAGGGAGAGAAGTTTGCCCCTGGAGCAAGGAGGCTTCTCCTTACATCAGGATGGGAGGTGGGAAACAGCTTGAACACTCCGAGCACTTTTGGTGTGCTCTGGAGCAGAACTCAGGCTGCTGAGTATGGGATCTGGGTCAACACTTTGGCTGGAGGAAGAGCTGGGCAAGAGGCAGACAACGAGAAAGAGGATCAGAGTGGTAGGGGGATGGAGCACATCAGGAACCAGGGGGCTGCTGGAAGGTGCCAGGGACTTCAAAGTGGAATGAAAATTCTGTGTGAGTGCAAACGGATGGACACGTGCACACCTAGAGAGTTTCTGAGTTGGGATAAAGTCCCAGCCTTGAAATCAAAAAGCTGCTGAAAGCAAGAGGGTCAGAGGCTCAGCTGGTCCCTATCACACACCCCAAGGAAGCCAGAGGAGACAGGGCAGCAAGACATCTGCTGAGAACCTGGCTGGGATGGATTTTGACCTGATTTTACCCTCAAATTAAGCAAATGTGCAAATTCTGACACCAAAAAGAAGTTTCTCTGAAGGGCTTCCAAACATCAGTCAATGATGGGGAAAATCTGCTTCAAATTTTTGGGGTGTTTTTAAAAACATAATACTAAAGCACACAACTTTAGTGTAGTTTGAAGGTAAATTAAAGTTTCACTGCTTCCCTAAAGAACGTTTTTCTACCCACCTCATGCATTTCTAGCTGACCAAGTCTCAAACTTGGAGAGCAAACATGGCTCCTTTCCCCTCCCCACCCTCCCCACCTGTGAAATTCAGCAAGAAAAACTGAGCTCTGACTTCCACATGGAGTCAAAAAGGGAAGGGGTTGCTAAGGATGAGACAAGCAGTAGAGGAGCTCCCTGGCCATCAGGATCCTTTAGGTATCACCATCAGAATCCTTTAGGTATGGCCATCAGGATCCTTTAGGTATCACCATCAGGATCCTTTAGGTATCACCATCAGGATCCTTTAGGTATTGACCACCAGGATCCTTTAGGTATCACCATCAGGATCCCTTAGTTATGACCATCAGGATCCTTTAGGTATTGACCATCAGGATCCTTTAGGTATCACCATCAGGATCCTTTGGGTATGGCCATCAGGATCCTTTAGTTATGACCATCAGGATCCTTTGGGAATAGTCATCAGGATCCTTTAGGTATCACCATCAGGATCCTTTAGGTATTGACCATCAGGATCCTTTAGGTATCACCATCAGGATCCTTTAGGTATCACCATCAGGATCCTTTAGGTATCACCATCAGGATCCTTTAGTTATGACCATCAGGATCCTTTAGGTATTGACCATCAGGATCCTTTAGGTATCACCATCAGGATCCTTTAGGAATGGTCATCAGGATCCTTTAGGAATGGCCACCACCCTTTCTGCATGGGGAAGCCTGGTGTGGGCCATTGCCCTTCTCTGCTAAGAACCTCTCCTCCATCAGAGGAGCTCCTACCTTCCAGATCTGCCTGAACTAGAATCTTTTATAAGAGCTGACAGTCTGCCAAGCCTAATTACCAGAGTTATTAATTACCTAAATGTCTAATTTTTACCATTGTTACTTCTATTTGTTGTTACAATTTGGAATAGCTCAAAAAAATGCAGCAACGTAACCCGGCCCTTCTCAGAGAGGGGACAATCCCGGGTCACATCAGTTCAAAATCACAGCTTTTTGTCTGCAACACCACCCAGGAGCCAGGACCATGTCCTGGCCAGGAGGCCACACACCTCCTGCACTGCTCTGAATGCATTCCCAGGATATTGAGGGAAGATGCAGTTTTCCTCCAGCCAGCTCCCTGTGGGTCCAGTGGGTCAGAGAGTTTCCCAACTACATGACTTTTGTTCTCCTGCCCCTTACAGGAGGTCAGAGCAGTAGGTGATGCATGTCCAAGCTGCAGCCTGGCTGGAGAGACCCTCACCCTCCTAAAACACCTCCTCTTCCAGCACGTCCCAGCACCTCACTGGTGCTGGCAGGTCAGTGGAGGGTGACAGGGTGAGCAGCTTGACACAGCACCCAGAAAACTCCAGGGTGAACTCAGAGTTATGGGTGGCTCCCACCCAGCTTTCCACTCCCTCCAGCCTCATCCTCAGTGACACAAGATGCAAATTTCCCACAGGAAAGCTCCAGGTCATCCCAGTGCCTGGTGGGCTCTGCCCTGAACGTGGTCTCCAGCACTGAGCACCCACCCAGCCTCTTCTGGGACTTCAGAGTCCTGGGAGTTCTCAGCCAAAGGAAATGGTCTGGATGAGGTTCCAGTCATCACCTGCAAGCTCAGCTGCTCTTGACCCTACGTTCCTCAAGTCCTCTTCAAGAGACACTTAAGTTTTTTATCTAGTTTTGCTCCCAGAAAAAAAACCAACAAAACAGGCACATCCAAGTAAGAGCCTTGTGTGACCCACAACTCCACTCACTGCTTATTGCAGGAGCTTGGCCTCAATATAACAAAGCTGAAAAAAAAGCACTGAAAGTGCTGAAAAAGGCACTTTTGGGGCACTGCAAAAGGCACAGGGTCATACAGCCCCCATGCTGAATGCCCCTTAGCACCTGAAAGTCTTCATTGAAGTCCAGGGGAAAATGAGGAGGGGTCACAATGAGACAAAAAGTCTCATTTCCCCTCCTCTCACTGCCTCCAGAGGGATGTAGCTCCACACGTTCACCTGCCATGGTCTCATCCTATCTTCTCCAGTTGGGTTTGAGTTCAAACCCTGTTGCAGTCCTATTAGGGCTGAGCCAAGACCGGAGAGCCAGGGAGCCCTCAGAGTAGGGGCTGGCAGGAATGGGGCAGGAATGGGGATGACAGAGCCATTCTGAGCCTGGCAGCCCAGCTTTCCTTTGGATGTGCTGCAGCTGGAGCCATTAACAAAGGCAGGAGAATGACCTCAAAGCTCAGCAGCCAGGCTCTGCTCAGCCCCTCTCCAGATGTTCCTCCTCTCAGCAGAGATTGCCTTCCCCAGCTTACTTGCACTCACCTCCAAAAAGGGATTACAGAGCCCAGAGCCCAGGACTCTGTCTCATCAGCTTTTGGATCCACAAGGAGATTACTTATTAATATACCACTATGCCCCATCCTGCCCCCCTGCCAGGAGCTCCTAGCCCCCGAGTCTACCAGAATGGAGAGAAAGGTTTAGTCCTCAACCCTCCTGGGTCTCTCTCCCATAACCCTTCTCTCTGTATTAACCCCTGAGACTACGAGCCATGGAAGAACATTTATCAGTCCCTCCTTCTGCAGAGCTAGCCAGCTCCACCAGAAACCCCAGAAAGCACCTGGGACATAGAAACTCTTCCTTTACCCCAGCATGAATCACCCCGGAGCTTCTGAGTCAGACCCCCTCCATTCCCAAAGCTGAACAAGTGCCCACACGTTCCCTGATCCCTGCTAAGTGGCCACACGTGGGCCATGGCACTGCCAACAACATCCACTGCTCAGCCAGGGAAAAAACCAGGACAGGTCCTGGAGTCCTGCTGCCATCTGGTACCTGCTGTGTCTGGAAAGCACAACCCCTCCTGTGGGATATCCGCTGTGGGTTATCCCTGTAAACAAACCCTGGTATGAGCTCCTTAGGACTGGAGTCTTTCCTACAAACAGAGGACTGAGAAAAAATCAAGAGCTTGTTCCCCCTGCACCCTGGATGGAGCTCACCCAGCCATGAAGCAGGGAGCAGCTGCTCTGCTTCTGCTGCTCTCCAGTAGCCTGCACACCCCAAAGCCTGAACCCAGCATCTGCCAGGCACCTCCCCATCCCTCTGCAGACTCTGTGTAAACCTGCTGGCACCCCAAAGCACCCCAAAGCACCCCAGGCTAGCAGAGCCCAGTGGCACCTTCCTCCTTAGAACCTCCAGAGGTTCAATGGCAATTCCCTTCTGCACAACCTTTCTACCAAATCCTGACTCCTGAGGGAATGAGGGCTCAGTCCCATGAAACAGGAGACACTGCAGGGCCCATTCACCTGCCCCCCAAATAGTTTTCCAGCATTAGCATTTGCCACAGGCAGTTCAAGGGAAAGGCACAATTCCTTCATTGCCTGCCTTCCAAAGCACTGACAAACAACAAAAACCTGAAGCACATGCAATGTTTTCCTCAGCACCAAGTAAAAATAGGAGAGAATGCCTGGAATTGTTGGGGAATTCAACCAACCAGATGCTTTACATTTCTCAGGTCTTTTCTCCCCAGGTAACCCCAGGGATGCACGGATGTACCAGAGTGATTCCAGTCCCACTGCCCTTCCCTTTCTAACTTATCTACTTCACTACCAAGGCTTCTTCCAGCCCTTTTGCTTCTCCTCCCCATCTCCCCCTGGTACTGCCCTCTTCATCCACTGGCCCAGCTCTGCCATTTGCTGCCCTTCTTCTGCTCCAGTTCTCCCACTTCTCCAAAGTCTCCCCCAAATCCTTCAGAGTGCAAAAGGGAAGATTCCTCTACACCCAGGTTTTGCCTGAAGTTTTTGCTTGCCCGAAGCCATCCCGTGCCTGATCCCATACCATCTTTTCTTGCAGAGAGGAGGCTTTCCTCCAGACCTGGATTTTGCCAGCAGCAGGAGCACTATTCCTTTATTTGCTCATCTCTTGCTACATTCTGCAGCTCCAGTAATCCCTGCAGGGTGTGCCTGCCACGCGTGTTGGGTGGGACACAGCCTGCCTGATTTGCAAGGCATGTTCCAGACTTCCAAAAGAGGGATCCTGATGGTGTTTCCTCATAGGTGGACACCATCTCCCTCTGGAGGCCTTCGGAGGCTGTTCCACTCGGTAAAGCTGGAGCTGAGACACTCAGTTTAGGACAGCTGCACCACTGCAGGCAAAAAACCTGAGTTTAAGTGAAAGAGAGCCCTTGTCCTCAGACCAAAGTTATCAGCAGTCCTCCTTTACACATTCCCAGAAGCCAAAACCATTGTGCTAAAAAGCCACGGTGGAAGAATCCTCTCCTTTCCTGAGTTTAAAAGAGCTCAGAGGAAATCCAGCATCTCCCCATGGCACACTGATGCTCTTCCCTGAAACTCCTGCTTCAGCTCTCTCCTCTGAGAGGCTTTTCAGCTGCTCTGATTCACTGGCTGGGAAAAGCTTTACTCCAGGGACCCAGACCAGCAGAGATCACCTCTGGAAATGGGAATGAGTCTTTTCCCATGCCAGAGCCATCCTGGGGCTCTCTACAGAGCACCCCATGAAGGGGTTTCTAGGGGTAATTTCCCATGCAGGCACCTCTGAGCTCAAGGGTAGATCAAGACTATCAGTGTCACAGGTAACAGAGTCTGGCCCTCAGCAGCCAGAGCCTGGGCAGGGATGCAGTGGGAAGAGAGAAGATTTTCTACCCTGTATCATCCCCTGAGTCATCCCCAGCTGGATGCCCATAGAGTCTTTCAAAAATAATTCTGTAGGTCCCTGTCTGCTTCTTGGTTTCAGCGTAGCCTGCACACCCCATCTTTATGGAAACACAACCTGGGAAGAAACATAAATTCCCCTTTCAGCCCCATTCTAGCCTCCTGATTTTTGCCAGGGCTGTGTTTCTGCATCAGCCTGAGCATGCTGGAGAAGCAGCCTGAGCTCCAGCCAGAAGCTGAACAAACTCCCCAGGATAATCTGCTGCCTGGAGTCTCTGTCCCAGGACTCTGCTCAGAAGGGACTGGGGGAGGAATTCCTCTCCCCTAATTATCTTTTTGGGAAAGCATTGCTGTCAGACCCCTTAGATGGCATGGGAAAGGTGACCCATGATGGCAAATGATGTTCATAGGTTCCACTGATCCAAACCAACCCAACCCAAAGTGGGATTTGGTTCAGAGACACCACAGGAAGCCAAGTGTCTTCCTCTGGTGGATCCACAGAGCAAACAAAGGATTGGCTCCACATAAAGGTAGGTCCAGATGAACCTTGATGTCCCTTCCAACCTGGCATTCTATGATTCTGTGATGATGATGATGATTCTAATCTCATGAGGAATGAATGCAACAAAAGGATTGTCTGTGCTGTGCAAGCTAACCCCAGAACCTTTATTTCTTTGGGTAAGGTACATACAGGATCAATGCAACCATCCCTGTTTCTGCTCTGGATCCATTAGTAGAGAGGAAGGGGGGTTGCACTCCAGGCAGTGTCCAGCTGGGGGTTTTATTTGGGATAAAACATCCCAAGGGTGAATCTCAGCAGGGGACCAGCTTGTCAGTGGGAGTAACTACAGGTAAAGGATCTTTCCATGTCCCCTCTAGAGCACTGAGCACTGAGCAGGGCTTTGATGTGGCACCACAAAGTGTGCTCTGCCCCTCAGCTCATGCTCCCTCCTCATGTGCAAACTCCCTGCTGTGTCCCAAGTGGTCCAAGACCCAGGGCTGGTCCCTTGGAAGTCCCAGTGAGCTTCATCCCCTGGCTGTGCAAACCCACAGCAACCCCTCCATCCTGCTCCTAGGAGAGGAGATGCCCACTATGCAGCCTCTGCCCTGACCACTTTGTGCATTTAGGAGGCAGGAGCTGATGCCTGTGAGACAACTCCCAGTCCCTGAATACCCCACAGCCCCTTGGGCAGACTCAAGCAGCTTCTGACTCTGCTTGATGGTCTCAAGATCCCTGTCTTGAAGCCAACCCCAAAGTCTCCACTGAGATCCCACACCCAAAGCAATGTTCTGATGGTGTGAGGTCAGCATTCAGGGCATCAGCACCCCCTGGCACCCCAAGAGCTCTGAGGCAGAGCAGGGTGTTGGGTCTCTGTGCTCAGGGCAAAAGGATGAGAAAGAAAAGGGGCAAATCCTGCCACCAGCAAGGCCAGTGAAAAACCCAACCAAATCTGTTCAGGTCATGAGCACATCAGCAGCATCTTGGTGGTAGGACCAAGAGCAGAAGTGCATCCAGGCAAGTGAAGGATTAAACTGGCAGCCTCCTCCAGGACCCTGTCCAGCTTTTAGCCTCTCTTAACACTGATAAAACACCGAGTCTGACTGAGTGCTGCTCTGCCCAAATGCATTGCCAGATAAACCACAGATAAGAGAGAGCCAGGGATAATCCCTCCCTGATACCATGACAGTGAAAGAAACACCACGGGGCTGCACTTCCACCCAAAGTTCTGCATCTCTCCCAGACAGTCCTTGCAGTGCCCCAGCTCCTGCTCTGCATTTACTCAGGCATCAAACTTTGTCAGGCAAAGGAATCGAAGCCTTTCCTCCTGGCAACACCTGAAATACTCCCTTGTTCACTCAGCAAGGAGCAGCCACATCTCCTCTAAGGAGCAACCCAGTTTTGCTCCTATCAGCAAAGCATGAAAGTTTATTACAGTCCCTGTGTCCTTAACTACAACTCAATGCAGTCACCTGAAAAAGGGAGGCATGACTTAAATCTGATCTCTCAGACTGCCCCAAGCAACAGTCCCTCCAAAATTGGGGGGTTTGATATTTAGCTCAGCAAGAAAATGACCAACCAAACAGCAAAACATGACCCACCAGAACCCCCAGAGAATTAGCACGAGCCCCCTCAATTGCCAGATCACCGTGACAGGAACCAAGTGCTGCTGTTTTACAAAACAGTCCATTGCCCTGACTTCTTGGGGATTTGGGTATTTAAAAAAATAATAAATTAAAATAAAAAAAGGAAAGATAAGATCAAGAAGAAAGCAGCATGAAATCTGAATGAGATGCAGAGATTTGCACACTTGCCTGGCAAACGCTCCCTATCATTTGCACCCTCATGCAACCCACAAATACTTCCCTGCTGGCTTTCTGTCTTCTCTCTTCTTCCTTTAAGTAAAATTTGTTAAAAATGGGAAGTACCTTTTCCTGGGTCAGGTTCTCTTTCCCCTTTTTTCCCTTCTTTGTTCTTTTTGCTCTTTCCTTTCCCTTTTTTCTTGTTCTCGGACATTCTGCACAAGTGTTTACAGTCTCAGGAAAAGACAGTCCACACCAGATCTATATGCCCCACGACTGCTACTCCAAATGTTACTTGCCAGCTGCAACTTCCGACTGTTCTTATATTGTTTCTGACACAGACAACACCCACCACTGGGTGGAGAAGCAAAACTTTAACCGTTTGCTCACTGCTCCCAGTTGTTGGAAAGATGCTCTGGGTTGCAGTGGGAGGGCAAGAGGAGCAGTGCTGCAGGACAGGAGCAGCTCTCCCAAGAGTGTCTTGGACACCTGAAGTCTGAAGGTGGTTTTCTGCTTGATTCTGTCTCTGGCAGCAAATGAGGTCTGGATGGTTTCTGGAGCATCACAGAAATCAGGGTTTTGGGAAACTGCTGGGGTTCAAACCTCAGCCATACATGAAAGGCTGGGGAGCCTAAAGAAAAGGGTAGAGGCTTGCAAACCCTTCTCATCCTCCTTTGGCCCTTGCAAAGGGATTGAGCTGATCAATCTCTTCTTATTGCTGTTCCCACCATAAATCACAGTGACTTCACCTGCCCTTGCACCCAGGAACTTTGCTGTCCCAGGATGTATTTTCAAAAGGTAGGAATAGCTGGAGAGCCCTTACCTTCTCTTCTCGTATCCATCCTCCATCTCTGGCAGCTCTGGGTGGCTGATTAAGCAAAGGTTTCCTCTGCTTGGAGGTTAACAAGTGCCTTTTCCAGAGGCTCAACTGGGATGAGTGACTCAGCCCAATTCCCTTCTGCAGGGCAGGCTATGCTGATCACCTTTAAAGTCCATCAGGATTTCCAGCTGGAAAGGCCCAGAGTCCTGCCTGCTCATTCCCAGATCCTGCTAAGGGCTTCAAAGGGCCAAAGGGGCCACAAGGCACTGGGTAGCACATTCAATCCAGTTATCCATGAGTCAAATCCCATTCCAGAGCTGTGAGTAAAGCACGTCCTCCAGAGAAGCTCTGCCTCCTGGTGCATGGACATCAAGAAATGAACGAGCTATCAGCCCCCTTGGGACCTTCTCCCAGTGGTTAATCACCCTCATTGTTAAAAATGTCTGCCTGCTCTGAAGTGGAATATCTGGCTTCACTGTCCAGCCATTGTTTCTTACTCTTGTTTTCTCCTCTAGATTAAAAAGCCCTTCAGCAACTGGTATTTTTCTTCCATGGAAGTACTTACACACTGTAATCGTGTTATCCCCCTCAATTCTTTTTTTTTTTTTTTTTTTTTTTGATAAGCTAAACAGATGAAGCTTTTTTCCATTGCTTGCTGTATGGCATTTTCTCCAGCTCAGGGATCATATCTGTGGCTATCCCATTTTGCAATATCCTACTTAAGCTAAGAACACAAAAACCAGGCACTATTCCATTGTCTCCTTTGTACAGAGGGAAATAAAGAGGCAAAATCCCAACTGGCACCCATTCCCAGCCTTTTAACCCCCAAGAGTCCCATATGGGCATTGGGCTTCACAAGGAAAATAAGTTCTGTTGGGTTTCTACTGCAGCTCTTACCAAGTCCTTGCTCTGCAAGTCCCCTGCTCTTTACCCAGGAGGAATTTCTTGCTCCTTCCCAGAACCATTCTCAGTGGTGAAGCTTCATCTTGTTTTTAAAGAGCCAGGATCACCATCCCAAGCGATTTTCTTCCCACTTTCCCATCTCTCTTCCCACTGCTGCTTGACACTCCACCTGTCTCTGTGTCACCTTGCTCATTTTGAGAGCACCTCCAGGTTGCTGGGGACAATTCTCTCCCTAAAAACAAAGGCTTTTTGGTACACACTCATCAACCACCTCTTCACCTGTGTGTCAGGTGGATTAGAGAGCTTCCAACACTTGCTTTCCAGTTGGATTAGAGGACATCCCTGCACCAAGTGCCTTGCATGAAGCCTTATGAAAAGCTGAGACACTGGAGAGCACCAAAGCAAACTTGCCCTGAATTATTAGATGAAATCTCCCAAGTCTGCAGTTTAAATCTAACACACTGTGTTTAAATCTCACACACTGTGTTTCAGCATCCTCTGCTCTCTCCTGGTCACTAGCAGCCCATCACACTGTTTCTGTTCCAAATGCAGCCTAATAGTGGTTACTGCCCAGTTAGTGTCTTCTAACCCATTAGGAAAGCCTATTTTCATAGGGTTATTTCACTGTTTGGTTGATAACTGTACTCCTCTTTGCTAACATGTGTCTGGAGCCCCTTAATTCTGGACCTGAGCTGTACTTACTAGGCAATTTTCCTCCAGATATCTTTAGCTTGTTCTCTGTGCACCAGAACTCCAGATGTACTTGGATTGCTACCTATTTTTCTCTTTTTAAAACCTGTTAATCTTACTGTTCCTTCCAGTTGTTGCTTTCATTGCAACCAAGCTAGGATGGCTGTTAGCTAAACCTTATCCTCTTTCTTGACTCTGGAATCTCAACTTTCTTGGCCTCTGCTCAAAGAGCTCCTGGTTCTTAGTCACATTTTCCTGTGAATGTTTTGACACTCCATCAACTTCAATGGGTTTTCCTCAGCCTTGGGAAATCAGTTCCTTTGAATCCTCAGGAGTGTCTTATATATATTTATGATTAGGATTCTCATCTGCTGGCCCATGTGAATAAAAATCCACCATGCTCACTGCCCTGTGTCAACCACCAGTGATTAATTCAGCCACACAAATCAATAAACCACCACTTACTGTAAATAATATTAGAGGCCCAAACAGTTTTTTAGCTTTAATGTGGTAATTTAACATTATATCTACAGACTTGGATGTTTTACTGCTAGTGATGGCTACCTTGCCAGCACGTGTCTCCCAAATGGATGGATCTCAAGAAAAACACATCTCCCTCCCTTCTTTCCTTTTGCAATTTTATTTTAATCTTCAATTACTTTTTACCATGGGTTCCTTCACATGGAGGCTGTGGGTTTTTTAATTGCCCTCCCCACACCCCTGGAATTTCTGAAAATAAACTGTAACTCTTCCTCCACTTCAGGAAATCAGCACTTTTATTACTGTTCAAAACACAAAGTCTGTGTTTTCTTGGGTTCATCTTTACAAAGTGCCTGTGTTTGATGGAGCTTTGTTAAAGTTACCACGAGCAGCTAAGCTGATGCCTTAACTTTCTATCCTCTTTTTTCAAATTAATGCATTCTCAAAGACTCCTTGCTTCTGAGCAGTGTTCAGAGGGTGAAGCAGTGCCCAGCACTGCACAGTGCAGCTCCAGCATCAGAAAAGAAAAAAATACCAGGCCTAAGAAGCAAAGTGGCCAATGTCTGGCTTGGCCCCACAAGAGGTGTTCTTAAAGAGCTGGAACCTGGGATGGGAAGGAAGAGCACCAGCAACACCTGAGATGAGGATTTTGGAACCTTGGCACAGTCTCACCTGTGGCAGACACAGAATATTCTGTGCAGATTAATTTTTGCCTTGGCAGGTGTGCATCTTGTAAGTCCCACTATGTTATCCCAGTGCCTGGCCCCTGTCCCAGGCAGGGATACACCCCTCTGGATCCAGCTTTGGCATCACAGACATAAGGAATACCCCCTGTCCTAAAAAATCCTGAGGGGTAAAGCCAGGAGGCAAATCCAGCAGGGGATTTCAGTCCTCACGTGGCTGCACTGATATCAAGAAAGCTTCCCAAGGGATGGGGTATTCCAGTTTCACATCCCAGGTGCCTCACCTGGTGCTCAGAATGGATTTTAATGGCTGAGCTGTCACAAGTCACTTCATACTTAGTTCTAGAATAGCTTTTAAGGCTTTTTGCTTTAACCAGTTTCATGATAACCTGAAATAATCTCAACCTGGGTTCTTTCCAGTCTTTACAATTTTTGTACAGCTCTAAGCTGGAAGTATATAAGAGACTGAAGCACATCTTAAGCCCAGCTACCTCTTGCATGAATCCAGCACCCTGATTTTACAGCCCACTGCCACACTGTGAGTGCCAGGGGGGGTTTGCCAGGCATGGCATCCTTATTTTCCTTCCTATTCCCTAAATGCCAACCTAACAAGCTGGGCTCCCTAACAACCCTCAGGCAGCCTGAACAACACCAGGTGATGGAGAAAATCCCTACCTCTTCCCACACACAGTATCCAGTGCACTCAGTGGCTGTAAAATGACTTCTTAAAAATCCCAGATTGGCTCAGTGGAGACCAGAGTCCACAGCTGAGGGTCATGGTGCTGCAGCATAGCTTGTGACAGCAAGGTCTGCATCTGGAAAAAAATTATTAGTACAGCACCCCTCCAGCCTGATGGAGACAGATAAAATAATTTGGGTTGGAAGGGACCTAAGAGATCATCAAGTCCAACCCTTGATCCACTCCCGCTGCAGTTCCCAGCCCATGGCACTGAGTGCCACATCCAGGCTCTTTTGAAATATCTCCAGGGATGGAGAATCCACCCCTTCCCTGGGCAGCCCATTCCAATGGCTGATCACCCTCTCCCTAAAGAAATTCTTTCTAATGTCCAACCTAAACCTCCCCTGGCACAACTTGAGACCTCTTGTGCCCTCTTGTCTTGCTGAGAGTTGCCTGGGAAAAGAGCCCAACCCCCCCCTGGCTCCAACCTCCTTTCAGGGAGTTGGAGAGAGTGATGAGGTCTCCCCTGAGCCTCCTCTTCTCCAGCCTCAACACCCCCAGCTCCCTCAGCCCTTCCTCACAGGACTTGTGCTGGATCCCTTCCCAGCCTCCTTGCTCTTCTCTGGACCTGCTCCAGCACCTCAAGCTCCTTCCTGAGCTGAGGGGCCCAGAACTGGACACAGGACTCAAGCTGTGGCCTCCCCAGGGCTGAGCACAGGGGCAGAATCCCTTCCCTGGACCTGCTGGCCACGCTGTTCCTGAGCCAGCCCAGGATGCCATTGGCCTTCTTGGCCACCTGGGCACACTGCTGGCTCCTCTTCAGCTTCCTGGCAATCCAGACTCCCAGCTCCCTTTCTGCCACTCTCTGCCCAGCCTGGAGCTCCCCATGGGGTTGTTGTGTTGAACCTCATCCCGTTGGGATCAGCCCAACTCTCCAGTCTGTCCAGGTCCCTCTGCAGAGCCCTCCTGCCTTCCAGCTGATCCACACTCCCCCCAGCTTGGTGTCATCTGTGAATTTGCTGATGATGGACTGATCCATCAGTGCTACTTGATATTTGCTGACACCCAGATGCCAAGCTCACTCCAGCTCCTCCAGCCTCCAAACTTCAGGAGCAAAAGCAGGTGCAGACGTTCCACAAAGTTCTGAGGCTGTATTTATGTATTTATGGCAGCACTTTGGGGAGCACAATGACCCATTTGGAATCGTGGTGTTTTCCAAGCCTCCCAGCACTGAGTTAACTCTGCTCTCACTGGCATCACCAGGAGGTGGCCACCAGCTTCTGGGAACCCTGTGTCACTTTCCATGGTGCAGCTGAGAACTGTGAGGTTCTGTTCAGCAGCTGAGCCAACCCCAAATTGGTGGCAGCCAGAAATACTTTCACATTATTTGTAGAGGAGAATAAAGAAGGCCCAGGATTCTGTAAATAAATAAGATGTGGGGATTATTTAATAATAAATAAATGAAGAGGACACAGGGATTCCCTACCTCTCAGAATCCCTTTGGCTTATAAAGGCAAACTGCTGGACACCATTTCTCTATGACTCTGTTCCTACAAAACACTACAAACTGGAAAGAAAGACTCCAGCACCATGAAAGCAGCAAGGCTCTGAGCTGGAGATAGGCAGAATCCCACCAGCAGGTTCTCTGAAGCAAATCAATCAAAAAGCAGCCCAGCCTTCCTCTCAGATAGCTCCAGGACCAGGGTAAAAAAACTGATGCTGGGGGTTATCTCCTCCCAAGAAGCATCTTGTGCCAGGAGAAAAGATGTTGGCACTTGCTCCATCATCAGCTCAGTAAAAGCTGTGCTGTAGGTTTGTCTGCTGGAACCAACAAACCAGGAAAGGTATTTCTGAACTGAAAATTCCATCCTCCTTTTTTGCACCTCTTGCTGCCACATCTTTTGTTGCCATGCAGGAAAGGAGAACAATCCCTCTCTAAGTACAGCTATTTATTTGTCCAATAAAGGCTCAGATAATTTCCATCTGACCATCACCTGATGCACAAATGGCATTTTGCCAGGCTCATGGCTCACAGCTGCATGGTCCCAAAGCCCAGCTTTGCCCCCACTGCCCCTCTCAATGCTCTGAACCAGCACAGGTCTTGGAAATGATTGTGAGAGCCCTGACCCAGACAGCCCAGGTGGGATGTTTCCCATTGCATCTTCTTTTCCTTTTCATCTTTAAGGAATGAAATCCTCATCCTGACGTGATGGATCACCTATAACCAGATACATTTTTGCTCACAGAAATAAACATGTGTTATCAACTCTTACTGAAATCCAGCTGAATTTGCTTCTGAAAGCAGGAGACAAGGAAGCCAACCCTGACCCTCCTACTGCAGGTGCTCTCTCCCCTTCTGACACCTTCAGAAAGCCCAAGGCTTGGACACTGCTGACAGCAGAGTCACTGCCAGCTCAGATAAATCCCAGCTGCTCTGTCTGGGTCCCAAGAAGGCCCAGACGAGGCTTTACTGGAGCAGATGGGTGCTATGGGGTGTCCCCGTGGGGTACCCTTTGATGTCTGGGTGCCCTCCCACAGCAGCCAGGGCAGAACCTGTGTGCCATGCAGACATCCTTTGGGATTCTGGCTCAGCACAGCCCCAGCCAGGAGCCAGTGCTGGTGTTGGATGGAGGTTTCAGCCTTGCTTGGGGAACAGCAGCATCTGGGTGACCAGGACTCCTCCAGGCTTCAGTGCTGTGCCTCAAATCACAGCCTCAGCTTATCCTGAGCCTCCAAGGATGCTCAGGGCAACCCTGCTGGGAACCAGCCCAGATCTCTAACCAGTGAAGTTCTCCTGGCTGGGCTCATCAGCCATTCCTGACACTTCCAAAGCAGAAGTCAGCTCCTTGCTGACCTTGCCACCCCAGCCCTCATTCTCTGGAATTTTCCTGGAAAATTTTCATCCCAGCTACAGCCATTTCCTTCAAAACTTGCTTTTTATTTCCATTTCCTTTCCCTGCCCCTGTGATCAACAGCAACTTTCACATGAAACCAACGAGCAGGGGTCTTCCCTTCACATCTCAGCCCTAAGCCCTTAGAGTACATCTGGCCGGGATGTTTTACAGAAAATTCCATGAATTCTTCCTGTCTCTTTTCCTCTAGATGCAACTCTGCTGAAGTGCTGAAGGCCCCAGCAGGTTACAGCCTCCTCCAAAGAAATCAGAAAGCTGCTTTTAGGAATGTTTATCTTTAAGTGATAGTGTGAGGCTGCTCCCCCTCGGCCCTACACCTGCTTGTAGGGGCAGCTTCATGTTGGAGGAGTGGAAGCTGAGGCAGAGCCCACACATACGTGGCCTCTGTAAGGAGAGGCACCCAACACCTTGGGTGTTATCTGAGTGGATCTAAGAGTAATTTTCTGCTAAGTACTGTGCCAGGCCTATAGGACCTATAGGGGGTCCTGCTTCCATGTCACCCATGGAACTTGCTCATCCCCTGCTCCATCTCCTTACCCTGCAGTGCCCACACAGTGCTCTGTCCTCAGAGCTACAGCCTAAAGGGGATGCTCTGCAAAGATAAAATGCATCCAAAGCCACAGGTCCCATGGCCAAGGGTAGAAAAAGCCCATTTGATGTGTGTTAGTTCTCCCATTCCAAAGAGAACTGGGACAGAAGAAAGGATGGGCTGGAGAAACTGAGATGACTTGGAGCAAGAATAACCAGAAGCTGCTCTTGTAGTTTCTAGAGGTTTGGTCCAGGGCAAGAGGCTGCATGAAGGACATGTCAAATGTGCCAGAGCTCACAAGGGTCCATAAAGTTTCCTGGGCTCATTTCACCAGGGTCTGGCTTTCCTCTGGTTCTGTGTGAGCACCAGAGGGCAGGTGCCAGGTCCTCCCAGTGACCTCCCCACCAGATCACATCACTTGGGAAGGCTCTGAGAAGACAGCAACAGAAGGACCTGAGCCCTGCCATACAGAACTGCTTAAAAAAGCAAATAGAGTTTATATCTCTATCCAACTGAAAGGATTCTTCCCCAGAAACCTCTTGAGGAACCTTTACAAAACTAGAAAATCAGATGCAGGCTCAGTGACTGTAATGTTGTGGGTGGAGAGTGGGATCAGATGGACCAGGATATTACAGAGGGCAGGTGCTGCTCTGTATTTGCCTGGTTAAAATGTGCCTAAAGCAACAGAGTAATTGGCTCTGCAGCATTTGATTCAGTGGGAGAGATGCTGTGGGTTCACCCTGGTGGGCAGCTGAGCACCACTCAGCCCCTTGCTCACTCCTGCCCACCCACAGTGGGATGGGGGAAGAGGAAAGGAAGACTAAAAGCAAGAAAACTTGGGGGCCAAGATACAAATAATAATAATAACAATACCAACAAAGAATAATTGTTTTATAAGTGAAGGATGAGTAGAAGACAGGAGAAGAAAACAAAACAAAAAAAGTGATGCAAAGGCAATCACTCACCACCTCCCACGGGCAGACTGATGCCCAGCCAGCTCCCAAGCACTGGATGGATAACCCTTTTTTTGCTGAGTCTGACACTCATTGTATGAAATATCTCCTTGTTCAGGCCATCTGTCCAGTTGGGTCCCCTCACAACCATTGCACACCCCCCCCAACCTATTTACTGGGGGGACAGAGTGAGAAACGGGCAGCTTTGATGCTGTCCAAACACTGTTGAACAGAAGTTAGAACAGGAATTATCCATATTGTTTTGGTCAAAAAAATAAATACGAGTACCATATGAGCTGCTCTGAAGGAAATTAACTCTATCTTAACCAAGGGCAGTGCAGGAGCCCATCAAAGAGTCCACCCAGGGAGGGTTTTGGTGCTCACTCCACCTCCCCATGCTGAGCAACAGGGAACCCCTGGTCCCTGGGCAGGGTCTGACACCACAGCCACCTGCATCCTCCTGGGCTTCACCCAGGGACAGCAACAGAGCAGGGGCAGAGCTGCCAGCTCTGCTGCTCCTGGGCAGGGAGAGCCAGGGGCAGGTGAAGGATCTGCTGTTATCTGTGCCCTGGGGAGCTCTGGGAACATCCCCATCCCTTCCCTGCACAGCAAGCAGGCTGCAGGGGGGATTCCTGCAGGATGTGTGGGGAAGGAGGTGGAGGGGAAGTCCCTGGTGGTTCCCAGAAATAACTCAGCATGAAAAGGCCTGAACTGCCAGCACAGCTCCTCAGCCAGAGCAGAGCAGCCTGCCTGAAATTCAGGCAGCCCTGGGTCCCACAGGGACGTGGAGGAGCTAAATCTCTGCCTTGCTCTGGGCTGCCTTAGGATCAGGGCTGTGCAGAGAGCATTTTCTTTGCATAACTCCTCTAATCCAGAGACAGAAGAGCCCGGGGGGAATGGCTTGTGACTTCACAGCAGGGAAGCAGCAGCAGCAGCAAATCCACGATATTATTTTTGTCCTCCCCAGCAGAATGCCTCTGGTGCAGGTGCAAAAGCAAAGGAGAAGCCCTCTCCAGACTCCTGCTTCTCACATACTCCTGGCTCCTCCAGGCCAGGGGGGATTTTCCTGCCCTTCACCAGCCTGTCCATCCTCTTGGGTCACTGCTGATTCATCTCCTCCTGGTCCATTGCTGCCCAGCTGAGGCTCCAAAGGAAAAAAAACCTCCTGCCACCTCTCCCCCCAGCTGCTTGGGAGCAGAGAGCTCTCTGCTTCTTTGTCCTCCAGCCTCCTGTTGAACTTGCTGTCTGCCCAAGCAGCCAGGGCTCTCTCAGAACTGCTGCTTTCCAAACAGCTCCTCCTCATTACATAATTCTGCCTGCAATTGTTCTTGCCCAAAGGTAATAGCTGGGTTTCTCACAGATTATAACCACAGATTATCCTTTTCTGCTCACTGTCAAACCCTTCTGTCTCACCTTTTATTCTCTGCTCTCCTGTTTGCATTACGTGTTTTGAGGGCCCAACGTGGGGTTTTTCCATCCTGGTTCCTCACCACGTTGCCTCCAGCACATGACAAATTCAGGGACTGACTCTTTGTCTGGGCAGCATCTCCCCTTTCACCCCTGCCAGCCGAGCACTGGGGGTGGTGGCTCCTCCCTCCATCGCTCCTTCCCACATCCTCCAAACTTCTCCAACTAATTGGTGCTCCCATCTCCACCAAACTCCACCCCAGCACCCTCTGAAGGGTTATCCTCTGTCTTCCCCACTCCACTAATTGTGTAATTATGCAGAAATGGCCTGTCTGGTACAATCTATTTCTCATACTCCCCTGTGGTGCTTGTTGCTTACAATGCTCATTATTCCTCTAAGTATTTGCAGACCTTCACCCTCCATCATATTTCCACAAATTGCAGCTTTATTAACAAGGGAACAATTCCTGAAGTCCTTGCAAACATTGTATTCATTTTCTCAACTGCTCCCTCCTTTCTGGTCAGGAGCAGATCTGATGCTGTCTCCAGGCTGGCTCAGACTCCTCTCTCTCCTCTCTCTGCTCAGCAAAGGTGCTTTTGCTCTCAGGTCTCTCCCATGGAATTTGCTCATTTGCCTGACCCTTGAGGACTTCCCCGTGCTTGGAGACTCCTTCTCCAAGGGGGATGTGCTGTCCCCCCCTGCCTGCCAGGACACACATCTCACCCTCTGCCATAGCTCTTTGCCACCCAGTCCATCCCACAAGGAGCAGACAGGCAATTTGCTTCCTGCAGGATTTCTGCCCCATCCACACGTGCAGTTAAACACCAGGTAAGGATTATCCTGGAGCCTCAGCTTCCTGCCAGAGGCACCCAGCAGGGCCAAGCACAGGGAGAAGGAACATAGACACAGACATCTGCCATCCCGTGCTTCCATTCCTGATGCAGCCAGCAGAATTCCTGGAAAAGGTCAGGACCCAGTCTGGACCTAATGATCCTATGAGGAGATGATCCTACAGATCCTATGAGGAGAGGCTGAGGGAGCTGGGGGTGTTGAGGCTGGAGAAGAGGAGGCTCAGGGGAGACCTCATCATTCTCTACAACTCCCTGAAAGGAGGTTGGAGCCAGGGGGGGGTTGGGCTCTTTTCCCAGGCAACTCTCAGCAAGACAAGAGGGCACAAGAGGTCTCAAGTTGTGCCAGGGGAGGTTTAGGTTGGACATTAGAAAGAATTTCTTTACCCAGAGGGTGCTCAGCCATTGGAATGGGCTGCCCAGGGAAGGGGTGGATTCTCCATCCCTGGAGATATTTCAAAAGAGCCTGGATGTGGCACTCAGTGCCATGGGCTGGGAACCACGGGGGGAGTGGAGCAAGGGTTGGACTTGATGAGCTCTGAGGTCCCTTCCAACCCAGCCAGTTCTATGATTCTATGATAATGGCCAGAAACCTGAGGGGAGATTTTTACAGGTGGCACAGCAGATATGAGCCACAGCTTTTTGGGACAGGGCATTAGAAGCAAGCAGGGGAGTGTTTGGACAAAGCACCAGGTTCCCTGGGATTCTGGCTCTTCTATGGATATGCTGGAAGTGGGGGATGGCTGCAGGAGGCCAAGCCAGGCTGGTGTAAATCAGCAATGAGGCTGGAGGAAGCTGGGGAACAAAGGCTGTCCCATTGCCCAAAGACTCAACTTGTCAGGAGACCAGAAGGCCCTGAGAAGTAATAAAATTGTCCTCCTTGCAGGCAAGAGGAATCACGGGGACACCAGGGCACCACCAGATGACTTCTGAAAGGTAAAGAGCCTCAGCTTGTGTCAGCACCACCACAGGCAGGAGGGGAGAGGGAGCCCCCAACCCAGCAGCTCTTTTGTTGGGCAGAGGTACTGTGTGTCAGCATATCCCTCAGATCCCTCATGTGAAACCTTCAGGGAGGTCATTTGAGATCATCAAAGGGCCAAGAGTGAAGGGCAGGGGGAGACTGCACTGACACAGCAACCCTCAGCATCCCTCTGGGCAGGCACACCAAGCAAGTACACTGAGTATTACCAAGAGGACCTCTCTCTCTCTCTCACTGTAGCAAATAAAAATCTTTAGGGCCAACTGGGAGTTGAGAGGGCATTTAGGAGAGGCCAGGGGATGGTGGCAATAGCTGCTTGGGTTGATCTTCAGTGTTGGTGCATTTGTTCAGCTTCTCTCCCTGCCTGGACAATCCCCTCTGCTCTTCCCCAGCATCAGACTCTCAGTTTCTCTTCACTTCGCTGGTGCTTTTCCCTCACATTTTCCTTCCCAGCTTGGTCCCAGGACACCCAAGTCCTGAGTGTTCAGCAAGGCTTGAAGCAGGGAGCAGCTCCTGTGTCTGATGCACACAGTCAGGACCTGATGCACCTTTTGGAAGAGCTGGGAAGGGCTGAGCAAGGTATGGGCAGCCCAGGAGCACATCCACCCCGAGCAGCTTGTCTTCCAGAAGGATTCCCAGAGCTGAAGTTGCCTCAGCAATGCCTAAGGTATCTCCAGACACTTGAGGTTCCTTGGATGGCCACATCCAGAAGCAGCTAAGTGATACCCTGACATGTAGAGATGAACTCTTGCTTACATGGAAAGGATGAACTCTCAGGGTTTAACACTGCCCAGCAATTAAACTGAATGCCAGATGCTCCCTATTAATCCCCATCCCTGATAAAGAAAGGAGAGAGAAAAAGGGGGAGAGACTGATGGGTTGGAAACTAAACTACACAGCTTTAATGAAACAGGAATGATAAATAGGAAAAAAATGACTAAATCTATACGAATATACAGGAAAATTGATCCCAGGTTCCTCCCCCTCTCCCCCAATAACTCTCACGTCAGCACCGAGGCTGCAGGGCAGCCCTGGGAAAGTCCAGGCTGGAATCCTGGGGTCAGCAGCAGTTGGGAGCTGGAGGCAGGAACACACAGATTCAGGCTGGGATGGATCAGGAGCACAGGCAGAGGAAGGGATGGAATCCTCCCAGGATGCTGAAGCAAACAGGGAGAGGGGAAGAAGGGGAAGCAGGAAGGGGTTTGACCCTGGTGATCCCTCCAATTTATCCTGAGGATGAGGTGTATGGGATGGAATCCTCTGTTTGGTCAATTCTGGTCATTTCTCTTGTCTGTTCCTCCCTAAGGGAGGGTTCCAGGTGTGACATGGCATGGAGCATCTGTCCTTCCCATCAACAACCCAGGAAAGGGGCTTAGAAGAGACCTTAGGGACCTTTCCACAAGAAAAAAATTGGAGTTCATTGCAGAGCTGGATGCCCTGGCCAGTCTGAGTGTCAGAGACAGCCAGAGGAAACTTATGTCAGGCTTAATTTCCATCCCAAATTTCCAGCTTTTGGCTTATTTGACTTGTACCACAGACACAGTGCAATAAGAACTGTTGAAACTGTTGATCATGGTAATAGAGCAAGTGTGTCACTGAGCTTCACACAGGGTTATCTCTCACACAGTTTTCCACAAGAGAATTTAAATGTCCCTATAAAATTTAATTCTAACCATCTTTCTTCCTAGATATTTCTAAAAGAGGGGCTCCCCTGAGAGGCCTGGTGCTCTCTGCTTTCATTAAGTCTAGACATTTCATAAAGCAATCTCTCCTTTTACTGTTCTGGCTTCCTCATTGTCAGCCAAGAGCTGATAAGACTTCAGAGCAAGAGAGGAGGAGAACACTGAAAAAAACCCCAAAACCCTCCTGACAGCATTTGGTCAGCTCAGTTGTAGATGTCAGCAGAGAGTTAATGGAGGAGAAGGAACATGCTCTCAGCCAGCCAGGACTCCTCCAGCCTCCTTTAATGACAGACCAACTGCTTTTGTAACTACCCCCTGCAGATATTAAAGCTGAGAAAAATCCTTCTCATAGCAAACCACAAAAAGAAAAGAGTTGTCCTTTTTGGGTTTGTTTTTTTCTTTCTTTCTTTTTCTGGAATGTCAAGCCATATAACAGGATAACTTCTTAGAACTCTACTAAAGGCTGCCATACCTTGGGCATCTCAGGCCAGGAGAGCATCAACACATAGACCCAGATGAATTATACAGTGCAAATAAATCCACTGGAGAACTGGATATTCCTTCCTGTTTGCAAGATGTTTCTTTGCTGATCTTACCAGTTTAAGATTACAAATATATTTATAAACATCTGCTGAATGGTTTACAGGAGGAAATGTCAGGCTGTGACGCAGGCCATGGGTTATGATTTGTGTTTTGTCCCCACAGCAATCAAAGCCTCACTTGTCCCAGGCACGCACAGGAGCCTGGGGCTTGCAGCTGCCCTGCACAGGTAAGTCCAGCACTGAACCCAGAACCCCAAGCACATAAAAATGGGCCTCTTTTTGGAGTCTGGCCAGGAGAATGGCACTGACACCCTGCAGTGTTTAGAGACAGAAATTGGGGTGCTGGAGTGTAGCACTTGGGCATCTCTCCTGCTTCAGATCCAGGTGTGCTGGGCAAAGTCACAAAGCTCAGGGGTTCCCCCAACCCTTCCTGGGTGACCCAAACTCTGGGACATGAAATGACCAAGGAAGACCCAAGGAAGACCAAGCAATGACCCAAAGCTCTGCCCAACCTTGTTCAGCCTTTGCTGACAGCAGTGCAGAAATACAAACTGGGTGAGCATTCTGCCTGATCCCAGGGGCCTCATCCAGCCCCAAGGGAAGTTCCACGATGGAGACCCTCTGCAAAATACCTCCTAAAAATGAAGCAAGCAGGAGGAAACCTGAGGGAGAGGGCCAGGGTCTCAAGTGAAAGCCTACAATGCACCAGAGGAACAATTTAAATGCCCAACCAGTGGAAAAGTGCCAAGTAAGGACTGGTGAGGACCTCAGACTGGAGATAAGAGGGTACTACAGGGCACTGTTTGCACCTTTCTATGGTCCAACCCTTTCTATGGTGTTAAGTGGCCTCTATCCTGCTGCAAGAGTCTTTTTTGTCCAGTTCTGGTGTCCCCAGCAGAAGAAGGACACAGATCTGTTGGAATGAGTCCAGAGGAGGCCACAAAGATGACCCAGGGGCTGGAGCACCTCTGCTCCCAGGAGAGGTTGAAGGAGCTGGGATTGTTCAGGCTGGAGAAGAGAAGGTTCCAGGAGGACCTTAGGGCTGCTTTCCAGTACCTGAAGGAAACCTGAGGGTTGGATAGGGCCTTTTCATAAGGGTGTTCAGTGATAGGAGAAGGGGAAATGGTTCTAAACTGAAGAACAGGCTTATACTGGATCTGAGGAAGAAGTTCTTCAGTCTAAGGATGGTGACCAGCTTGCTGGGAGAAGCAGCTGCCCCTCTGAGCAACCTTGTCTAGTTCAGAGGTGTCCCTGCCTGTGGCAGAGAGGTTGGAGGAGATGAGCTCTAAGGTCCAACCTGAGCCATCCTGTGATTCCATGATTCTGTGATTCTGCCTCAGAGATTCCTGCACAATCCAGCAAGTGTACACAGACATTGGCATCTTCATCTATACAGCAGGCATGGCAGAAATTCTGGCTAAAGAACAGGTTGTGATCCCAGAGATTCCCTTCCACTCGTGGGGAGAAAATTTTTTCCCCTCTCAACCATTCCCAATCAGAGTCTTTGCTTTAGGACTATGGCTGCAATTCTTTGGTCTAATATAATGAAGTGTTTTTTCTGCCTTCTGTGCCATAATGAAACGATAACGACCTCCTCTGGCAATCATTCCACCCTGAATAATTTGATCCATAAGAGATGGAAATGCTTATGGAATGCTTATGAAATGGAAATGCTTATGATGGAAATGCTTATGAAATGCTTGTCCCATCTGCCTCTGTTTAGAGCCCAGCCAAGATGTTCTGCTTGGCTAAGGCATAAAACTCAGAGTGACCCCACCACTCAGTCCTGTCCTTTGGGTTCCCCAAAGGTAAACTGGTAATTTTAAAGGCAAATTCAATGCAGATGACTAAGCTAATGATGCCCATAAATAACCCAAGGCCCCATCCTGCTCTGAGACATCACACAGAGAACAGCAGAGTCCCATGTGTTCCCTCAGTGTCCCAAACCAGGAGCACAGTTCCCACGGTTCAGAGACATGGGGTGACAGAAGACAGCTCAGAGCTGTCTCTGTCCCTTTTGGCTCTTCCAGCCACTTAGATCAGAGTGGAGAGATGGAGCCAGACAGACCTGCACCCCCCAGCCCTTTGGATTTTCCTCCCAAATGTTTGACAAGCAACCCATCCTCCTCTGGCCCTGGGCTTGAGAACATCACCAGCCCTTCCTGCCTGGCACCTTCTGCATCACAGCATCTCCCTCTCCTGCCACTGAGCCCAGACCTCAGAACCCCCTCACAGCTTCTCTTTCATCCAGGACTTGTGCTTCCCAGTTGAAATATTCCCAGAGGAGGTCTTGTGTAGGAGTGCTCTGCAGCATCACCTCCACACCTGGAGTCACAAAAGCCTTTGCCACACAAAGCAGCTGGAAATGAGTAGGGAAGGCAAAGGATGGGTGTCCTCAGGTGACGTGAGCTTCCAGGCACCCCAGATAGCCAGGGTGGTGCAGAGTCCAAGGGCTAAGTCCTACCCATTTCAGATCCATGTCATCTTCTGGACACAAGTGTCTCTATCATCTGTAAGAAGGGCTTAGGACACAACCCTCTTAGATGAGATGGTGAAATGAAGTGCCAGGGTTAGAGACTGAGCTCTCCACTGGTGCCATTCTGCAGGAAATGCTTCTCCACACCTTTGTCCCAGCAGCCCAGTTCACAGGCCAGGGAACCAGGCTGTTTCCAGGAGAAAACCACAAAAGCAACATTCTCCCAGCTCAGGAGGGGAAGGGCCAGCAGGACCAGAAGGGCTCCTTGGCAGGCATGAGGAACAAAAGTCACCCAGCACCCATGTCCATCGGTTCAAGGAGGGTGACTGGAAGCAACAGAAGGAGCAGCAAGGATTTCAGGGGTGGGGAGAACCTGAGTGTTGAGTTATAGCCAGTGGGGGAGAGATTAAAACTATATAGATGTTATAAAAACCTATTAAAACTATACAGATGTTAGCCTAGCTGGAGGCTTGGTGCATGGCACAGATATTGCTGATTATGCCCACAGGACAGTTACAATATTTTCAGAGGTGGAAAACCAGTTCTGGGTGCCCACACTCAGGCATCTGCCCTCCTTCCATCCATCACTGCTCTGTTAGAACACTCAACCCAACCTGAGACTGCTCAGGGGAATCAGGAAGGCTGAAGGGGTTTAGGTTTAAAAGGCTCTCTGACAGTTATTCTTCTCCATGTCCCAGAATAAAAAGCCCCCAGGAAAAAGGGGCATGCTTGTATTTTTCATTCTCTATTTGTATGTCCTGTGCTCCTCTGGGAGCTGACAAGGACCCATCTACAGCACCAGCTGCCTGTCAGCCCTCAAGGCACTGGCTCTGTGTCCCTTTCCATAGGGTAAGGCTGGGCAGAGCAACCTATGGGGCTGCAGGTTATTTTCCTTTTGTTTTGCTCCCCAGCTGGCTTTCTTGGCTGCCTGCACAGAGGCAGTAACAGGGCAGCCTCCTGCTGAGCAGCCACGTTTCTCAATGCCTCACCTCTGCTGAAGACCTGGTAATAACTTCCACACGTGCCCTGGCTCCAAAGGTTAGGCACAAATCAGTGACTAAATCCCAGGATGCATTACACTTGGAGTTGCTTGCTGGGGAATTACCCATGTTTGATTTCTGAACTGTTGCAGAAACCCCAGAAGGCCAGAATTCATGCCCGAGCAGCCAAGCTGCTCAGGAGTCTACAGTCCTACTGGGAAAAAAATTTTTAGAGCTTCACAATTGCAAATCACTTCTCTCAGGCTCTTATTCTGCTAACAGCATTTTCTACCCCATATGTCAAGTTGTCACAATTCACACTTGCCAGCAGCTGCCTGACCCTGCATGGGTGGTGGCAGGAATAAAGCAGAAGAAACTTGGAGCCAAGTCTTTAAAAGGCCAGAGATGTACTTGGCAGAGATGGGAAAAGAACCCGAGACTGGCAGCCTGCAAGCTAGAGAGCTGTGCCCTGCACCAGGGTCCCAGCTGGGCTCCTCAGACCTTCCCAGAAGAGTCAGTAAACCCATTCCCTGGAGGAGCTCTGCCAAAGCTCAGCAGTGGAGGGTGGCTCAGCTTTACCCAGTGCCACTCGGATGTCCCCCAGCTTGGTACCTGCAGCCTCCTTGTGCCTCTTGGACATCCCCAGTGCGAGGACATCTCCACGGAGAGCAGAGACCTTTGGTGCTCCCAGCACCAGCTCTGCAGGAGAAGCTACTCATGGGTTTGTCTGTGTGTGTGTGTGTTCCTCCCTGGTCCAAGTGGTGGTAAAGCATGAGAAGCAGCCTTGGCACTGCTCCAGAGACATCTGAGCTGAGCAGCAGCATTTGACGACAGATGTGTGTCTTGCAACATCGCTACTGGAGTGTCTTTTCCTTTCAAAGTAGGAATCATTTTCCTCCACGTAATAGTCCAGGCAAATATAATCCTATTAACAGGGCTATTAAACCAAACAATACTTGGCACGCCATGACCTAAAGAAACAAACCAGCAACGCTGGCAGCTTGTAAACAGCCCTGTCCCTAAGGCAAAATGGGCATTTCCTATGCCCAAAAGCTCTCCTAGCCAGCACCCTCCCACCCTGCTGCCACCCCAAGCTCTGCAGGACACCCAGTCCTTAAATGAAGGAGGGCAATGAAGTAAGAAGCTGGTGTCTCCATCAAAATTGCCTTCCCTGAGACAGGTGAGCCCCTTTCCAGCCTGCTCTCCCGGACTCTAAAATAGACTTTACTTCCTAGCCCAGCTACCATTCACTCAAGTTTACACCAAGACAAAGCCTGGATCTCTGTTGGCATCTCTGCAATGGCTCTAATCTCTGGAGTTTATAGCTCTTTTGTTTTTACATATACCAGAAGTCCAAACCCAGTCATGCCCGACTTGAAAGCCTGGGCCCAGGACTCTGTTTGGTAGGGCTGCCAGCAGCAGTTCAGCCTCCTGATCTTGTCTCCCCACTGGAATACTCCTAATTCTTACTTTACTCCCCTGAGGATGCAGCTGTCCCTTCTCTGCCCCCATCTGCAGCTGAGCCAAGGGATGAGCTCTTGGCAGCACTGCCTTGGGAGCTGAGGAGCAGCAGGATGCAGAGGTACCCCCTGTGGGTACCAGCCTGAAAATAGCTGTCATTTCCATGCTGCAGCAGCAAGCAGAAAAACAGAGAGAAGAGTTTGAGCCAGGGAGCCATTTGGGGGTGCAGAAAAACTTTTAACAGCGTGAAATTACACACTTGCCCACAGATGTCACATTCTCTCCATGGGGCAGTAAGCTGCCATCAGGAAAGGAGCAACCCACAGAGACAAAACCCCAATGTTCATGACCAAATACTGTTTTCTCATTGCTCCTCTGAGCTACCCACACAATGGGACCACAAGAGATCTCCATGCTAAGCAAACCACTTGTCTCTGGCCTCCCAGCACTGTTGGACCCCTGAGTGGTTCCAAGCAGAACTGACACCCTTGCCTCTCAAAGCACAGCTGGTTCCTCTCCCTACAGGGAGGTCACAACAGGACTGGATCAATTTACCTTTCTTTGCCTCTCATCTGCCCACATTTTCTGTACTGGAAGATGTGTCCAGGGTGCCACTGCACTGGGTATAAGAAGTGTCATCTCAGCTCTGCTTTCCAGTGCACTTCATCCTTCAACCCTTTGATAAGCAGCTGCTTTTTCCCTGGTCTGAGATCAACTGCAAATGATTCATTGGCAGAGCTCATCTGCCAGCTGGGTGAGGGAGGTTTTGTCATCATCCCCAAGCCCTTCTGCCAGTTCCATGAAAAGAACTGGAGGTGTTTGTCCAAATGACATCCTTGGTTACAGTGTGTGGTTGGGCTGGGGTTTCCAAAGAGATCCAACCACACACTGCTTTGGAGGAGATTATGGCAATCAGATCCTCCTTGAGGCTGGGGAAATAGAACCCCCAAATCACTACTCATTTTTAAATCCCTTTCTTATTGTGTGCTACCTTAGAAACCTTTGCCAAATAAGCAATGCAATGAAATCCAGATCAATTCCCAAGGAATCCCCACAGAGTCTCAGGCAGGAAATCCAGACTGGAGGAAATGATGGATGAAGCAGTAGGGTTAAAATTCCTCATTATCACTTGAATCTTGCACAGTCCAGCTACTTCAGATTTTGTCCCAGCCAGTTTGGCTTTGCTTTATGGGGAAGGTTTTGATTATTGCAGCTTAATATCTCCCTCATCTGCTTTTATGGGGAAAACGTATTGGAAATTCCCCCTCACACAAAACAAAGTGAAGCAATGACAAATGGATCTCAAAGGATTTCTTGATCAGCTGCTTTTTCAAGGCTCTCATCTGGGCAGGGGCTGAGATAAAGCCACGAGCAGCCCAGCACTAAAACACTTGCAGGGATCCGAGAGGATGGAGATCTACAGATCTGCCCCTATCAGAAGGTACAATCAGATTACAGGAATTCACTCAGGTAAACAAACAAACCAAAACGTGTCCAGATATGCACAGGGTTATTCAGCCCAATGACAAACAGACCAGACGTGGCTCCAGCCCCTTAAACTGACCATGGCACCTTTCCCTGCCCCCAGCCTTCGGATTCTCGGAATAACAGACATTCTGCATTGTTCAAACAAACAATATTTGGTTTATTCTTACGTAAAATCCCGTGGGTTCTGCAGATACAAACGTCAGTAACCATCACCTCCTTTCCCCAGCACTCTATTGCAGAGCAGGATCCCAGAAAAGGAGGCCCACGGTGCCTGTATTCCCTTCCCAGTTCTACCAGACCTTCCCAAACCTTTCCAGCACTGAAGGATCTCAGGGGTTGGACCCATCAGCCCAAGCACCTAAAGCCAATTTCACTGCACCATATTTCAGCACAACCCAGTTCCCAGAGGTGTTGGACTGCAGTACCTGTAACCAGCATTTTCAGCATTTGACAGCCAGGCCACTTCACTTCATGTATCTAAATATTTTAAAATATTGACAACCACCATCCTGTGTTTAACCACCTAGAAAGACAACAAAACTCTCTTCCCATTTGAAAGGCAGGGAGGAGAGGACAGAAAACAGCACAGAGCATTACAAAATGAAGAGCAGCAAGTGCATGTGCTGGATTCAAGAGGCTGATTTATTTCTCTTTTAGCCAAAGCATTCAGAAACTTCCATCTTTGTCTCTTCACAGATGGTGCTAAGCCAGAGGGTCCTGCTGGAATGATTACTGCCAGCATCATTGAATAATCTCCATTAACCCTCATGAGAAGCCACGGGTAATTCTGGAAGGCCAGTGCAAGGCAAACCCCAGTGGGGCTCATTTAGGACTTTATAAAGACTTTTGGAAAGCTAAATTCCTACTTCAAGCCTGCAAAGCCAAAGATGTCTCTGGTAAAGGTTAAGGAAAAGCCCTACCTAGGTTCCTGCCAGGGAATTTTATGCTGCTTGGTTTCACCTTTCAACCAGCACTTTGGGGACTGCTGAGATTCACTGGGGATGAGGATCCACACTCCAGATTTCCACAACCTCATCAACCCCAGGAGCAGAGAAAAACCATGACAAAAAGCAACACTTGCAAGTCCCACCACAATGCTGCAAGAGCAGCTGGAGGATGCAAAAAGAAGAGTCTTGAAGAACCAGTCACTTCAGGGAAGGTTATGAAATAAAGACCAATAAAGAGCACATCAAATTGGTCCCCAGTGCTGATCAACCCTAAAAGAGAGTGATCTCTTCCAAAGCATCTTCCTGGAGGTCGTGCACTTAGGCACTTGTTCTCTGAGCATGAAGTTACTTGGGCAAAGGGTGGAAAACACATTAGAACTTCAAAGCATTGTGTAATTCCCCACTAAAAATGAAGGGAGAGGCTTTCTGCTACCCTCTTACCACCCTCCATGAAGCCAAGGGCTGCAGAGCCTCCGATGAACTTAGCACTGGAAAATGTTGAAAAGGGGGATTTTTGACTGGCACTGGGGAATCCCTTCCCAAGTCCTGCAGGGTCTGCGGTTCTCTGAAAACAGTGGGAATCCAGGACCTTATTTTATGCCTTAAAAGTATCAAGGGTTTTGTCTCTCCTGAAGCCCCTTGCTACCAAGGTAATTTCATTACCCCCCCAAAGAGATGAGACTTTGATGCCATTGCAGAGCTCCCCTTCACCAACCCCTCTGTTAGGACAATGGAGAATCCAAGGGGTAATTTTAACAATGTGGTCTGGAAGAGGCATTATAGAGAGGAAACTGTGAAGGTGTTACAAAAAGAAGCCTGATGTTGGGTTTTTTTTTCTTCCTATCACACTTCTCTGAGCAGTAACAACAATCAGTGCAAGTTGAAATATTGCCACAGGGGGTCAGATTTTGAGGGCTGCATCCATAAGAGCAAGACAGCTGAAAATACCATTTTATCTGCCCTTGCTCTGTTCACCTACCTGTAAACAGGTAAGTTTAGCACCTCTTAGATCCCAGAGCAGCATAATTCCTGACCATGGCAGGGAGAAGGTACCTTTCCTGGACCTCTATTTTACTACAGAACACCACGACTCAGAAACCTAGACTTAAAAAAATGATTTAAAGTCAATCAGGGACTGGAAATGCAGATGCTGGAAAGAGCTGGAGGTCACAGCAATAATTTCTGGAGAGAGCTGCATTGTTATTGGGGTACTGGTTTATCACAGGAGCATCTACCAGCTCCAAAGCACCTCTGACTTCAGGCAGGGATGTGAAGTAGATCCAATGTGCTTGATGCACAGACAAGGGAGAAAAAAAAGAAAGATTCAGCTTGTGCTTCAGATGGGAGGGATGAAAGCAAGGTGTACCTAGTCCCAGGTCATCAGTTTTAGTGTGGGATGGGGATGTTTGAGTCTCACCAAGCCTACTGACAATGCAAGAGACCTGCTGAGACCCCATCCCACACGGGGTGTGCAAGGGCAGCTGAAGGAGGAGGTAGAAATTCTGCCTGGGAGAGACAATGTTTAACACATGAGGGAAATGCAACCCATTCCCAGTGCCCATCAGCACCAAACCTTTTGTAAATCAAATCAAGCTTGACTTCAAAATGCTGCCAGCTCCCTGTAGGGCAGCTTACAAACACCAAAAAGGAGTTTGGCCACCACAGAGATGGAATCAGTAATGAACAGGAGAGCAGCCATCCACTCAGACCCTAATTAATGCTCCCACCAGCAGCCCCAGGAAGGTTTCAGATCTCCTCTGGCAAAAGCACATTATCAGGGCCACCATGGCATCTCTCCAGCCTTCCTCTGGACATAAAAGTTGATGGACCCTTCACTTAAGTCCAGAGCTGAGCAGTTAGTGGTGCAGTGGGCCTGCAGGCTGATTCCTCTAGAGCCTGAAAGCACTTGGGTGCTTGTTTGAAACACAGGATCACAGAGAAAAAACCAGAGAGGGTTCTTGACTGAGTTTGTAAAATCTGCTCTGCATCAGGCAAGGTGAAAGAGAGAACAAGCTGGTCCAGGTCTCTTCATTAGCTTAATAAGAAAAGCCCAACAGCAAATCCCTTAATTAAACAGCTGCTTTTGTGAGACTGAATTAAAGAGAAAACTTGATAGCTTGTAAATCTTTGTCACAGTTTTAGCCAATACAAAGTCACAGATGTTCTCTGTTATTCCCCTACCACCCTCTGTTCTCTGTTATTCCCCTACCACCCTCTTAGGAGACGATGAAAAAGGGAATAAAAGAGAGATATATGTTAAGAATGGGAGAAAAAACTAGGATGGGTTTAATGGAGTAGTAATAATGATGGTGAATTACAAATAGATATAAATTTGTAAATAGGGAACACACATTCCTCAGCTGGTAATTATGGCCCAACCAGAAAAATCCTACAATGGCCTTGGCAGCAGATGGGGTCCCAGGGTCCCAGTGACAGTCTGCAAACCCCCAGGGCAGCCAAGGGTGCTACAGGCCAGGAGAGGGTGACCTGTCCCCACGAATGGTGCCTTCAGTGACAGAAGGTACAGCAGCAATGACAAACAGAGCCCAACCCAGCCAGCAGCCCAAGCAGAGAAGCCACCAGTAGGTGGTTTTCATTTAGAAGAAAAGAACCCTTCCCCATGTGTCCTGTCCCCCAGAAAGGATGTCCAGAGGAGAACTCCTTGCTGAAGAGTTAAACAAGGGCAAGGCCATGCAAGCCCAATTATTGGGACCTGGCAGGAGCTGCCCATGGGTTCCTCTGTCACCAGGAGCTGGGGGAGCAGCCACAGGGTGTCTGGGCTCAGCCTGGGGACCCATGAGGACCATGCTGGACACCCCATCCAGCACGGGGCTGGGCATCCTCAGGGTCCCTCTGCTGCATCCCTCATGCAGGATGGATCCTGGTGAGGATCACTGCAGTCACCACGTGAGCCACATCCAGTTTTTCTCTCCACAAGAATGACAAATTGCAGGTTATGGTAATAACACAGAGGCCTCCCAAGCCCTACCTATGAGGTGCAGCAGCATACATGGCATGTTCAATGCCTTCTGCAAGGCTCCCAGGACAAAACCTTTGTACAACCAAGAGGTGCAGCACGAGGGCATTTCTGCTGAGCCCATTTTATGAGCCTGGTGCTCTGCTTTGTATGGACTTGTGGAATTCCATCTGCCTTTGGCTGAATTTTCCATCTGCCTAAGCATGGTGAGAGAGAGCTGAGGATGCCCACACAATTCTCATCATTTTACACAGAGTGTAAAGTGCAGAGCAGCCCCAGCTGCCCCACGAGTAGCCCCACAAGTGGGACTGTTTGTAAATGTGAGCTGAGGGCACTTTGACTTCTCCTGAGAGCTGTCTGATCAAGCACAGGATAAGAAAACAAGCCAGGTGTAAGGACCAAACACCACCCAAGACTATTTCTCCTCCTTTGCTGCAACCACTCAAAACTTTTGTGGAACTCAAGGGCTGATGCTATCAGCCAGGTGAGAGGAGCACCCCTCAGATTCCTGATGCTCAGATACTGGACAGATGAAGTCTTCACTGCCCACAGGCAGGGCACTACACAGCTCTAATACAATTCAGATGGCAGCCTAACCCCTTTCCAGATGATGCCATGCAATGTGCTGCCCCAGCCCTGCTATGCAAAGCACCAGTACCCACCCCAGTTGGTCTCCCCCTCAGCCCTGTCCCCAGCATCCAGACCCCAGCTGGCACCAGGATGCCTTGTCCCACCCAGCAAGCCCTGCACTGGGTGTTCAGCTCACCCAGAGTGGCACCAGAGCTGGGACAGTGACCCTGCTCCTGAAACCCTACGGGAAATGCAATTCCCTCTTTCAAAATTTTTTGTCGTGTCCCAACCAGCTGCTCTGCAAGAATTTTTTACAAAAGGAGGGAGCTGTCAGCTGAGACCTGCCAGTGACCGAGAGCACAAAACCCCAGCACTTCCCCAAGCCATGGAGACAAAAGCAAAGCCCTTGGCGAGGCAGCTGCCAAGCCTGCTGCCTGGGTGCCAAACTGCCCAGGCTGCCTCTCCGGAGGGCTCCTCCGAGCCCTGCAGCTGGGAGGAGCTGGCAGGCACGGTGACAGGGAGCAGGGGAGGGCTGGGAAATCAAAGAAGGGCCCTTTCCAACCAAAGAAACATTCCCGTGCCTGGAAGCAAGCAGGAGCTTGTGCCTGGGAGCTCATGTCCCATCCAGCCTGGCTTGGGATGCTCCCAGGGAGCTCTGTGCCCATCCACCCCCCAGCATCCCCAGAGCCAGCACTGCTGGGGAGCTGCATCTTCCTTCCTTCCCTCCTTCCTGGGGGAACAGAAACACCCAAGGACTCAACCTGGGGGACCTCTGCTTCCTTGCTTCCTATTCCCCCCCTCCCTCAGCCAGAGGCTTTTTGTCTCCGTTCATTAGGATCCTGGACCACAGACCTTGTAAAAGCAAAGCTTCTAACAGCACCCAACACCCTTAGGAGGACAGAAAAAAAAAAAAACCTTTGGCACAGAAGGTTTAAAAATAAACAAGCAGAGTGTGTTACCTGCAGAGGAGAGGTCTGCCTAAGGAGGGGATTCTTCCAAAGTATCATGCCTGTCCTCTGTTTTAAAAGCAGGTGTTAAACAGGGGGGAAAAATGGTTCTCTGCAGTCTGATAAATACATGCAAGGAAAAATCACCCCCTCCAGCTTCATCTGAGCCCTGGGCATGCTGATGCTTTCATATCTTGGGGAAATCTGTCACTTCCAAGTCACAGTGACACCCGAGGAGTGAAAGGGGAGAGCAGCCCCACGTTTGGATGCTGCAGGGTGCCAAGATCCTGTCCCTGCTCTCCGAGTCTGTTGCTGAGGATGAGCCAGGTGTGAGGAACCATTACAGGTGTGAGGAGCCATTAGACACAGGTATTTATCCTTAGCAATATTCCTTGGGCATTCACACACTGAGACATCTCTTGCCTCTGCCAGGGTCCCACTGGATTTTTATCCCTCTTTTTCTATCTCAGTTACCTGCACACAGAGCACAAAACCAAGATCACTTTCTAGCCCTCAGAGGGCTTGGGACTTGATTTTCCCAATCATCCAATAAAACCAGAGCCTCCTGCTTGTTGTAATGATTTTGTGTGCAGAGGATGAGCAGCTTTCCTTATCCATTTAGATCCTCCTGCAGAGGTTTGGGAATCTGCTGCAAGACTTTTAGAGGTTGATGGCCCCAAATTCTGCCACATCGAGGGGAGAACACACCCTTTAGCTTAGACTTGTCCCTTTTTTACAACTCTACTTGTCAGGATTACATACCTGCTTGGAGATTTTTCCTGATTTTTAATAGGCTCTTTGAGGAGAAGATTATGAACAAAAAAAAAAAAATTCCTAAGAAGTTAAGAGACCCTGTTGAATTGGTTCCTTGAAAAGCTTCTTGGGGCTAACAGAGGGCAGGTGAAGGTACCAATAAAACTTCAGCTCAACAGCCCCAGTGACAAGATCCTGCTCCTGCAGCAAGGATGCCAGGACTTAAATCCTTACATCTTGTGGCACTGTAAGATGTAGGTTCATGTGATGCCCTGGGCACATACTGAGTGAATTCTGCACCACGTCTGAGCTCTCCTTTGTATATGAGCATCCTACAAATGTCAGCCCAAAAATCTGCCCTGTTCAGATCCCAGAGACAGTGAGAGCCAGGACCTCTGCAGCCCAGGCAGGAAACCCATGGAGGTCACACAAAACCCTGCACAAAAGGGATCATCCCAAAGGGAACTATCTGTTAATGACTGCCACTGAAATGATTAGAGCTGGCAGGAAAATCCACAACTCAGTCTTTTGTCAGCAAGTCACTCTTCAGGTGTGCGTGGTGGCCTTCCATGCAGTGTCCAGGTCAGGTTTCAGGTCACCAGGAACAGAGCATGAACATGTCCTACACTCTATTGGGAAGTGAAGTTTACAGTGGTAACGATGGAAGTGTCTGAGTGCAGTCAAATGGGAATTAGGGCTTCTCCTTCCAAAAGGCTGGCAAGGCCCCAGAGAGCAGCTGAAATGCATGCACACCACTGCAGACAGCATGGGAAATGCACAGGAGGATCTGGAGGCCACTGGACAGCAAAAAAACTTTGATTTAGTTGCCATCACAGAAGTGTGGTGGGAAGACTCACACAGCTGGAGTGCTGCAGTTGATGGCTTCCAACTTTTCAGAAGGGATGGGCAAGGAAGAAAAGGTGCTGGGGTGGCCCTCTATGTTAGGAACAGATATGAGTGCCTAGAACTTAATGATGTTGATGAGAGTGTTGAGTATTTCTGGGTAAGAATCAAGGGGAAGGCTGGCAATGGTGGTGGGAGTTTCTTACAGACCACCCAAAAAGGATGTGGAGGCTGAAGAAATATCCTATAAGCACCTGGGAGAGGTCTCACAATCTCTGGGCTTTGTTTTGTGGGGTGCTTCAGCTTCCCAGATGTCTCCTGAAAGTACAACACAGCAAAGAGGGAACAGTCCTGGAGTTTTTTGGAATGTGAAGATAACTTCTGATACTTTTGGTGAGCAAAGTGAGCAGGGAAGGTGCCCTGCTGGACCTGCCCTTTGGGAACAGAGAAGGACTGGGAGGTGATGCAACACTTGGGGGCCATCTAGGGCACAGAAATCATGAAATTATGAGGTCTCTGTTCTTAGGGCTGTGAGGAGAGGGGACAGCAGAACTGCCACCTTGGATTTCCAAAGGGCAGACTTTGATTTGTTTTTAAGAGGCTACTCAAAAGAATCCCTTGGGAAGTAGCTCTGAAGGGTACAGGAGGCCAGGAGACAGGGAACTGAAAGACCCCCTCCCAGTCCAGGAGAAGATGGTCAGTGATGTGCTGGAGCACATGGATATACACAGGTCTGTGGGATCAGATGGGATACACATCCAAGGATGCCACTTCCCATCACTGATCAGCAGTCCTGGCTGGCTGGGGAGGGACTAACAGGGTGGAATCAGCCAGTGGGACATCCAGGGATAAGAAGGGATGGAAGGATGGAGGAAATGGATGGAAGGAAATTACAGGCCTGTCAAGTTGATTTCAGTCCCAGGGAAGCTGATGGAAGAGATGACCCTGAGCACATGCTCAGGAGAAACATGTCCAGAGGAGGGGAATGAAGCTGATGAAGGGTTTGGAAGATTCAGGAGGAGCATCTGAGGGAGCTGGGATGTTTAGCCAGGAAAAGAGGAGTCTGAGAGGAGGTTATGAAGAGGTGGGGATCAGTTTGTTATTGAAGTTACAAGTGATAGGACAAAAGGTAATGGCCTCAGGTTGCACCAGGGAGGTTCAGGTTGGATGTTAGGATGAATTGTTTCACTGAAAGGTTTATCAGACATTGAAACAGACTGCCAAGGGCTGTGGGGGAGTCACCATCCCTGGGGGGACTTAAGAGTTGTGTAGACAGAATACTTAGGGATGTGGCTTAGTTAAAGTCTTGTCAGTGGTTAATGGTTGGACTTGATGACCTTGAGGGTCTTTTCCACAGTGATTCTGTATAAAAGCAGCACACACACCAGTGCTTACCAAAATTAAGGAATGAGATTATCCAAAGCCTGGATACTTCACATTGACAATATTGACAATGTAAAAATTTAAATTTTAACAACAATAGAAAATTTTTAATTACTGAATGGGAAGTGAGTTAAAAAACCCTGGCTTGCTCCCACAGCACAACTCACCATGAAAAGCTTCTTCCCCTACTCTTTCCCAGCCTCCTTCTTCACCCAGAACTTTGTGTTTACTTCATACTGTGAAGTCAAGCTCTAAGCTTGCCCCCTTCAGTTCACTCCATTTACTGTCCAGAAACCAAAGAAAAGTGCAGTCACATCACACTCACAGCATGAGCTTCCCACCACCCAGTTCAAGTCCTGTTACCTCTTCTGGCATCTCCCTTCTCTTTTCCCTTTCCTGCCTTCCTCTCCTCAGGACCCCAGAGGCCACCTACAGGGGGTTCTGATGTGAAATTCAGAGCAGCACCCTGTGATCCCATCCCCCACTGCAGATTTTCCAGGTGTTTTCCACATAGTCTGGGTGCTATGAGGTGGGGAACAAACTTGGGAAGAGACCTGGAGTGTCACTGGTCCACTTGGGCTGATACCACTGAAGTGTTCCCACCTGGATACCCAGGACATTTCCATGACCCCAACCCAGCATCACCTTCTGTCAGCAACCCAGGCAAAAGTCTTCCTGCCATCTTTTACCTCCTAAGCCAGTGCAGGAAGGCAAGGAGCAGTGTTTTGTTTTCTCTTTGCCTCCTGCAGCTGAGAATTCAGGGATCAGATACCCTTTGGGAGTAGAAAGTCATTACAGGAGAGCCAGTGGTGACCATGTCCCTCCCATTTCTGAGTCTGCACAGGCTCCTGGTTATGTTAGGTGATACCTTGAGAGAGCTAAGAAAAATAAAATAAAAAAAAAAATCAGGGGAGATGCTTTATCTGAAGGCAAAGGCTGTGCTGTGCCAAACCAGCTTCCCCTGGAGATGCTTGGCCTTGCCTCCATTTTCCCCCCAAACTCATCCAGTGCCCTGCACCCAAATCATGCTATTCCCTACTGCAGAAGCAGCTTCTAGAGATGATCCCTCTTCTGCAGGAACCCCTGGGCAAGATGTCTCATTTTGCCAGAGGAATCCAAAGGGAAGGAATGGGCCAACCTTCCCTACACACACACACGTGTCCCCATTTCTTTCCCCCAGCCTGATCAGGACCACTTGGCCTTTGCAGATCACACACCACCCCCAAATTCCACCTGGGTTCCTCAGAGCGGGCACAGCCTGGCCCCAGCAAGTGACAAACACCAAGCTTTTGTGCAAAAGGTTCAGTGGAGTGGCAGGGAGAGAGAATGCTGGCAGCACAGCCTCTGGCAGGGACCTGGCAGATGTCCCACCATACCCACCCCAGCTTGTGCTCTCTGGGAGCTGCTGGCAGGGCTCAGGGCAGAGCACACACTGTGCCCTCTCAGCTGGGAAACACAACAGCCAGAAGTGCCAAGGAGGGCTCATGGAGCTGTTCTGGAAGCCCAGACCTGCTCCTCCCAGGTGATCCTGGGAATGTGATGCTCTGCCTCTCACGAGACAGCAGTAACAGGGATACTGGGGCCAGCCCCAGAGATCTGGAGCCAGAAAAGTGGTTTTCCTCCATGGGCAAGGGAAGGTGCTTCTTTTCTGGTGGCAGAGCTGATGCCAGTGCCTGGAGCAGCTGCAAAATTGATTCAGATGAACCCATGTGGCTCTAGGGCTGATGTGACACCAGTAACCAAGAGATGAGCAAGGACCCAGCACTTACTGGGGCCAAGTGCTACCCAAGGAAAGTCATCAAAGGGAACTGGCCAGGAACTTAAATCCTTTTTAAGGATTAAGGATTTAAGGCTCTGGTTTATTGCCACAGACCACTGGGTGTGAAGCAGGGACCCCCCAGATTAAACGTTTAATTAATCTAGGTGCCAGGTCTTGGAGGCTGCAAGACTGTGGAAACAAAGACATCACCAGGGCCAGGATCCACAAAAGGCTCCCTGCAGCAGCAAGGTGGCCACTGTCAGTTCATGTGGACCAGCTGTAGCCCAGTGCCTTCCTCAGGGGACTCTTGCAGGTCCTATCAAATCTTTCCCCAGCCCTTCTTTAGTTCCGGTCAAGCCTCTCCCTCTCTGACAGAGCTTCTCTACATTGGTGAACAGCAGCTTGGGTGGCTGGACCTACATTAAGAGAAGGAGGAACTTTCTAGAAACCAGGAAAAAAAACCCAAAAACCCACATTTCAACCTTTTTAACCTAAGAAAGAGGTCTAATCAAACTGCTTGATCTGTGCATAAACCTGTATTTCTCCTCCCAGAAAATTTTGACACTCTTGTCTGGTTTCAGGTCTCATTAAGAAGATGGATGAAATGCAGAGATTGGGGCTGTCAGAAGCATCTACACTGGAGGTAGAGAGCCAGGTCCAAAGGCTCTTGTGTGTCCAGGGAGCCTCTCACCCAGCTACTCACTGGAGTAAGTGCAGGTGCCTGGAGGATGTCACCTGGGTGTTCTGGAAGAGCAAGAAATGATGTCCCCACAAAGCTCCAAAGAATGCAAGGTGTCAGCACAAATGCCCAGAGGCTTGGCAGGTGATGATCTGCCTCAAAAAGCAGCTATCTAATGCCAGAGAAAAGGGAGAAGAACAAGCTCAGGTCAGTAAAGAGCAGTGGAGGAAAAGAGACAGCACAGAAGCCTGGGTGTTTCCTGGAGAGGAAGGAGAGAGAACAGAGAGAGGAAAGCTCCATCAGCTGCTAACTGGGACACTGCTGTCCAAGAAAGCCCTAAACAACTCTCTACCTGATGGGCAAAACTGAAGACCAAGTGCAGAAATCAGGACTTCCAGAAACAAGCCAGGGTTCACTGGCCCCAACACTCATCAGCAGTTTCTTCTAGGACCAATTTCTAGGTAACTTTCTTCCTACAGAAGGAGGGATTTGTGCTCAGCCCTGTGGAGTAATTTGTCAGCATCTCAGCTGCTGGTGTGACCACTGCAACTCCATGGAGCCAGGATAGAGCAAGGAGACACCTGCATCCCCCAGGAGGGATGCTGAGGCAAGGAAGAGAATGTTATTTAGCTGTTGGATCGGGATCACAGCGAGGATGACAGAGATAAAGGCAAACCTGTCAGCCCAGAACTGCAGCAAATCAGATGCTCCACTCTGACACCACTTTGGGCAGCTCACAGCTGGGTTTCTTGCCTCTGCACTGACCCAGTGTCTGTCTGGCTTCTGCAGAAGCCACACAAGCTCCATCACCCTCCCCAGACAAGCTGATGGGCTGGGGAACTGGTGGCCAGACCTGCACCCTGAGAGAGCAGAAACCTGCAGAATTACAGCATCTGTCCCTAAACAACAGCTCTGTCCCAAGAGCCTTCACAGGGCCTGCAGGACAGGTAACAGCATCTTCTCCAGCTCAAAGGAGCTTGGAATACCTGCAGTACCCAGAGACTCTCCTCCTGCTTCATTTGAGCTCAATGGGAACATTTCTTCTGACACCAACATTTCCTACCCAGCTCCCCAGAGCCAGGACCTCTGTGCATGCACTTGCAGAAAAAGGCTGTTAGGACTGAATTCCTGAAAAAGCAAAAAGAAATCAACAGCACTGCTGAGGAAGCAGCCTCTCCCTACCTCCTGCCCAATATTTTAGGACCTGTCCAGTCCACACTGGAGCTGAGTTCAGATTAGTGCTTTTCTTACAGTCTTCTTCTCAGAGCCCATTCAAATCCACTTAATCTCTGCCACTAGGAAACTTCTGATGCTAACAGCATATAAGGCAGTTACATTAAAAAAAAAAAAAAAAAAAAAAAAGCAAAAGGTTATATATGACACACTTCAGTATCTTCTACTTTTATAATGTATTTGATGACGCCTGCCAGGGAAAACACTCCTACATGAACAAGTAATGACAGAAGAGGAAAGAATAAGTAGGGCAATCTGGGTATGGATGATAATTACTGACTCATAAAAATCTATAATGAGATATGCTTAAAGAAGTTCACATGAGGCAGCAGTTCTGGCTTAGCAATTCCTTTAGTGTGATATCACCTTTGTGCTCATAGGGCAGCTGAAAGCAGATAAAAATCTCAGGACCAAGGGGACTCAGTGTCTGAGTCTGTGTCCTTTTTGCTGTCAGGCTCCCACTGGCATTGAACTTGGCCCTGGAGAGCTGGTGATAATTTTTCCTGTGCTTTCTCTTCCAGGCAAACCACGACTCAGTTCTGTACTCCACATCACCAGATGCTCCCTCTGGACAGCTGAGCCATCATTTGCCTTGGAATAAGAGACCAGTTGAGGTCTTTGTACAGGAAGCAGAACCTTCCTTTGGGCTGAGCAAAAGACTCCTCAACTGAGAAAATGTAGAAATCATTTATCCATCCCTCCGGAGTACAGATTCCCCTTCCAGCAATGCCTTGGGAGCTTCTGGAACTAATTGTGCCCTTTGGGCTGGCCTGAAGGGACATGCTGAGCATTTCTTCTCCCTGCCCTCCTCCCAGCTGTGTACTCAGGTGCTGCTTGATCCACAGACACAGCTCACTGAGCAGCCACATCTGGGACAACACAGAGTCCCCAGGAGACGCCTCCCAGCTCAGCAGAACACGCACCCGGGTTGCTTCCTATCTACATTTCTGCCAGTGCATGGAGAGCTTTGCAGGCTGCCTGGAAAAGCCTGATGGAAAGAGGGAATTTGGACACTATGCTCTGCCAGCACTGGCCCTGGGAGATGCCACCACAAGCTCAGAAAGTCCTAGACAGCAAACAAGACTGAACAGGCATTGCAAGGAGATGATGGCTGCATGTCAACAGCAAGCAGGCAGGAGACAGCACACCAGGCAAACAGGGATGTGCTCTCCTCCAAACTGCTGGATCCAGTATGGAGGGAGGAGCCAAGGAAAGTAAAAAAATAAATAAAAAGAACTGGAAACAGGAAGTAAGGACAATCAGAGGGTTTTACACCATTGCAGGTGTCTTGCAAAAGCTGGGAGGGTTGAAGCACAGACAGCATCCTGCACCCCTCAGCTTTCTACCTGAGCACCAAGATGGTTTCACTGAAATAAAACAGATATAAACTTGTTCCTCAGGCCCTGGACTGTGTTTCTGGTACATAATGTAATGGCTGAGCTAAGCTCTAGCTTGAGATAAATCTAAGCTTACTTACAAGAAGGATTGCTGGAGGGCTACAAAGTGTAATGCAGGTTTCTGCTCAGGACAACCACATCCTTCTTCAGCCCACACAATTAGGATTCTTCACCTGAGAGATTCCAAAGACCCCAAACCCCTCCTCACATCCTCAGACACAGTGAAGATCCCAGAACATTGTCATACAGAACCCCCCAGCCCAAGGAGGGGACGGAACCAACTACTCAGAGCCCAGTGACAACCAGTTTGTAAACACCTCACACTCTTCTACTAGACTGGGAATGGATGTCCAGCAGAACAACCAAGAAACCATGCCCAGAATGCTTCATCCAGCTCGAGTTTCCCTCCTGGGATGAACAGTAGTGACAAAGTTTGGCAGTCTTGGGAGAAAAGGAAGTCCCTACCCCATCACCAGCTTCAGAATAGCCCCAGCTCAGACCAGGATGGATCTCTGAGCAGTTCTGCCCAAAATTTCTGCTGCCTACAAGCAGAATGAAATGTCTCTTCTACCCTAAGACACTTTTTTAGTCCTTCCTTGCATGACATATATACAGTAGAAAAAACAGTGGCTTAATCTGTCCTTTCCAGTCCTATTGTTCTCTAATGACCTGCTGGAATTATCAGAGCTGAACCCTTCTGGCAGAGCACAGCATCAATTCTTAACTGGCTCAGGCTGTTCCCAGTGGGCTGATGACCCCATCCAGAAGCATTTTCTGCTCCTGAAGTGTCCCAGGAGCCAGGGATCCTCTCAAGAGGCCATTCCAGCAGCTGGGAGCTGAGCTGGACAGACCACTGCTGCATGAGCAGAGCTCTCCCAAGTGTTCCTGGAGCTTCACACCCTGGGATGGAGGGAAACAAAAATATCATCTTCCCTGACAGAGGGAAGGAAAAAAAAAAAAAATACTTTCCAGGTGCCTTACTACAGACATGCAGAGTCGTGTTCAGACAGGAAGTTTCATTTGCAACCTGTTAGGTTTGGGAGGGTTCTGGGATTTGTTTGGGGTTTGAATAGGACCCATTACAGCTTTCCAGACTGCTTGGGTTTGGCTCCTTGTGCCAGTGAGCCAGGGAAAAAACAAACCAACCAACCAAAACAAAACAAAGCCTTATCAAAAATACTATCTTTTCCCCCTGGTTTCCTTTTTTAAAGCTGCCAAAGTGAGGTGGACTAACAGCAATTACCACCCTGTAATGTTAATCCCCAGTTTGGCTGTGGAAGTGAAACTGAGCTCCCCGGGAGCACAGAGGTAAAGGAACTGTCTGAGCAAAATGCAAACTCATCTCTTGAGAGCCAAAATTATCACAAAGAGGTTGAGCCTCCATTTTCTGTCCTGGCAAAACTGCTGTCAGTCATTATGACCAAACAAACACGGGGTGATTCCAGGAATAACAGAGTCCACTCGAGAGAAAATTGTGACAACAACTGCCCATTCATTTCATTTCACATCCCTCACCATTCCAGCTGCTCCTCCTGCATCTGTTTCCCAGGAAGCTGCAAAGCTGGAGCTTTCCCCCCCTCCCTGGTGACCTGTCCTGGGGCTTTCCCATCCTCCTGAGCTGAGAGCCATTGAAGGCACAAGGACAGCCAGGTCACAGCCCAGGTGTCCCTGTCACCATCACTGAGTGGCAGTCTGGGCAGCAGAGAGACAAACCCTGCACCCCTGGGGGCTGCTGGCCCAGAGCAGCAGCTCCTGGCACCCTGAAAAACTCCTGATGAGGGGGGGATGTGGTGTTTACAGAGCTGGAGAGAGGATGAAAGCTTTTTGTGAGCAGCCAGAAAGCCAAAGCAGAGGTGCAGGGCAGAGACTGTGTGTCGTGGCACCCAGAGCACAGAGGGGGATCTTAAAGGCAGATGAGGAGAATTTCATATGCCAGACACCAGGAGGGACCTTGCAGCCCAAACATGCTTGAACTTGCTGATAAACCTGTTGCCTTCAGTGGATAACCACCAAAGGAGGCTGGAAAGCTGAGGCCACAAAGCAAATGCCAGGCCTGATAAGAGGCATTTAATATTTATTAGTGCAGGGTTATGAGCCCCTCTCCCTCTCCTTCTACCTTCACTAAGAGCATCAGCCCTTCTGCAGCCCCAGCAGGAGGGAGCCCTTTCCCTGGTCAAATGGTTTGTGTCAGGCTGACACCAGACGCCTCGGTGTCTCCCAGTTTTATGGCCAGCTGCCAAAATGAGTTTATAACCTGTGACTGGTACCAGCAATCCCCGGGTCTGACTGCAGGGAAGGTGCCCTGATCCCAGGTCTGTGATTGTGTATGTCAGAGGAGGAGCTAACTGCATTATCATGCTCACTGCTTTAGGGTACCTCACGTTATCATATTAACCCCTCAAGCTCCAGATGGGCTTCAGATGAAGCATCTGCCCTGCAGTGCCCACCAGGCACCCAGGGAAGTGTCTGTTCCCTTGCTATCCCAGTCTCTCCTCATCAGAAACAACCCTCTCTGCAGCTACATCCTTCTCTCTGGCCCTGGGCACTTCTATGGCTTGTGGCAGAACAGCAATTCCCCATCTCCTACCCAACAGGTTTAAGAGCCAACCAAAGGTTCCTTGCTTACACCACCATGAAAACACCATCCCTGGCTCCCACATCTCCTGTCAAATTATCTCACCCCATGGTGGGCAAAGTGGCAGTGAAAGCAACTGGGTACAGATAGAGGAAGAGCAAATAATAAAGTGGCAGAAATTTTCCTTATGCAGCAGTAAGATCAAGGTCAGCTTCACCAGCCCATGGTCTCTGAATCTAGGGCTGGTTTCCTAGTGCCCCTCACAGAGAGGAGGATGCCACACACAGCTGAAGCAGGTGAAGGACTGAAAACAAGAAGAGGTCAGAAGATTTCAGTCAAGGAAAAAGAAAAAAAAAGCAAAGGGGAAAATGCTGTAACAGAATAAGAGAAAAATCTATTGTATTGCATCATCACAGCAAGCAAAATGGGTATATTTAAAATCTTGCTTGGCAGCCTGGGAAAGAGAATGCTGGGAGTGATCATGCCAGACAAGGTCTGCAGGAGGACTCCAAGGAAAGGGAAACCTTCTGGCAAAAAGAAGGGAGAGGCAGGAAGATGAACATCCTTGGGGCAGTCAGCTCCAGCTCCTTGCCTTTTGCTATAGCAATGGGGATTGGACTTCCAAAAGAAGTTTCCAGAACTGCAGACAGTGGCATCCTGGTAGCACAAGGGTCCCCACCACTACTTCAGTCTGCTGTAACCAAGATGAAAATTCCTAGATGCCCTATAACCACCAGAGCATCTGAGATACTGGCCTGGATATCCTCTCACACTGTGGCCCAGCTGAGCATCAGCAGGTTTTCCAAGAAAACTGTACAGACAAGACAAAAATTGGGATTTTGTCCAGCCCTTCAGTAAAATATTATCTCTACTCATTCTGCATACAATAAAGGAGCCTTTCTGACCCACTAACACCAGCAGAGCAGCTGATGCCTGCTAATCCCACAGAGCTCCACACCATTTCATCCCAGCCTGGCACTCATCACAGCCAATGAAATGCATGAGCACCAGTCTAGGAAAAAAAAAAATAAAATTTCTAGTTTGCTTTAGAAGTATTTCCCAGTAAAAGGGTTTCATAGTCATTTGTGCTATGTGATCTAGAACATCTCCATGTCAAGCACCCAGAAATCCCCCAGCTCAGTTAGAGGAGCCCTGAGAAGCCTTCACTGCAACAGGATGACAGCTTTGACAGGAGAACCCTGTGCTGGGTTAGGAACTGGCTGGAGGGCCGGGCCCAGAGAGTGGTGCTGAACGGGGCTGCATCAAAATGGCGGCCGTGGTGTCCCCCAGGGATCAGTGTTGGGCCTGGTTCTGTTTAATATCTTTATAGATGATTTAGATGAGGGGATTGAGTCCATCATCAGCAAATTTGCAGATGACACCAAGCTGGGGGGGAGTGTGGATCAGCTGGAAGGCAGGAGGGCTCTGCAGAGGGACCTGGACAGACTGGAGAGTTGGGCTGATCCCAAGGGGATGAGGTTCAACACAACAACCCCATGGGGAGCTCCAGGCTGGGCACAGAGTGGCAGAAAGGGAGCTGGGAGTCTGGATTGCCAGGAAGCTGAAGAGGAGCCAGCAGTGTGCCCAGGTGGCCAAGAAGGCCAATGGCATCCTGGGCTGGCTCAGGAACAGCGTGGCCAGCAGGTCCAGGGAAGGGATTCTGCCCCTGTGCTCAGCCCTGGGGAGGCCACAGCTTGAGTCCTGTGTCCAGTTCTGGGCCCCTCAGCTCAGGAAGGAGATTGAGGTGCTGGAGCAGGTCCAGAGAAGAGCAAGGAGGCTGTGAAGGGATCCAGCACAAGTCCTGTGAGGAAGGGCTGAGGGAGCTGGGGGTGTTGAGGCTGGAGAAGAGGAGGCTCAGGGGAGACCTCATCACTCTCTCCAACTCCCTGAAAGGAGGTTGGAGCCAGGGGGGGGTTGGGCTCTTTTCCCAGGCAACTCTCAGCAAGACAAGAGGGCACAAGAGGTCTCAAGTTGTGCCAGGGGAGGTTTAGGTTGGACATTAGAAAGAATTTCTTTAGGGAGAGGGTGCTCAGCCATTGGAATGGGCTGCCCAGGGAAGGGGTGGATTCTCCATCCCTGGAGATATTTCCAAAGAGCCTGGATGTGGCACTCAGTGCCATGGGCTGGGAACCACGGGGGGAGTGGAGCAAGGGTTGGACTTGATGATCTCTGAGGTCCCTTCCAACCTGGCTAATTCTATGATTCTAAGATCGATGTCAAAATCCTCTTGGGCAACAAGAAGATTCCTGTGAAGAGTCCAAATACCCTGAAGGTCATCTGGTCAGCACAGAGTTTGGTTGAGTTTTTCCATGCTTCTGGAAGATCTAGAACACGACAATAATGAACATACTCTGGGATGTGTATCAGCTAAATCCTACACACCCCTGTGGAAACCACGAGGGAGAAAACTTTCATGCATCCCACATTCAAGAGATAATGAGACACAAAAAAAAAAAAAAAAAAAAAAAAAAAAAAAAAGGAGTTGAAGGGCTTTCTTTTCAAAAAACAGCCTTGGAACTTTGCAGGGGTGGCTCTAGCAGAAGCACAACAGGTCCAGACAACAGCATCCAGGAAGAGGATAGAGAGCTGTCAAAGCTGCCATAGGAGGAACACAAGGAACTTTGCATCAGTTTGCCAAATGCCCTGGAGATGCTAGCTTAAGGTAAACAGGAAAGCTTTATAAATGAGCAGAATTATGATTTATTAGTTGCAACAGCTCATGTGGGAGAACTCCAAGTGAACTCAGGCAAAAAGGGCAAACCCCACTCTTGGTGTGCTTCAAGGATATAGGAATGGGATGCACGGCCCAGGGAGAATGGAAAACTCAGAAATTCCCAGCAGGGCAGAGAAGCAGCTTTGGGGACAAAAAGGGCAAACTGAAACATCCTGAGGACAACCTGCTGGGAAAGGAACAGTGCAAGTGACTGATACATTCAGGAGTGACTCAGTGTGGGTGAGGGTGACTGACCCAAAAAATGGGCTGGGAGAGGGATACCAGGTAAATTGAAATGCTGGTTTCAGATAAACAAACCACCAGAAGCTCTGAGCTTTGGTATGAATATCTTGGGAGGCTGAATTACAGAAGCAGAGCAGCAACAGATCTGGTTGAGTTTGAAGAAGTGGGACTTGACCAAAGCTGTTGCTGCTGGGGAAAAGGCAGGGAGAAAAGGAAGGGACCAGCATGGCTGAGTCATGAGATCCTCGTGGAGTTCAGAAGGAATGGACACCAGGTTAGATGACACCAGGCAACAGTTTAAATCCATCTCACAAAGTAGGAAAGAGCTGAAAAGCCACTTAGCCAGGGAGGAATGAACCTGGTTGTTAGGGATGCTGGGATGTCCATGCTCAGAGGTGGGAGGCTGTCAGCCCTCTTGGATACACCCTGAAGGTCACAAAGTGTGAGAAAAAAAGCAGCAGCAGATGCAGCACAACTGTTCTGGGCTGCAAAAGGACAAGATTTAACCCTCAGATGAAGCAAGAGCAGAGGAGGAAGTTCTTCCCTATGTGAAGGTGTTCAGGGAGATGTCCCTGCTAAGCCTGTTCTCATCAAGAGTCTGATGCAGGTCACTGGGACTGGGGCTTCAGAGACAACCAAGTATCCTTAGAGAACAAATAAATGGTGCTTTACATAATGGAAAGAAAATAAATTCTGGACAAATGCAGACCCACTAGCTTCTTTTTCATTAACATTGCACTAGAGGGAAAAACAAAAGGTACAAGAACTAATACAACCTCTTCAGCCCAGCCCAGCTCCACTGGACAACTGGCAAGAGTAATTAGTTGATGAGGAAAACCAGCAGTTATCACTTCTTGATGGTAATGAGACTTCTGATATTTGTTTGGCAATAGTTTCCTAAGCAAATTAAGGTTCAAATGGCAATATGATGGGAGAACATCCAGAAGAAACATATTCAAAGAGTACTCATAAAAGGTTTATGGTCTGATGGAAGATGCATCAAGTGAGGGTTCAAAGAGATGGGGTTTAGGTCAGTCCTAATTAGCCTTTTTACTCACAGCCAGCTAACAGAAAAAGCAGCAGTTTTATTCATCATACAGGTGATGCCAGCACGAAACAGGCTGCCAGTATATCACAGGTTGGGCTTTGGATTCAAACCAAATCTCAGGAACTTGGGAGATGCACTCAGAAAAATAAGAAACAACTGAGTCAGTGTGAACACACCATGTCAGAGCCAGCAGGACAGGCAGCCCCACAGGCAGAGAAGGATCCAGGAGGTATTGGGACTCAGTCTGCACATGATTCCATGCCCATCAGTGGCATGGAGAGGGCTCAAGTCCCATGGGTTCTTGACATCTCCACAACTAAAGACTCCACATTCTCTCTGGGAAACCTGTGCCAATGTTTAATCATTTTCACAGTAGAAAAGGAGGGTTTTTTTGTTGTTGTTGTTCAGATGGCATCTCCTGTGTGACCAATGCCTTTGGTTCTGTCTCTGGACACTACTGAACTCTCTCTTCTCCATTCCCTCCCATAGATTTTTATACACATAGATTAGGGCCCCCTGAGCCTTCTCTTCTCCAGGCTAAACACTTCCAGCTTCTCAGCCTCTCCTCACATGAGAGATACTTGAGGAGTTCAGAAGGAGGAACAGACACCAGGTGAGATGACACCAGGTGAGATGACACCAGGCAACAATTCAAATCATCTCACAAAGCAGGCAAAGAGATGCTCCAATCTCTCAAGCACTCATGGGCCCAGTTTGCTCAAGTGCTCCCTAACCTCAGGTAAGACTCCCTATCCTCAGACTCTGGTCTCAGGGCTTTGGGATGGCTGAGAGTGCATCTTACCAGTAAAGGCTGAAGCAAAGAAGGCACTGAGTACCTCAGCCTTTCCCATCTGCCTTTACCCAGTCCCTGGCACCATTCAGGCACAAGCCCACATTTTCCCTTTGTCATCTTTTCCCTGTTCACATCCTTGCAGAATCCTTTCTTTCACCCTTAACATCCCTCAGCAGATTCAGCTCCAGGTCAGGCTTGCTCTCCGTGCAAGATTAGGCAGCAACCATGTACTCCTCTGAGGTTTTCTGCCCCTGCTTCCAACTCTTGTGTCTCCAGTATGTGTCTGAATTTGGTTAGAAGCCCCTTTCCCATCCATACAGGCCTTTGCTTGATTCATCTCCCTTCTATTCCTTCAGCTTTGGCTTCTGTATTTAACATTTGCTGCTTCTTCAGTTCCTCACCTATGTCCCTGGGTGGGATACCCCTAATGTCCCTGCGTGGGATACCCCTAATGTCCCTGCGTGGGATACCCCTAATGTCTCTGGGTGGGACATCCCTATGTCCCTGGGTGGGATATCCCTAATGTCTCTGGGTGGGACGTCCCTAATGTCTCTGGGTGGGACGTCCCTAATGTCTCTGGGTGGGACGTCCCTAAGGTCCCTGGGTGGGACGTCCCTAAGGTCCCTGGGTGGGACGTCCCTAAGGTCCCTGGGTGGGACGTCCCTAAGGTCCCTGGGTGGGACGTCCCTAAGGTCCCTGGGTGGGACGTCCCTAAGGTCCCTGGGTGGGACATCCCTAGGGTCCCTGGGTGGGACATCCCTAAGGTCCCTGGGTGGGACGTCCCTAAGGTCCCTGGGTGGGATATCCCTAAGGTCCCTGGGTGGGACGTCCCTAAGGTCCCTGGGTGGGACGTCCCTAAGGTCCCTGGGTGGGACGTCCCTAAGGTCCCTGGGTGGGACGTCCCTAATGTCCCTGGGTGGGACGTCCCTAATGTCCCTGGGTGGGACATCCCTAATGTCCCTGGGTGGGACATCCCTAATGTCCCTGGGTGGGACATCCCTAATGTCCCTGGGTGGGACATCCCTAGTGTCCCTGGGTGGGACATCCCTAGTGTCCCTGGGTGGGACATCCCTAGTGTCCCTGGGTGGGACATCCCTAGTGTCCCTGGGTGGGACATCCCTAAGGTCCCTGGGTGGGACATCCCTAAGGTCCCTGGGTGGGACATCCCTAAGGTCCCTGGGTGGGACATCCCTAAGGTCCCTGGGTGGGACATCCCTAAGGTCCCTGGGTGGGACATCCCTAAGGTCCCTGGGTGGGACATCCCTAAGGTCCCTGGGTGGGACATCCCTAAGGTCCCTGGGTGGGACATCCCTAAGGTCCCTGGGTGGGACATCCCTAAGGTCCCTGGGTGGGACATCCCTAAGGTCCCTGGGTGGGACATCCCTAAGGTCCCTGGGTGGGACATCCCTAAGGTCCCTGGGTGGGACATCCCTAAGGTCCCTGGGTGGGATATCCCTAAGGTCCCTGGGTGGGATATCCCTAAGGTCCCTGGGTGGGACATCCCTAAGGTCCCTGGGTGGGACATCCCTAAGGTCCCTGGGTGGGACATCCCTAAGGTCCCTGGGTGGGATATCCCTAAGGTCCCTGGGTGGGACGTCCCTAAGGTCCCTGGGTGGGACGTCCCTAAGGTCCCTGGGTGGGACGTCCCTTTGTTTCTCCAAGCCACACCATCTACCCAACCTCCAGCCATCAGCTCCCCATCCCAACACATCTTCTTATAGGAGCCAAGTGTTGCATTTGCCTGCTTCTGCTCTGGAAGTGAAGCAGATGGAAAAACCACAAAGGAAACAGTGGTAGCTGAGTCTCCCCCCTTGGCCTGTTCACCCATTTAAAGCCTTGCTGCACAACATGATATGTTTCAACACCTGCAGTGATAAATAATAGCAGAAACCAGGAACAACCACTTGGTCATGTTTATCCTCAAGTGTTCCTTGGTTGCTCTGCAACCCACAATAGCGTTCGTTAACAAGTGGTAGAACATGGTTACAAATTGCAGCAAACACAAACGCTCCCTCAGTGTTATTGCAGACTTCATTAATGATGAGCCCTCGCATTTCAGCAACAGCCATTCAAGGATCTGAAAACATTTATGTGCCTCTCGGAGCCAAGTGTCACGCTCCATGTGTGAGCCAGATGTTCACAGCATCATTATCCAAATGAGGGAACCAAGTTCACAGGACTGACTCCAGACCCCTTTCCTCCCACTGAGCAATCCACTGCCCACCAACTACTCATAGGGGAATTCTCCAATTCAAGGCAAGGCAGGATACCATTATGGGCTCTTTGTTTCCTTGCATTGTCTCTATTCCCTTGCTCCTCATCTTCTGTTGAGACTCTAGGCCTGGGGGGTACCTCTGAATGTGGCCACTGCAGCCCAGCACAGAGATGCAGCTCAGCACTCCTCAGTGCAGCCATGCAAGTGACAATGGGACCAGGACCGGGGTGACAGGGAGAAAGATCTCCAGAAGCTCTCAGCGTGTGTCAAACCAGGCCCCTCACAATCCTGGGCAATTCCCAGCAGCCAAGCCAACTAAATCCAGCATCCCTGCCATTCCAACCATCTCTCCTGCAGAGCCCGCAGTGCCTGCACTCGGTGGGGCCCCGGCCCCCTTCCAAACTTTGCACTTCCAAGAGCCAAAAGGAGAGTGAACAAAGTGATTCCTGCTTTGCAAACCATCCTGGTTTAGGTGCTTGGCTCCTCCCAGACCCCGCAGCTACAGAAACCCCTGTGTTTACAAAGCCAAAGAGACTGCAGCATCCCTCCTGCATCCCTCCTGCCAAGCTGCTCCACCAGCTGGGGCTCTGCAGCGTCTCGTTTGGGCAAGATTAAGGAAAAAAAAATCCCATTCTGCTCCCTCTAGCGACAGCCTGAGCACATCTGAGCAGTTTGGCGGCCACTTGCAGCTTCACTGCAATAGCTGCTTTTAGATACAAGATTTTTTTACACCGGCCCCACTGGAAGGCATCTCCAGTCTTTCTCATGCCTTTGGCACATCCAAACCTGCCTTAGCTGCTCTCTCTGAGGCTGCTGCTCTGCAAGCCCTGAGCTCAGGAGGCTCCCACCAGGACCTGCAGCCCTTCCTCAGTCCTCAGCTCAAATCTGCTCTGAGCTGAGAGTGACCTCAAGGCAAAAGCACTGGGGGGCTGAGGTCCCCTGTGCAGGGCCACCAGGTGTGTCCTCTGCCACTGGCACTCAGTGATCAACCAAAAGCAAGTTTAAAATTAAAAATTTTAAATTAAAAGCAGGGGATTAAAAGCAGCAATTCAACAGAGAACAGCCCCAGCTCAAACCATCCTTTCAGCTCCTACTGAAAGGGACAGCAGAAGGTTGTTAAATCCAGGTCTGTTCACCCTAAACTAGAAATAAAAATGGGTATTGCAGCTTCTTGGATAAAAGCAAACTGCCCTGGGCAAAGATAACAAATAAAGGGAGGTTGGAGTTAACATACCACTGCCTTTCTACCAATTCTACACCATCAAATAGCTCAGATCAAACCTGAAAAGGAGCAGCAAGCACCCTGAGACACTGCTGTCACCTCACTGCTCTGCTCCCTGAGCGTGCCAGCTCTGCAGGATTCCTTCACACTTGTTTTACAACCAAGAAGAAACATAAACAGCTGACGGGGGGGATCATTTATTCTTGAGATTTGCCAGGGTTTTGGCTGGCACAGAGTTAATTTCCTTCCTGTTAGCTTGTGAGCTGCTACGTTTCATGGTTTTGATGAAAACAGTTCTGATAACCTAGGGATGCTTCAGCTTTGGCCTGGCAGTGCTTACAGAGTGCCAAGGCATTCCCTTTTTCTCCCACTACCCCATCACTGGGCATGCCAGGAATGCACCAGAAGTTGGGAGAGGACACAGGTGGGACAGGTACCCCCTGAGATGTCCCCTTCAGCAATAAAAGCTGTGGGAGGAAGAAGAAGAAGGAAGGATGTTCAGAGTTATGCTGTTTGTTTTCCCAAGGCATTGTTATGGCAGCTGGAGCTGCTTTCCCAGCAATTGCTGAACACCTCCAGCCAATGGGAAGGGATTTTCTGAGATTCTACACACACCTTTTGCTTTACCTATTCACCTGTCTTTATCTCATCCCGTGAGTTATCTCACTTTTAGCTTTCCAGTTCTCTCCCCCATCCCACTGGGAGGGAGGGGTTGCATGGCTGGGGGTGCTGAGCTGCTTTCCAGGCTGAAACCACAACACCCAGTGTCCTGCTTTCCTTGTTTCTCCCAAGGTCTCCAGCTTCCCTCCGGGATGTGAGGAGCAGCAGTGTCTGGCTGGGGCACACACAGCTATTTCCTGGCTCCAGAGACAGGAGGAGAGAGTTGGGCTTGTCCATCCTGGAGAAACTCTGGGGAGACCTCAGAGCATCTTCCAGTGCCTGAAGGGGCTACATTAAAACTGGGGAGGGACTTTGGGCAAGGGACTGGAGGGATGGAATGAGGGAAAATGGCTTTAAACTAGAAGAGGGAAGATTTAGGTTGGACATTAGGAAAAAATTCTTTGGGGTGAGGGTGCTGAGCCCCTGGTTGCCCCCAGAAGCTGTGGCTGCCCCATCCCTGGCAGTGCTGAAGGTTGGATGGGGCTTGGAGCCCCCTGGGCTGGGGGAGGGGTCCCTGCCCATGGCAGGGGAGTTGAAAGTGATCTTTAAGGTCACTTCCAACCAAAACCATCCTGTGATTCTCTGATCTTGCCAGTCCATTCCACCAACTCAAGGTCATGTCCTTGCAAACACTGACCTGAACCTTGCAAACACTGACACTGACTTCTCCCTACACAGGAACCCTCTGTCCCCACTCACCCCAGAGCCCAGGCTGGCCCCAGCTCATAGGGAGGAGGATGGAGTCACTGGGAGGGCTGTGGTGCAGGGACTGGGAGGCAGGGAGGGTGCCTGCATCCCCCCCACCATCACCTGCACCCAGAGGGCTTCCCCCAGGAGGCCTCAGTGCTGCAGGAGCAGCTCCTCAGCCCCTGCTCAAGCCTCTATGGCACAGATACACACTTGGACTTCATCAGAGACACTGCCCAGGACCCCTGGGAGGGATATTGTCCAGTCTGTCCCACCAGCCCCATAACACAGCCAAACCCTATTGCAGTCAAATGACAAACACCAGCAGGAAAAACTGACTCTTTTCTTTTTTTTTGCTTGTTTTTCTCCTCTCCTTCCAGTTCTATAAAGAGCAGGACTGGGCCCAAGGCACTGAGACCTCCTCCTGAGTTTGTGTGGAGCCTGATGAAGCTGCCCTGAAGCAGGGAGCTCTATTAACAGGGCTGAGTCCCCATCTTACCCACACCATGGCTTGGCAGGATGAGGGGGAAGGAAAGACAAGCACACAGCTGCTGCCAGTTCTCACCACCTTGTCTGGTGGCTTCAACTCAAGTTATCTGCCTTATAACAAAGAACCCCAGAGCCACAGAATGATTAAAGTCTCCCCCATCCCCCATGGCATCACCCTTCCCCCAAACATCTCTCTCTGCAGTGCCACCTACATGATGGGTGCCTTACCCCCACCTTCCCCAGGAAAACAGCCACCAGCCAGGGTGCTGAGGGACAGGCAGGATAATGGGAAAGGCATCAGGAATAGCAGAGACCTGAAGGGAGCATCTCTGGAGACTCCTTAGGGGACACAGGCCAGTGGGAGCTGGCAACGAGAAGGGCCCACAGCCCTGAATGAAGAGTATGGAGCCCAAGGAAGAACATGGAGCCTGATGGAAGGGTCTGAGAGATGGGAATGGAGCCAGAGGGAGGCCACAGAGCCAGAGGGAAGCCACGGAGCCTGGCATAAGACTCTGCATCCCCCAGAGAAGGCTGCAGGAGCTATAGGAGAAGGGAAGGATGTCTGCTTGTCTTGGGTTGGAACGGCACTCACACACACAGCAGCTCCCACAAAACCTCACCCAGTGCTGCAGGAGTCTCTGTCCCCCCTTCCTGCCTATCCAGCACCCCTGCCCTGCTGCACACCCCTCTCTGAAGTGACAAGGTGGGAACCCCAGCTCTGAGCACAGCTGTGCCCTGAGGGATGGGCTGCACAGGGCAGGGTGCTGGGCCAAGGGGATCCTCAGGGCTGGGGATGCTCCAGGCACAGCAGGAGGTGGCAGGCAGAGCTGAGACAGCAAGGCTGTCAGGACAGGTCCCCAGGGGCAGGGGACAGTGGGTGAGAGAGAGACAGACAGCAACACCAGCACTGAGAGGCATGGGGAGGTGTCTGTGCTCCTGGGAACAGCAGCAGAGCGCGGGGGGGAGGTTTATTTAATGCTATTTAATTCTCAGCACTACACATATTGAAAATAAAATGATTAAAATAACCACAATGCCCTGGCAGCCCCATGTCCACTGCAGACAGGAAGTCTGCAGCAGACCAAGCTGTGGTGCAGTGTCCTCAGTCCCCATCATGGGATTGGGACATCAGGTCTGCTGGGTTGGGTGAGAGGAGACCAAAGGCAGAGGATGGGCTGCTGGGCAACAGCCTGGCAGGGAGAGGAGGGGTGTGCTGGCTGCTCTGGTTGGGAGGGCCAGCATGGGACATGCTGACTCCTAGCAGGGCAGAGCAGCAGAGCACACTGGGGATGCCCCAGAGCTCAGCAGAACACATGAGACCCACTGCCTCCTGCTGAGGAGCAGCCTGCATGGACTCAACTGGGCCCAGCACTGCAGGGAGGGGGGGACATCACACACACTTCCAAAGGGACACGGGGGACCCGCTAGCTCCAAGCAGGATGCATGTGACATTCCCCCCACCCCAGCCAGGCCAGGGCAACCCTGGGATGCAGCAGCTCCCAGCTGGTTCCCTGGCTGCCAGTGGGATGCAAGGAAGAACTGAGCCCAGCAGGACACTTGGGATGCACCAGCTCCCAGGAGGATAAAAGGAACTGACTGATTCCCAGCAGGATACGTGCAGTGCCCAGACCTCATAGGACACAGCAGCTCCCAGCAGGACCCAGGCAGCACAACAACTCCTGGCAGGGCACAGCCAGGGTGCAAGGCACCAGCTACCAACAGAAAATGTGCAAAACACCCTGGACCCCAGCAAGGCAGAGCCAGTGTGTGACACGGGGACCCTCAGCAGAGCACGAGTGCTGCCCTGGCTCCCATCAGGACACACTCCATATCCCAGCAGGATACCTGGGGTGCCCTGACCCCTCTGGAGATGTGCAGTGCAGAGTGAGGCACACAGAGTGCTCCCAGTGAGTGCCCAATTGTCCTGCTTTGGGCCAGGATAGAGGGGATTTTCTGCCTTGTGCTTTTGCTTTCAGCTCAGTCTCTTGTCAGGAGCTGCACTGCTGAAATGAACAGCAAGTTTCTCAGGCAGTGGCTGCTGCTGGGACTGAGCCCACTCCATGGTTATAGTTACTGCTGGATCTGGGGTGCAGAACCAGGGACACTGCTCAGCTCTGAGGAACATTTTGCCCTCCAGAAGGAGAAAAGGAGTCAAGAGGTTACACCTGAAACCCTCCCTTAGGGAGGAACAGACAAGAGAAATGACCAGAACTGACCAAACAGAGGATTCCATCCCATACACCTCATCCTCAGGATAAATTGGAGGGATCACCAGGCTCAAACCCCTTCCTGCTTCCCCTTCTTCCCCTCTCCCTGTTTGCTTCAGCATCCTGGGAGGATTCCATCCCTTCCTCTGCCTGTGCTCCTGATCCATCCCAGCCTGAATCTGTGTGTTCCTGCCTCCAGCTCCCAACTGCTCCTGACCCCAGGATTCCAGCCTGGACTTTCCCAGGGCTGCCCTGCAGCCTCAGTGGGGACGTGAGAGTTACTGGGGGAGAGGGGGAGGAATCTGGGATCAATTTTCCTGTATATTTGTATAGATTTAGTCATTTTTCCTATTTATCATTCCTGTTTCATTAAAGCTGTGTAGTTCAGTTCCCAACCCATCAGTCTCTCTCCCTTATTCTCTCTCCTTTCTTTATCAGGGAGGGGAGGGGGATTCATAGAGCATTTGTCACTCGGTTTAATTGCCGGGCAGTGTTAACCCTGACACCAATGCTCTGCCTCCCCCCAGGCCTCCACCAGTGTCCCAGCTCCCAGCGGGACCCACGCAGCTGCGGTGCCTCGGGCGTGCGGGGCAGCGGGTGCCGGCAGAGGGTGCGTGAAGCAGCAGCTCCCCGGAGCACCGGCACCGCCCGGCTCAGCCTCCAGCTCCCAAACCACGCACCCCGGCCACCCCTGTGCCCCCCTCCCTGCCCCGCACAGCCTTGGGGACTGTCCCGGCAGGGACGAGGTGCGGGATGGGGACACCATTGCAGGGCTCCCAGTGCCACCTAGTGGGGGACAGGAAGAGCTCAGGGGACACCCAACCTCCAGCCCCGCACGCTGCTGGGTGCTCCAGACCCTCCTCAAGCCTCTCCCCACCCATCCAGCCCCGCAGCCACCCCGGGTCCCACTCGCTGCCCCGCAGCAGCGTGTCCCGCCAGCTCCTTCCCCACATCCTGCTCATCCTGGAATTGTATGGAGTTCCGCCATGGATGCGAGGGTGGGATTTGCTCCAGGGGCAGTTTGTTCATCAGAGCAACCACAGCCCCAGCCACTCAGGGGGTTCCATCCCGCACCGGAGTGATGGGGTCGGAGATCCCCAGCCCATGAGCTGCAGAGTCCGGGAAGCATTCAAACCACTCTCCTGAGAGGATGCTTCAAGAAAGCCCCAAAGTGCTGCATCTTCTGCTCCATGCAGTTTTTACCTGCAAATGATCCCTCCTCTGTGCACACGAACTCAGAGACACCCAGGCATCCATGAGAACACATCAGCCAAAGAAAACTGTCACAGCAAGCTTGGGGGGCTGCACAAGTTTTAGTTTAGAGGCTTTCTCCCCAAAAAAACAGAGCAGAGGTTCTGGGAGATGGAAATGGCAGATGGGGCCATAAAGGTGCAGCACAGAGCTGTGTGAAACATACACATGGGGAGGATAAAAATAAGTAACAAAAGCAATTTAACATGGGGGGGGAGAGGAGGATGGATTTGCTATCCTGGTGCACATGGATGCAATCTCTCCTTCCATCTCTCCCCCCAGCAGGCAACAGTCAATCTTTTAAGCCATATCTCCCCTCATCTATAGCCATTTAATCACCTGGCATTTTCTTACATTCCATCTGCATCCTCAGTCTCTTCCCATCTCACACATCCTCAGCCTGAAAACAACCCCAGGGATATTAAAAAGAAAACCATGACACCTTGTGGAACAGATGGAGTCTTCTCCAGATAAAGACACCCTCATAAATACCAGTGGTCTGCCCAGTGTAGGACAGCCCAGACAGAGAAAACAGACCAAATAAGGCCCAAAATAACCCTGGTTCCAGTAGATGTCCCAGGTTCACCAACTGATCAAATACAGCCCCTCTTTGCTCAGAGGATCAGCTACCAGATTTTTGTTGGCCTTAATCATGATTAAGCTGAGTGTCTCTCCAGGGAGTTTCTCCAGGAAACTCAAATCCCTACAAAAATTAAATCAGCTGTAAGATGCTCTGTTATCCTCACGATCCACCCTGAAATCAAGGCAAAGGGTGAGGCTGGAAAAAGCAGACCCATCCTGGTGATGATCACAAACTCTAATACAGGAGACAAGTCTAGAAATGGGGAGAGAGGAAACACATTGAAAAAGAGATGGCCAAAGAGTTCAAGACAAGAGGAGGGAAGGAGCTAACAAAAAGTCCTGTAATTAAGAAGACCAGAATCATAGAATCATATAATGGGCTGGGAAGGCCCTTGAAGATGATCTAGTTCCAACCTCCCTGCCATGGGCAACCAGGGCATAAGCAAGCTGATGGGTTGGGCACATCTCTCCAAGCATGAACCCAGTAAAAAGTCAGCTGGGCAGCTCAGGTGTGTCTGGAAAGACAAATGGAAAGACATTCCCATGGGGTCCCACTCTCCTGAGCCCCTGCTCCCTAGGACAGCTACAGAAAAACCCTGCAGGATCCCAGTGAAACTCCAGCTGGTCCCCAAGCACTTCCCAGGAACTCATCTCTTCTGCTCTCACCTGGTGAAGCTCCCAGCTTATTTTAAAACCAGCAGGGTTTGGAATTCAGACCTTTGCTTCCCCCAGAGAAGCAAGGTCTGAAAGAAAGGCAAGAGATGGGGGCAAGCATCAGTCTCAAAGCTGAACTTCTCCAGATGCTTAGGACCAGGTGATGATTTTAAGAGCACTTAGATGAGAAAAAGAATGGCTTGGGAACTTCCTCACCTGGAAAGAATGGAAAGGCCTCCTTGAAAGCTTTTCAAAGAGAAGCTGCTTATAAATATCTCCAAGATGAATGTTATTTCTGAAGCAAGCAGTGTGCCAGGCTGTCCCACCTTTCCCTCTGCAGTACTGGGAACCTGCAGACAAAGAGCAGATCTCCTCCAGCAGAGCAGCAAAACCTGGGGCTGATGTCCTCCAAACCACCACTCTGCAAACTCATCACATCCCCAGAGGATCCTGGCAGACAACTTTACATTTATGTCTTCTACATCCTGGCCATGAGTGGGGGCCACCAAAAAGGATAAATGCCAGCCCTTACCTCAGTACCTCCCTGCTCTGCAAGTCAGAGAAGCCCCACATCAGCCCAAAAAACACCACCTCAGGCAACTTGCAGTTGGCAATATTTTATTCTTGCCCACTGAATACCAGGGACCTGGCACCAAGGGAGCCCCAGGTCATGGCTCTTCGGGTATGAAGGCAAAGAAACATGGAAAAAACTGCAGCTCTGCTTGAACTGTATTTTTTCTAAGCATCAGACACTCCCTTTAATAATTAGATCCCTTAAATACACATGAAACTAAGAAAAACAACAGCCACAAGCTAAGATCACTGCACTCCATCAAAAAAGCTTTCATCTCTATGCAATGAATAAATATCTGATGTAACCACACACAGGAATTTTTCATCAGTTGTCTGAGTCTCAAACTCCCCTTTCAGACCTACTCAGCTCTCACCAAATGCACTGATGGAAAACCACAGGCAACATTCACAAATGTATCTAAAATCAAACACATAAATCCAAAAGAAACTGAATCCAAGGAGCTCCCATTCCACCTCCTCTTTCTATAGCAAAGCCACCCTGCAAGCCTCAGCACCTCTCTGTGCACTCCACGGGGATTTTTATCACACAGCCTCACCATGGAAAGTACAAATGAGGCTTTTTTTAAGGACAGGGTAGAGCTGGAAAGCTGAGTGGATACTCCCCAAATCCCTCAGACATCTTAAGGCTGAAAAAATAAATAAAATAAAATCCCAGGACATCTCAGTGCAGCTTCCCCAGGTGTCGTCAGACATCTGTCCCAGACCTTCCCCAGGTCAACAGACTCAGTCTGTACCCAAACCAACACCAGTGGCTGATGGAAAAAATTCATCTCCAGATTTCTTACCCCAGTGGAATCAGAACCCAGTGATTTCATGTGCTCCCAGTCCCTGACAGCAGGGCACTGCAAACAGCTAAACAGGCTATTTCTGCACTAAAAATTGGCCTTTTTGGGGAAAGGCTGTTTCATATTGAGCAGCCCATATTGCCACCACTTCATCAGGCTGGGATTTAAGGAAACCTGCTGGGAAATGACACAGATTGCTCCCTCCCTTGGGAGGTGCTGAGCACCATGGTCAGTGTGTGACTGGCAACCCCAGCAAAAAGAGTCCCCACGGGACACAACACCTGAGAACTTTTCTCCCTCCACAGATCAGGACCAAGCAGCTCTGGTTGCACACCCATCCCACATCTTGCCCCCTCTCTTTATCCCTCAGAAATCCTGATAGGCCACGACAGAGCAGTAGGAAAGCAGGCAAGGAGAAGGGAATGTGTAGCTCTTCACACATCTCCTCTGCCTCCCATGGCAGCCCTGGAGACAGAGCCTGATCCCAGGCTGGATGGAACCATCTGCTCCATGTCTGGCAACTCCAGGCAGGAAAAGGGCAGGGAGCACTTCCACATGCAGCCACCTGTATGAACCCTGGCAATTCCTGCCTCTGCTGAGCAGCCAGAGCAGGGAAATTCTGGGGAGGGGGAAGGAGGATGGGATGGGTCTGGAACAGCGTGCCAGGATCAGACCAAACAGTTCCAAACAGCTGAGACCTTTTGATCCCCCATTTTCAAGGTCTCTGTTGAAAAACTCAGCCCTACAAGAGGCACTGGGGAGGGATTGTGTCTCCAAAGTGCCCAGGGCTGCTAAAGCCCTGTTCTTACCCCCTGCCAGGGTGCTGGAGCTCAGGGTGCCTTCTCCCACAGACAGAGCAGGGGCTCAGCCTTGGGCTGAGATGCAGCAACGAGGCATTCAGGACCCCCAGGCACACAGAGCTCCAGTCCCCTCTTCCATCCTAATGGGGGGATAGGGTGTCCCAGGCAACAGTCTCACCAGCACCATCCCACACCTCAACACCTATCCCAGAGCTCAGCTCCTGGATGGAAAATGCTCCACTCAGGTCAGACCCTGCTCCTGCTCCATACAGAAAGTTTCCCTTGATTTAGCAGACCAAATCCTCAGGTTGTACAAGGGACTTTGCACAAACACTGCCAAGGGAAACCTCCCCAGCTCCAGGACCTCCTGAGTTACACCTTGGAGCTGGCAACTCAGAGTGGAGCCCTCCAGATCCCCTCCCATGCCCTATTTTGCAGATTCTTTACCCCTCTGAACATGAGTTTAAGGAGCAGACCTGGTAGGAGCTCCTGAATGCCACCCAAAAAGGGATTCAGGACTGCTTGCAGGGAGGTTTGGGGCTGTCCATCCTAGGAACTGCTGTCTTTCCAGGTCCCTGCATGTCCCTGTCTGAGGACACAGCTCATCACACCCCTCAGGTGGCTGTGACCCCCATGACCTCCTGCACTTCTCAGCCCTGGTGCCCATCTAAGAGGATACAGCTTTTAGCAGCTCCACTGCAGAGCAGCTTAAAGCTCTGGGGGAAAGTGGGGATCAAGAGGGCTACAAAACCCCTCTGCCACAACAAAAACCCTTGCAAGCCACCAGCCTGGTGCCCAGCACAGCTCTGCCTTTTATCAAGCCACTCCTTAGCATCCCTGCATGGGATATGTGCAGCCTGGAGACCAAGAGAAGCAAAAATCACTTCTGGATGGCAGGTGGGGGAGGAATCAACAGGCAGCTGCAGCAAACCCTTGACAACACTGCCCATCCGTGGCTTCCATGCCCCTGGAAAATGATCCCGTGGGAAATTATTGGCAATGGTACAAGGAACAGAAAATGGAGCTTTAGGAGAGGCAGTGTCAGCAGCTTTCCCTACAGGCATTGTTTATAATTATTAAAATATATCTATTTATAGGGTCTGCTCTGGGTGTCCTACAGGAAAGGCTACAAGGCAGAGAGCTGGGTGTCCAGCTGCTTCCTGGGGCAAACCAGGGGAAGAAGGGGAAGAAGGGGAAGAAGGGGAAGAAGGGGAAGAAGGGGAAGAAGGGGAAGAAGGGGAAGAAGGGGAAGAAGGGGAAGAAGGGGAAGAAGGGGAAGAAGGGGAAGAAGGGGAAGAAGGGGAAGAAGGGGAAGAAGGGGAAGAAGGGGAAGAAGGGGAAGAAGGGGAAGAAGGGAAACCCCACGAAACAAGCAAAACAAACAAAAACCCAAACAACATTGGTCTCTTGGTGTCAGCTCTGCCAAAGCAGAGCTGGGCTAAAAGTGATGGAATGAGCAGCACAAGGCACAAACACAGCATCCACATTGTGGCCAACATGTTTCTTTTTCCACACATTTGTAAAACTGAAGCAATCCTTTAATAACCAAAGGAGTGAGGGATGTAGCTATTGAAACATACCCTGGTTGGTTCAGTTTGCACATCAGCACATGTAGGAGACCCCAGACTTGCTCCCAGGCTCTTCTTGCATCCCAGACCAGTTTCCCAGCTACAGCAGAGGCCCCAGGAGATCCCACTCCACATACCTGGCCAGGTTCTGCAGGAATGAGGCAGCTCCAATGGGAAAGCCATGGACAGAGGAGTCAGGAGGCAGCAGGAATTAAGGAGCAGCACCAAAGCTGACAGCTTCTCTCACCTCCTCCCAAGGGGGAAGAGAAGGGAGGACCAGGGGGTGGAATAAAAAACTGTGCACTTGATTTCTAAGTGTCCCCTGACGTCACCTCATCAGCACATGGGACCAGGTTGGGATTCCCAGGTATGATTTGCAGCTGAGTCCCTTTCCCCAGGAGGAGGTGGATGAGCCACAGCTGAGTGTGTCCCCTCAGGAAGAGTTTTCCCCAACACTCTGGCAACAAGAAGCTTCACCCCAAGCAGGGCAGAGCTGGCAGAGCTGATTCCAGACCATCATGGCCCACAGATGCTGCCTGTTAACCTTAATTAAGAAACAGGTGATGCTAATCATTTAATTGATACTTAAGTAGGAACTGAACAATTTTTAAGCACAGACACTAAAAGAAGCCCTTTAGCCCAGCTTGAGCTGCCAGCCTCCATCCTCCCTGCCTTGGTTCCCCATCCCTGTTTTTCCAAGCCCATGGGGAAAAGCCCCATCAGGCCCAGCCCAGCAATAGTCTGGGAGCTGGCAGACCTCACCATTTCCTCCCCGGCCGAGCTGGCACCACGTCAGAGCTGTCACCAGGTCTCTCCTGTCCCACTTTACTGCAACTGGATGTCACAACACAGGAGTGAGGGCCTCGGAGACTCTGGAACTAACACACACAAGTTTTCTAGGACAACATGTTCCAGTTGGGAGCTCCAAAGAGCATGGAGAATGCAACGGAGATCCAGCTCCTGCCTGGGGGCACTTTATGGCACCACCACCAAAGTCAGCTTTAGGTCCCTGCCCTCTCTTGGCCACACCAAACCCCTCCTGCAGAGCTTCTGGGCAGAGCTTGGTCCCTCTCAGGGATGCTCTCCCTACCCCAGGGGAAAAACTCTGAAGGTTTTCACCATGGAGAAGCCATCTCATGAAAATCCTTCCACAGTTCCCTGCCCTCCTGCAGCCCTGTGCCCCACGGGGCAGGGAACAGACCCAGGCTGAGGTTCCCACAGCCTCCCCACACTTCCCTCAGGAAGCCCAGAGAGAGGTTTGCTGCTTTCCCAGCATCCCCCATCTCCTGGGATGGGATGAGCAGGGCTGACTTTGCCTTCCCAGAAGAATACTTGTGGGGTCTGGGGGCTTTGCTGGCTTGCAAGCACCACAGCAAAGGCTGATGATCACCAAAGAAATGCTGATCCCAGTCCTAAGGCTCAGTTTTCACATCACTGAGCACCACCAGGGTGTTGCTGCTACTCCCTTGAAAAGCTGGCATTAAAACACAGCCCTAGCAGTATGTTAACCTGCAAGAGGGTGACAGGAGCATCCACACTCTCCTGATACTGCAGACTCCTTACCACTGTTTCCAACCAACTCCTGGGCACAGCTGAAGAGCTGGTATGACTGAGAACCCTTCACCCCCTCTTTCAGTGGTTGTTTCAGTGGCATGGACACAGGCTGCATGTGCCAGAGATCAATCTGGTCTCAATGCAGCCCTGGGATTTTGAGATGAGCTGTGGCAGGAGATGTGCAGCACCTGGGGAAGAGGAACAGGGGGTTATTTGCTCCAAGGATGGCAAAGCAGCTGTGCTGCAGACACACATCAGAGCTGGTGTGCAAGAGAACCAAAACCTGCCTTCTGAGCAGCCCAATTCCTGCCTCCCTTTGGTTTATCTCCATCAAAGAAAGCATTAAAAAATTAAGTAGATCCAATGAAATGCAGGTCAGCCCATCCCTCTCCCAACAGCAGGCAAACAACAGCCAGCTGGAGCTGGCTGCTAACTGGGTGTGGGAATGTGTGTCGCAGCCTGAAATCCTTACTCAGTGGAACCAGGGCTCAGCATCTGCCAAATGCCACTGACAAATGGCTGTCACCTTGGGGCTCTCTCAGAGACTGTGGCAGAGGGAGGCCAAGGCCCCTTTGCACCGAGCTTGGCACAAAATGCCCATCAGGACCACGCTGGCTCCAGCCCTTCCTCCAAAGCAGCTTTTGCTTCATGACCTTGAGGTGAGCCAGACTGGCTTGATCCTTCAAAAAAATCAAAATCAAAAAAGTTTCTCCCCCTACCCTGTGTCTCCACCAGCTCTCCAACAAGCCCTTCCCTTCTTCTTCCTCACAGGTGCTGCCCCTGTCCTCATCCCTCCTGTCCTGGCATCTCCTCCCAGGGATGCTGCCTGGGAAGCTGCAGGAAGCAGAGCAGAGATATTCCCAGTGCTAAGAGCAGAGCTCAGGACCACTTCCAGGCAGAGCTCCAGAGCTTTCCCTGCAGAGCCCCTGGGGTCTCCAGACATTTCCCACCTGAGGGCAGGTCCCTCAGCCCTCCCTGCTCCATCCCCTCATGTTCCTGAGGAAAGCCATGTCACCTCTCAGCAGCCAGGACATGGGACACCCCCCCCAGAGCTGCATGATTAGAGTGGGGTGACAGCCCCCAGCTGCATCCCAAACCCCTGCCTGCCAAGACCAACAAGCCCTGGGATTTCTGAGTGGGCAAGTCCTGCCAGACAGCACAGGGAGCTCAGCAACATCTCCCTGACAGGCTGGGAGTTTGTTCTCTCTGGAAGGTAAGAAGCAGGCTGAGGGCAGCTGGAGAAGCTGTCAGCTTCCCACCCACCTGCCAGCTCCTTGGCTCCTCCAGAGATGCTGCCTGTGTTTTGCCAGACACTGCCATGTCCTGGCATCCTCGGAGCTGGGAAGTGAAACTGCTTCAACACCTCACCCCAACACCTCACCCCAACACCTCACCCCAATATCTCACCCCAACACCTCACCCCAACATCTCACCCCAATATCTCACCCCAATATCTCACCCCAACACCTCACCCCAATAGCTCACCCCAACACCTCACCCCAACACCTCACCCCAACATCTCACCCCAAAATTTCACCCCAACATCCCACCCCAACACCTCACCCCAACACCTCACCCCAACATCTCATCCCAACACCTCACCCCACATCCCACCCCAACATCTCACCCCAATATCCCACCCCAATATCCCACCCCAACACCTCACCCCAACACTTCACCCCAACCCTCACCCCAACACCTCACCCCAACACCTCACCCCAACACCTCACCCCAACACTTCACCCCAACCCTCACCCCAACACCTCACCCCAGCTGCTGGTGCAGGGACACAGCTGGTGGGTGACAGGAGCCTGCCCAGGACCCAGCCTGCTCAGCTCTTGGTTTCCACTATTATTACCAACCAGAAAAGCTGGGATTTGCACCCTCTCTGTCCATCAACCTTGGCATCCCCTCCAGGCAATGCAGAAGGACAGCCAAGGTCTGACAGACCCATTCCCAGCATTTTGGGAGTTTGAGCCTGGATTTGGCAGAGGACAGAGTGAGTGGCACCTGGGTACAATGCCAGCAGGTGAAGGATTTGCTGTGCCTGGGACAGAGCTCAGGGAAGAGGGAGAGAGAAGAATGATGAGAACCATTAGAGAAAGGGAAATTGCCTGGGGGAGTCCCACCCTTTTGCCCCCAAAAGAAGTTCAGCAGGAGATGGCGAAGCCCTCCTGCCCCTCCTGCCCTCAGGCAGATGGAGCAAACCAAAGAGATGGGGAGAAAAAAGTAGAACTTTCCAGAGGTCCCTGAGTGGAGAGGTAAAAGAATCCCCTCCTGCCCCCCATCAGAACATGGCCCTGGACCCAGAGAATCAGGTAGAGGACAGGCAAGAGGAAGGGCTGTCTGGAGGGTCTCCTGGTTGCACCCTGGATTACAGCCACAGCTATAAAGGAAAAAAAAAAAAAGGAGTTGTGGTTGGTGACTCCATTCTGGGGGGAACTGAAGGCCCTACATGCCAACCAGACCCATCCCACCCATCCTCACCTACCAGGTGAGGGACATGAGTAGGAGACTCCCTGGGATAATTTGGCCCTCAGATTATTTTACACTGTCCAGCAATGAGATTAATGGAAGAAGTACCAGGGCAATTAAAAAGGATTTCAAGGTACTGGGTCAATTAATTAATGGGACAGGAGCACAGGTGGTGTTCACCTCAGTTCCTGCAGTAGCAGGGATGAATGAGGAGAAGACCAGGAAAAAACGTCAATAGGTGCCTAAAGGACTGGTGCCACTGGCAGAATTTGGGGATTTTTGACCATGGGGTAAATTCCATGGCACCAGGTCTGCTCAGTTCAGATGGGCTTCAGCTGTCCAGCAGGATGATGAGAGTGATGAACTGTTCTACGAGCAGGTGGCAGATGTCTCAAAATCTCCATCCCTTGTTCTCATGGGTGACTTTAACCTGCCTGATGTCTGCAGGAATTCCACACAGCAGAGAAGAGGCAGAGTAGGGTGACAAGAACACTGTCACACTGACCATGAGCCAGCAGTGTGCCCAGGTGGCCAAGAAGGCCAATGGCATCCTGGGCTGGCTCAGGAACAGCGTGGCCAGCAGGTCCAGGGAAGGGATTCTGCCCCTGTGCTCAGCCCTGGGGAGGCCACAGCTTGAGTCCTGTGTCCAGTTCTGGGCCCCTCAGCTCAGGAAGGAGATTGAGGTGCTGGAGCAGGTCCAGAGAAGAGCAAGGAGGCTGGGAAGGGATCCAGCACAAGTCCTGTGAGGAAGGGCTGAGGGAGCTGGGGGTGTTGAGGCTGGAGAAGAGGAGGCTCAGGGGAGACCTCATCACTCTCTCCAACTCCCTGAAAGGAGGTTGGAGCCAGGGGGGGGTTGGGCTCTTTTCCCAGGCAACTCTCAGCAAGACAAGAGGGCACAAGAGGTCTCAAGTTGTGCCAGGGGAGGTTTGGGTTGGACATTAGAAAGAATTTCTTTACCAAGATGGTGATCAGCCATTGGAATGGGCTGCCCAGGGAAGGGGTGGATTCTCCATCCCTGGAGGTTTTTAAGAAGAGACTGAATGTGGCACTGAGTGCCATGGGCTGGGAACCACGGGGGGAGTGGATCAATGATTAATGACTTGATGATCTCAGGGGTCCTTTCCAACCCAAATGATTCTATGGTTTCTCTCTTATGCTGCCTCTGCCAGCACTGGAGGGACAAGGCAACACAACACAGCTTTGGGACAACAGACTCTGAGCTGCCACTGGTGGACACTGGTCCCAAAGTAACCAGCCTATGATCTAACAACTGCAAACAAATTTTAACTTGGGTAAACCTTGGGTCAGACCCACAAACAGGGAAAATTTTGGGGTTCTTCTTGTTGCTAACCCAAAACAGTGCAGGACTGAGTGCTGGACACCCTCAGTCCGGAAGTAGATTTCAAGCATGCAGCCAAGACATTAGATCCATCCTGGGATGTTTACACTCATTTCCTGGGGGATGATCTTTGTCCATTTGCATTCTCAGGCCTGTCTCAGTCACCATAAAACTTCTACAATGAAAAAAAAGATTTACATGTGGTCCCACCACTCTGGGCACTGGGACTTCAGAAGAAGTGACCATTCCCATCCCCATCACAGCATCCTCTGACCTGTGCCTGGGCACCAAGCCCCTCTGTACAGCCCAAGCCCCCCTGACCTGAGCCAGGCCAGCCACACTTACTGCAATTTCCTCCACCACCACAAATCCCTTCTAATTCCTTCTAAATCGTTGTCTCCATCAAAGCAGAGCTGGGATTAGTGCAGCCCCACAGAGCAGAGTCAAGGCAGAGCTGGGCAGGCCCTGCCCGTGGACCCCTCTGCCCCTGCCCTGATTTCATGGCTAATCCAAACCCATCACAAACTGGGATTGGGGCCACCACAGAGGCTCCCATAGCATCAGCCTCCTCAGTTCCCTCCCAACTATAGCTGCATTTTCTCCCCACACCCACCCCATCCTCTCCACTGTGCTCTCCTCCTTTGGGAGACAAAAACTGCTCCTCTCCACCTCTTCCAGACCCCCACACCAGCACCTACCAGCTCCCAGACCCTCACTGCCTCTCCCTCAGGGGGATGAATAGGAACCAAGAGTCTGGAGGTTTGCTGGGCTGGTCCCAGCCTGTGATGCAGCAGCTGCAGGCAGAGCTTGGGGCTCAGCCCTTCTGCTGGGGGAAAGCAGCAGGAGAGCCTCAGGAGAGATGATCCCCTGGGAAGACCTGGTCTGGATCTTATGGAAGGTGATGAGAGATGCTCAATGGCTCAGAAGTAACTCCTTCTTTACAGAGTCATCCCCAACCCTTTGGTCCATCTCCAGAATCTTTCCCTCCTCCCGAGTGCTGCTGGAGCCTCCTCCCTCACTGCCTCCAGCAGGACCACAGGAGCAAATCTTCACCACTGGCAGGGGAACAGCAACAAGGAGCAGCCCAAAATGCACAGTGGTACTTCCAGTCATCCCTCCCAGTCCCATGACTCCAGGAGCTGGAGATTCACAGGCAGAGCCCATCTCCTGGGGACAGCAAAATCATCAGTCTGATGAGAGCAGATAAGATGCTGGATTAGCTCTGCTTCTCATTCCTGAGCACAGGAAGCTTTGGGGCCTCAGGTGGAGGACAAGATGAACCCAAACTACACGAGGAGCCTCAGGTCTGGTGATGGGCAAGTGCAGCATCCCCCAGGGCTGGAGCCTGGAGGACTCAGGTGCACCAAGGGGTGCCCAGGAATAGTTGGAAAAGGTGCCCTTCCTTTCAGGAGAGCTGAGCCTGACCAGACAACCACTGTGCATGGAGGAGTCAGTGATGCCTTCCTAACCTGAGGACACCATTGCCAGGGCTGGGCTGGGCATTTGGTGCCTTTTGGGCTGTGCTTTGCCCCACCAACCCCATAGACACAAACCAGCCCTGGCCAGCTCAGGACAGCAGAGGAATGGATGGGCAGCTCTGGTTCCGTCCCACCAAGCCCGACAAGGCCAGGCCTCCATCTGGCTGGGCAGCAAGGAGCTCTTCAGATACCATCCTTTAGGAACAGAGTTGGGTTATTGTAAGAAAATTGGATGGAATGACCAGAAGGGAGAGCTTCTGGCCATGGGGTCTTCTGGGAGCCATGGGGGAAATCTCTCCAGAGTCTGGATGCTGCTGCACAGACACAGGGTGCTCAGCACCTGCAGAGATGTAAGGTTTACTTCCTAGATATACTTCTTATTCTGCCCTATTAGAACTGCTCTTGGGTCAAGGCAGTTAATGTTGGGATTTTTATATTCAGGATGGCCTCTCTTCCACCTCACCCTGCCCGTGCAGGGGACACACAGGGCCCAGGGCAGACAGGACCAGTGGCTGGAGGCCCCTGGAGTATGAAGGGGGCAGGGAGGGGGAACACCAAGGGGAGGGCTGCAGTCCCTGAGCCAAACATCCCCCCAGAACACTTCACCAGGTATTGCTCTCCTTTGCCCTGGTGTGGAAACTCCAGACACAGGCAGAAAGGAGCCAGGATCCCAGCCAGGATGTCCTGGCCCATGCCTGGACCACTCTGTGCTCATTGGCCAGCCCTCTGCTTAGCAACCACCAATCCCAAGAGCTTATTTGCTGGCTACTGGGTGGGAAGATGCTGGGATTTCTTCCTCCCCCCTTCCCTTCATCCCTCCCTCCCTCCTTCCCCAGTCTCCTTCACTGATCATTTCTGCCTCCAAAGGAAGCCTCTGGCACAACCACAGGGACAGACACAAACTTCCTTCCCCATGGCCCCTGCTCCAGGAGAGGAGGATCCCAGCACCACCCCCGCAGCTCCTCTGCCTGCAGCTTCCACTGCAGCACCCTGTGTCCCCAAGGCAGATGAGAGCTCAGATATGGGGGGAAATAGCTCCCTCACTAAGCCTCGGGGATGTTACAGCTTTGGGGGACTTCACCACCTCCCACTGGGAGCAGGGACACCCCTGGGTGACAGCAGCCAGGGCTTCACCTACTGCAACAACTGCATCCCCAGCGAGGCTCCAGAACGAGCATCCCCCCTCCCCTGCACCAAGAGCAGGGGAAAACAGTGTGACTGCAAACCATTGCTTGCAAAAACAAAACAACTGAGCTTTTCCTTTCCTTGTCACACTTACAGATGGAAACTGCAGAGGAGAGAAGCAGGATCCAGTGGAAATCCAGAGCAAGGAACCTGGGGAAAGAAATGAGCGCAGATCCTGCCCATCTCTTGGGCCAGCACCAAAGCATCCTGACTGCAGCTGAGAGACCTGAACATCCTCAGAAAGATCCAGCTGAGGCCTAAATGACTTCTCAGTTCTGCCTGCTTCCTGCCAAGGAGTTAAGAGGCTGAGCAGGCTCACCTGGAAGGGGATGCAGGCCAGCAGGAGAGACAGGATGAATTTCAGCTCTTCTAAAAACCTCCAACCCCTTTTCAACTCTGGAAAGAGTTGAAACTCATGAAAATCCAAATGAGGACCCTGTCAGGAGGTGGCAAACAGGACCTGAGCCATCCTTTAGCCATGGGGCTTACAGCCTGGTGACCAGGACACTTTCCCATTTCAGTGGCATTCAACCTGCTGCCCCAGCTCTGAGGGAAGGAGCAGGACAGGACAGGACAGGACAGGACAGGACAGGACAGGACAGGACAGGACAGGGCAGGACAGGACAGGGACACAGCTGCAAACCACTGGTGGCTTCCATTCCCAGCACAGCACCCCTCTGGTAAGGTCCCAAGAAAGCTGCTGCTTCACATCATGAGGGTGTCTCTTATAAAGCACCCAGCATATTTTGGATTTCATCTCACAGCAGCCACATAAAAGTGGGGAAGAGCTTAGAAAAGAGTTAGACACAGGAGTACATCCCCCTTGGCCTGTCAGTCTGGCACAAAATGGCTCCAGCTTGGTCATGGGAAGGACACGTGTTGGGATTTGTCCCACCACCAGGCTCCAGAGCCAGAACCATGGGCAGCCCCCTGTGGATGGGTGGTGAGCATCAGTGCAAAGCACAAGAGTGAGCAGCCCCCCAGGTACCCACACACCCCTCCTGGGTGCCTTGTCTGCTGGGCCATGGCCATGAGTCCACTGCTGCCTCATCCCTCCAATCCTTTGGACTGCATGGTGAATTCATGGGTGAATGCAGGCTTGAGACCTTCCAACCTGCTCCAGGGTCCCACAGCACCCTCTGACAGACTCCTGGGATCTGCTCTCCCTGCCAGGCTCAGCTTTGGGGGCCAGCACTACCCCAAGGAACAATTCCTGAGGTCAGAGCTCCAAGGTCCCACACTCTCCACGTCCTGGTTCCCCCAGGCACATCCAGTGATGGCAGGACATGGATACAGCCCTCAACACACCCAGATCTGTGCTGAAGGGTCCCTGGGGTGGATCAGGGTGTGAAGAAGCACCCTAGGGTGACTGGCAGCTGATCAACAAGAAAGAAGCAGAAGAGAGGAGGCTGGCCCAGCCTTGGCTTTCAGCAGATTTCCAGCAAGGAGAGGGAGAGATTTACAGTGGTCAGACCTAAGCTGAAGCTTCCACTCTCTTTTCTCACCATAGAATATCCCAGACTGGGAATGGGTTGAAAGAGACCTTAAAGATCATGTAGTTCCCCCCATTCCACAGGCATGGAATGCCTCCAACTAGACCAGGCTGCTCCAAGCCCCATCCAACAGGTCCAGGTCTTGCCCAGTCCCACTGGGGCATTTGCTCTGATGAGTTCAGCCCCAGCAGCTGAAGCTGGAGCTCACCTCAGCCACCTCCCTGATGCTTCTGGATTTTAGTCAGAAAACTCGTGGTGACTTTTAAGGACCCTGTGCCTGTGTACATTGCTGCTCTCAGATCTCAGCAGCCACCACCACACGGGGGCCCAGGCTCCCCGAAGCCTCCGTTGCCTTATTAGCAGAGCCTCCACTTGGGATTTATTTTCCATCCAGAATTTAAGCTGAATTTATCTATTAACTAAAGACTATTAGTGCCAAAAATAAGTGGAATGCCACTTGCTCAGCAACACAGGCCTTACGAGAGACCACGTGGCAGAGCCAGCCCACCCAATCCCAGCCCCAGAGAGGCTTTTTATAGCCACCCACGTCTGATGGAGTGCAAGGGATGCTTGGCTTGCTGCAAGCTTAGCTCTGCAAGCCTCTGATTGCAAAGGGGGGAGAGAAATGTCCCCAGATCCATGGGCAGGGGGCACGGTTCCCCCCTCTCTGCTGGTTGGGGAAGCAGCCAGATGGAACTAGAAAGGGTTTCTGAAGAGGTTGAGGCAGAGCTGCCTCATTTCCTTGCTGGAAAACAACCCTGCAGGTGCAGCACCCAGCTCCTGACACCCAGCCTGCATCCCAGCACTGGGTGGCAGCATCAGGGCTCCCTGATGTCCTTCTGAGGGAGGAAAAAGTTCACCAGAACTTCAGCTTCCTGCCTGATGGTTCTGGACAGGGAGATGCTCTGGCTGATGGAGGCTCCTCTGGCTTCAAGCTTATGCTCAGGGTATTTTTATCACTGAGTAGAACTTCCCCTCCTCCCAGCACCCAGCTGGCTCTGCTAGCAGGAGGGTGACACTGGTGTGATTCTGAAGGCTTCTCCAAGGGCTCTGACCAATCCCCACTGCCAGGGATGGGAAATCCCAGCAGCAGCCCCAGCCAGACCACTGCCAGCAGCCCCCAGAATCCCCCAGAGGAACAGCAGGATCAGAGGAAGGAGGTTGGCAGCCCTCAGGTACCCAGACAACCCCAGCTGCCCACTTGCTCCCTCTCCTGCTCCCCTCTAAGAGGTGGGAGAGAGGCTCCCTCTGGGTCCCTCTGGGTCCCTCTGGGCCCTTTTGCCAAGCCAGGTTGAGGTGCTGGGACAGGCAGCAGCAAGGGTGGGTTTGCAGGTCTGAGAGCTCTTTGGGAAGGAAGCCTTGGCCATGATGGATGGGAAGAGGTTGTTGGGCTGCAAGAACCAAGCTTTGGGCCAAAGGAACACCTAGGAAAAGAAATCACAACAGGCTGGCAGAGCCCCAGCAGGGCTGGGGGAGGCACAGCCCATCTGCACAAACCCATTTTGGTCCAGCAGCTGCTTTCAGAGATCTAAACAGCAGCTTTAGGCCATGGGCTGGACCAGAAGCTCCAGGCTGGGTGGCTCAGGACATGGTACCCTGGCACAAGCATCACTGTGCTTGCAGTCCCACCACAAATCAATGGCATGGGTGCAGAAGAGCTCACCTGGGTGTCCTTGCACATCATTCTGACAGCAGGAGAAAGCTCTCTCTCCCATGAGGCTGAACAGGCTGCTCCTTCCCAGCCCAGGGATGGGGAACAGAGACCCCAGCCAAGGCCAGAGGAGCACAGTGAGCACCAAGGGAGCAGCAGACACAAAGCTGCCTGACTCCATTGCTCCTCTTTTATGGGAAAACCTCTGTGGAATACACCAGGAGGGAGGTGGAAGACCCCCAGTCAGAGTTCTGGCCCCAGCTGCCTCCTTGGCCAAGGGTCTGTGTCACAATCAGCCCAACACCCCCCTACAAATCAGGACTCACATATCCACCAAGTTTCCATCTATTTCCAGGCTTTCATTTCCAGGCAACTGGGCAAGATGTCCTGGGCATTCCAAAACCAACCACAGAGTGGCTGAGGTTGGGGGGATGTTTGGAAGTCAACTGACCCAACCCCTTGCTCACCTGGGGCCACCCAAAACAGTTTGCCAAGGACCACGTCCCAGATGGCTTTTGAATCCCTCCAAGGATGGAGGCTCCCTGGGCAACCTGTGCCAGTGCTCAGTCACCTCACAGTGAAAAAAAGCATTTTGTGGTGTTTAGAGGAAACTTTCTGTTTCTGTTTGTGCCCAGCATTCCCTGTCCTGTCACTGGACACCCCAGAGAAGAGCCTGGCTCCATCCTCCCTGCATCCTTCTTCCCTCAGGCATTTGCATCCCTTGCTAAGAGCCACCTGAGCCTTCCCTTCTCCATGCTGAACACTCCCAGCTCTCTCTGCCTGTCCTCCCAAGAGTTGCTGGAGGCTCTACCCCCTTTCTGTGGCTCTTCACTGGTCTCTCTCCAGTATGTCCCTGTTTCTCCTGAGCTGGGGAGCTCAGCATACAGCTGGGGAGCTGAGCACATGGTCCAAGAGTTGCTGGAGGGTCTTCCCCCTTTCTGTAGCTCTTCACTGGTCTCTCTCCAGTATGTCCCTGTCTCTCCTGAGCTGGGAAGCTCAGCACACAGCTGGGGAGCTGAGCACATGGTCAACTGGTTGGCCACCAGGCCTCCCAGGGCCTTTTCTACCAAGCTGCTTTCCTGCCCCTGGGAAATACTGGTACTAAGGGTTGTTCCTCTCCAAGTACAGGACTTTGAACTTCTCCTTGTTGAGCTCCATGGGTTCATTTCTGCAGCCTGCTGAGGTCCCTCTGGCACATCAGCCTCTCCCCTGAGGTTGGGGTCTGCTGCAGAGCCCAGGGGGTACCCTCTGCTCCCCTCCTCCATAGCTAATGAAGATGTTCAGCAGGACTGGAGCCAGCCCCTGGGATACACTCCTGGTTGTCAGCCTCCATGGACAGAGTTTGTTCCCCTGATCACCCTCTGGACCTTGGCCATTCAGCCAGTTTTCAGTCCAGCTCTTCCCAGCTGCTCATCCAGCCACAGCTTCTCTGTCAGCATCTTACTGCAGGCAGTGACAAAATCCAAGCAGGAAATGTCCACTGCTCCCCACTCACCTACCCAGGCAGTCATTGCAGCACAGAAGGTGATCAAATGGACTTCCTTAAGGAGGTCTCAGACTTTTGTAACTTTTCACCTCCCAAATCATCCAACTTTCTTCAAAAAAGCTTGTGATTCACCAACCCCCTGCAAGGGTGAGACCCAGAAGGGATGCTGAGAGCCTTTCCAAGCAGGCAGGTCCAACCTGTGTGTCCTGGATATGCAGCAGCACCAGACAACCTCATAGTTCTCATCCCAATACTGAAGTTCCAGTAAGTTTCCTCCAAAAATAAGTCTAGGTGGAAATAAAAAAGGTCACTGAAACACCTCCAAGGTTTTAAACAGGGCACAGCCGCAGAGAAAGGAACCAAAGGCATCATTAAAACATTTTAGGGTTTTCTTAGCTCTACTGCAATTATCCCTGAAAGCTGAGGATGTGTGATAGAGAAGAGTGTGTGTAGGAGGGAGGAGAGGAGAAAGGAGGGAAAGAGAAAGACAACAGCAGCATGGGAAGGAAATCCAACACTGCCAAGTGAAAGGCACTGGTGAAAGGCAGAATTTCTTCCCTTGCAGAAAGGTTCCCGTGTCATTTGATACCCAGAGAAAGAGGAAAAAAACACATTATTTTGAAGAACACTGGCCATGAATGTAAGACTTCTAGGAGGAGGGTTTCCCTCAGATGCTGCAGCCAGGAGATCACCCCCATGTCTGCCATTCCCCTGCCCTCCTTAAAAAGATGAGGAAACCTTGCTGGAAGCTGGGTGTCTGTAACAGCAAAGAGCTCCAGCTCCCACTTCTGGGCAAGTTTCTGTCCCAGAAAAATAGACTTGTTTTCCACAGGCTCCACATAGGCTCAGGTCCTGAGCAGCACCAGTATGAGAGCAGCTCCTGAACTGGTCCTGAGCATCACCAGCATCAGGGCAGCTCCTGCACTGGTCCTGAGCAGCACCAGTATGAGGGCAGCTCCTGAACTGGTCCTGAGCAGCACCAGTATGAGGGCAGCTCCTGAACTGGTCCTGAGCAGCACCAGTATGAGGGCAGCTCCTGAACTGGTCCTGAGCAGCACCAGTATGAGGGCAGTTCCTGAACTGGTCCTGAGCAGCACCAGTATGAGAGCAGCTCCTGAACTGGTCCTGAGCAGCACCAGTATGAGGGCAGCTCCTGCACTGGTCCTGCAGCCCCCATGGATGCCTTGGGACTGGCTACTGCAGGAAAAGCACAGCCAGTTTTGGGGTGGGAAGGCCCCAGAAGGTCACAGTTTCCAAACAGCACCTTCCCATGAGCCCATCTGTCCTTCTGAATCCAGAACCCTCTACACGTACCTAGGAGCTGGACTTGATAATCTTTGAGGTCTTTTCAAAATTTAACAATCCTGCTCTGGGAGTTGCCTGCTCCTGGATGTTTTAACATCTAAAGATGGGGCTTGAAGGTCTCAGCAGCCATCAGACAATTTCAAAGTTCACTGCAGAAAGGCATTTTCCCTCCTTGCTTCAAGAAGCCTCCAGTGCCACCTTCCTGCTGTAGTTCTATTTGTGGTTCCCAGTCTGGTTCCAGTGCTGGCACACACGTTCTTGGCAAATTCAGCTGGTTTTTTCTACAGGTGCAGCAACCCCGTGGGACAGATTTCCTCCACTTCCTCGCACCAGCCCTGTCCTGGGGTGACACTTCTGGTCTCTGTGGTTTTGTTCTGATGTCACGGAGCAGAAGGGAACTCAGCCCACAGTGCTTGAGAAGGAAGGAGAGGCCTGAAACCTTCTGTGACCTGAGCCAGGAGGGCTCCCAGTTGGCTGTCTCAGCACAGTTGTCTTTCCTCTCCCCAGGGAGAGCCTGCAGAAATAAACATTCACACCAACCCTGCCTTGCCCGGGCTTGGATCACCTCCCAGCAACAGCATCCCAGAGGGCTGGGAAATGGGCTCTGGTGGCAACTCTCAGGATCATTTCAAGCCACAAAACACAGCCCAAATCTCTCGGCTCCATGCGGCAGCTCCAGGTTTGCAGAAGTTTGCAAGCATCAGCAGAGAAGGGACTCGTCCTGCCTCACCCTCCATCACAGCAAAGCTGCTCTAACAGCTTGGAAAAGCCTCTCTCCACACCATCAGGCAACATCCAGTGCCCTGGGGGATCCATGCTTGCTGCCAACACTCCCAGCTAGTTCTGAGCACCAGAAAAACAGCCTGGATGCCAGCAGCCTGCGTGTCACCAGGCAATGGACTGGCAGGAATTGTCCCTTCACGCCCCCCCAGCTCCCCCGTGCAGATGGAGAGAGCTGCTGCAGGTTTGGGGACAGCAAGTTTGTCTCTTTGTGGGGCTGGCACAAAGCTGGGCTTGGCTGAGAAATCATAGAATCACACAAATTCAGGGGTTGGAAGGGACCTCCAAAGATCATGGAGTCCAACCCCCCCCCTGCCAGAGCAGGGTCACCTCCATCCAGCAGCTCCCACAGGGACACAGCCAGGAGGGTTTGGATGTCTGCAAGGAAGGAGACTCCACAACCCCCCTGGGCCAGGGCTCCCCCACCCTCACAGTGAAAGAATTCTTCCTAATGTTTATATGGAACCTCCCATGCTCCAGTTTATAACCATTGCCCCTTGTCCTATTGTTGGTCACCCCTGAAAAAAGCTTCACTCTGTCCTCCTGGCACTCACCCCTTACAGATTTACAAACAGTGATGAGGTTACCTGTTAACATCACCTCTTATCATGTTAAATGCTCAGAGCCACCCAGGGAGAGTCTACATGCTGCAGGTAAATCCCTTGGGGTTCAATTCCAGGAAAAAACCACAGCTCCTCCAACCAGGGCTCCTCCAAACACCAACCAGGACTCCTCCTAACACCCTCCAGGACTCCTCCAAACACCCTCTCAGATCCTCCCAGCTGCCCAAGGACCACAGCAGGGTCTGGCTCCTTTCTAGGAGGGACTGTCACCTCCAGGGAGGGCCACTTGGCAGCAGAGACAGCCCTGTCCCCAGGGTTTGGGCTGCTTTGAGGTCCAGCAGTGAGAAGCCCAGGAGGGTGGCCAGGGTTTTGTGGCCTTTTTTGCTGGGTGCCAGCCCTGACACACAGATGGGAACCCAGCACATCATCAGCTTTCCCCTGCAAAGCAGCATCCTTCCTGAGTCCCAGGGAGGCAATGCTCAGCAGCTTTCCTCTGATCCGTGGCACAGATGGGAACTGGACCAAAGCTCCAAGAGCAGTCAGTCCCCCTTTGCTGGCAAAGGTTTCCTATAAAAACACCTCCACACTGACTGTGTCCTGCCCCCCCTGCAGTGACCCTGGAATGGGCCAGGTTCTCCCCAAGGTTCCTTCTCTGGAGCACAAACCCACAGCACAGCCTCAGCCCCATGCTGTGCCTCTCCCCACCAATGCAGACTCAGCCCAACCACACTGTGCACCCAGGCAGGGCCTCCAGGAGCTCCCATGCTCCTTCTTCCCAATGGCCCCAGCAGCACCTTGCAGCAAGGCACTGTGCAAAAAAGGGGCTCCTTTGGGTGGCCTGCTGCTTCCCACCACCCTAGTTCTTGTAGAAGAATTTTTAATTTCCATCCAAACCACCTTACAACTACTGCTGTGGTGTACCCAGTGCCCAAAAACCTCAGGGCCTTTCCCAGCATCTCACCTGCATCTGATCCTCCCAAGCTCCCTTGAACATCTCACCCCTTCTGAGTTTTCCCCTCCTCACTGGGGAGCCCATTTGGACCCTAGGACATTGTCACTAGAGGGGCTGCTACATTGTTTGCCACTCACTCTTCTGCCTGAATGTCCAAGAAACAACATCAGCCACCCTACAGCCCCAGCCTCTTGTGTCCCCCACGCCAGGAGGAGCAGCTTGAATCACTGACCTAGGAGGAAACCATTCCAGAGAAGAGTGATGCCTCTGTACCACACCTCTACCTGCTTGCATCCCCATTTTCTGACATTTCAGGCATCTTTCTGGCAGTGCTGAGGATCAGGGCAGCTCTGGGGTGGTGGGACACTGCTTTGCTGCCTTCCACATCCACCTGGGGCCCAGCAGCACTGCTGGAGCCCAGAGCTGAGGCTGTGATGCTGGAATGGGCACTGCCTCCTCCTGCCAAGCCTGCCAGGAGCTGCAGGAAGGACCTGGCATGGAAACTCCTTCAGCTCCTTTTTGCTGCCTCAGCTCTGCGGATCTGGGGAGGTGCCTGTGGGACTCAGGCTCTCCAGCACTGTATAAAAGGGTCTCCATGTCTTCTCAGCTCCATAAGCTAGCACTCCATCATGCCAGGTCCCCCCAGCCCAGGAATCTCCACTGCATTCCAGCACAGGACACAAGGGTGAAGCTGCCAGGGCAGGCAGCAAGTGTCCCACAGCCCCAAGAGAAGAAACCCTGATGGTCCCCAGGTCACACCTGCCTCACCTGGCAGCTGCCCAGCAGCACAAGAGACAAGCTGGAAGCCAGGATGGGACGACAGCTCCTTCTCCCAGCAGGGATAAGGGGGAAGGTGGCTGAACCTCCAAATGGCAGGGGACTGTCCAAAGGATGCTGGCCCTCCAGCAGCAGCTGCCAGCCTGGCTCAAGGGGACACAAAGCCACTCAAGTCCCCTTTCCTCTGCACCAAGCCATGCAGAAGGGCAGCTGAAGAAGACCAGGGGGTGGAGGTGGGGAGGAGGGAACACCCAGAGCAGCAAGTCCAGACCAAACCAGAGGCACTCATTCCCACCATTGCTGTCACTGCCCACTGGGACCCAGCGACCCTGACACTCCACTTCTGTTCCCCATAGTACTCCCAGGGCTAGTGAATGTGCTGCTGATTGTCCTCCACACACCTCAGCATGCTGGGACACCCCCGTGGCTCTGGTGGAAGCTGTCAGAAGAGGCCATGCCTGATCCTGACCTGACCCAAGGGCATCCCACCCCACAGAGCCCCAGTGGCTGGTGCAGCAGCAGGCAGCCAGGGGCTGACAGGGACAGCTCAGCAGGCAGGGCTGCTGCACTCTTGCCAACTTTGAAGCAGAGCTAATTCCAGTTCCCACCCTCCTGCCAAGCCATCTGCCTGCCCTGAGACCACCGAGATGATCCCGAATGTCACCATTACTGAGCCACTGCGGAAGGGGGATGAGCAGTGATTGATTATAATGAATGCAAATACCTGCCTTCCGACCTCCAATTGGCAGGACCCGACTACCTCTCCCACTAAGTAGCACATCATGTCCTTCCCCAGGCTCTGCAAAGCCTTCCCAAACTCCTCACCACCTCCACAAGCCATCAGGCACAGCACTGCCCATCCAGACCCGTTCCAGACAACCATCATCTCCAAGATCTGCTCTCCCTCAACCCTGGGGCCCTGCTCCTGCCTGCACATCCCACAGTCTCATTTCCAGCCCCTGAACCCCCTGGGAAGGATCTTCTGGAATCCTCCCCATCATTAGCAGGGCAAAGACCAGTCCTCTCACACCAGGACAGGGGGAGAGGTGGGGTCAGCAGCTTGGCAGCAGGGCACTGTCCTCAGCATGGCACCTCCTCCATCATCAAGCCTGTCTGTCCTGTCCTGAAGAGATGCTGCACCCAGACAACAGCCACCTCCCAGAGGCCACCAACTAACAGGCATTCCTGCAACACCAGCTCTGGCCAGGGATGAACCCAGCTGCCCTTCTGGCACTGTCCTTCTAAAGACAAGGGGGCACGGGGCAGGTGGAGGGACCACTGAGAACCTCTGTGGCCATGAACCCAGCCAAAAGAGCTTCAAGGACTGCCTTGGCCAGGGGGACATTTTGTGAGCAGAAACCCCTTGTCCCTGGGCTACATTATCAGACAGCAGAGTGGGAAGGGACATCAGCATCTACCTAGTCCCAAGCCTCAGATCTCTGAGCAGGTTCTCTTGCCTGTCTGCAGGAAGGTCACCCATGCCAGGGTCACTCTTGATGGGTGTCTGCCCAACCTGTTGTAAAAACACTCTGCTCTCACCCAGATCCAGACAGGCTTCCAGGGAGGGTATCATTCCTTCCAGAGGGGCAGATACCTCTGGTTTGCAGTTCCCACAGCCCTGTCAGGACTGTTGCCATCTCCTGGCTTCTTTTCTGCACACAGTTTCTTCCCACCAGCCCACCCAGCTCCATCCTCAGGTGCCACACCAGCTGGGGCCACGTCACACTACCAGCCCCATCCCAGTTACAACCCTTGATTCATACTGGGGAGCACTTCCAGGACATCACCCATTGGTCATGGTTTGGACTGCAGAGATACCTAAAGGGACCAATTGCTTGGGGTAAGACCCTGAGAGAGGAAAGAGAAGATCAGAGAGGATTCCCTGGCCCAGGCAATCAGTCAGCAAGGCCAAGGCATGGCTACAAGCTCAGCAAGAGCTGGATGATCCTAAGATGTCCCAGACAAGAAACCTCCACTCAGCTGAACATTGGTGCCCTTGGTCTCCCAACATCTCCTGTCCCCCTCCGACCCACTGAATCTCTTATTTCTCATTTCCTTTTTCTTCCCTAATACAAACTCCCCCTCTCCCCTGAACAGCCCCAGTGCTTTATGAAGTAACTTCATGCAAAACTTCTCCCCCATTCCTCTGAGCACATCCCTCCCCCTACCTGACCACATCCCAGGTTTCCCTGCCTGGAGCTGCACAAATCCTTTTTATCAACTCATCTACTCCCCTGCAGTACCCTGTGTTCTGGAGGACCTCCTATTTTCCTCCTCCAGACTTGTCACCCTCTTATCCAGGACAGAGCTGGAGCATGGGGGATTAAATGAAAGCAGTCTCCCTGCCCCTCCTGGCTGCGTGGTGCAGCAGGGAGCTGCAGCAGCCAAGCCCAGGGAGCAGAGTCATTCAGCAGAGAAGGAGCAGCAAGCACAGTGATTCATCTTCCTTTTGATCTTTAGCCTACCCTTGCAGACTCAACACTCTGTGCCCAAAATTTCTGGCAGTTAGCAAACCTTCCCCCCTCTCCTCCCCCCCAAACACACACACACACCTGAGAAGGCAAGTGCTGAGAGGTGCTGCGTTTGGCTGCTGCCCACCCACCCAATTCAGCAGGAGATGATGAGCTGCCCTCAGTGTGCACCTCACCCAGCTCCTGCAGAGGACAGGAATCCTCTGTCACCTGCAGCAGACAGAGGCCACCTCCCCAGGGAGCAGGACAGAGCCTTCTCCTGCAAACAGCACTGTTTGGACATGGCAGAGTGGTCCAGCAGTTCGGGAGGGTGTGAGCTCACATCCTGGCTGCCTCCCCTGGCCAGCGTGGAGGGAAGCAGAATTTTACCAACACCAGCCCAGTGCCCACCAGCACCACCAGCACCATCCACGCTGCCTCAGCTGGCACCAGCAGGCACAGGAGGACTGAGAGCAGCTGCCAGATGGCCTCAGCACCTCCCAGCTCAGCAGAGCCACTTCATCACTTCCCAGCACTTTATTGCTCAGGCTCCTCTGCAGTGAGAATTCCTCAGACAACCCAAGTCCCCCCCAAGCTGCCAGCCCTGCAAACCTGCTGCCCACCATGGATGGATCCCCTGGAGCTCCCCTGGGACAGCCACACTGCTCACCCCGCTTCCTTTTTCTCCTGCCCTGCCTGCCTCAGGTTCACATCATGCTGGGGAAGCCCAGGAATGGGTTCAGGACTCTCCTCTGCACTCAGCAGGGTCACTCAGGAGGGGAAATGAAGGCACGAGCATCCAGTGCCCATCTCCTGGCAAAGAAGCAGCAGCTGCTCCTGGGAGCTGCTCCTGGGAACCAGCAACACCCCCCCAGCAGTATGGGACCAAGCCTGATCCCATACTGATCCCAAGCCTGATCCCAAGGGGCTTTGCAGGAGATTTTGGGGTGGGCCAAATGCTTTCAGGCTCGAGGTCCTGATGACCATTGGTGCTTTTTGCCTGATCCAGCCCAGCTGGGGCTGAACGTGGCTCCCTTTTTTGCCTGCTGCTGGAGTTTATTGCCTCTGTGCTCCCAAGCATGCACCAGTTCCTGATCCAGATCCAAACCCAAGTCAAGGTGTTGCCTGTGATTTAGAAAGGGCATTATGCTTCAGGGCCCCTGCCTAAGGGTTATGAGCCAGCAGAGCATAAAGCCAGTGACTGAGCAGCAGGCAGTGTCCAGAGGCTCTGCATGGAGTGGCCCCAGATATATAAACCAGCACTGCTGGGGTCAGGCAGGAGGCTTTCCCATCTCCTCTTACCCACAGAGAACCTTGGGGAGATGCTTTGTTTAGTCAAACCTTTATGAAAGGGGGACTGAGAAATGAAGCCAGGCTTTGCTACAGGCATTGGGGGGGGACAAACCCCGGTGTTTTAGGGCTGCCCAAAGTCACTTGGACCTGCACCACCAGCCAAGCAAAATTCCAGTTGCCAGTTCCCCATGGTGGCTGGTTCAGCTGGAAGACAAGGAGCCACAGGGACCCGGCTACCCTGGGTCTGCTCCCACTGTGCCAGCTCCCTCAGAGCAGGAAGCACCCAGAACCATCCTGTCCTTGAGGGGGGTAAAAGCTTCCTGCAGCCAAGTGACTGCTCCCCATCTGCAGAAACCCAAGGCAAGAAGGATACAAGTGTTCACTCTTCTGCGAACCCAAGGAAGTGTGATTTTCTGAGGGTGGTGAGAAACAGCTTCAGACAGCTCTAATTAGCAGGGCAGCACGTGAGAAAATCCAGCGTGGCTGCTCCCTGTTCCCACAGCTGTCCTGGGATGAACGGGGGGCACTGGTATCAGTGCCCAGAGCCCACCCACCCCCTTCCCCTGGGTCTGCCTGGCTCGGAGCAAGCCCCACGATTTGCAGGAGAGCAGAGAGGGATATTTGTGCGTGAGCTGCTGGTCCCAAGCTGTCAGTGCTATTTCAGGCAGCAACACCTACACTGTAATCCAGAGGGCTGTATTTCCCCGCGGGCACTTCGAAATCAGGCCTCCCTCCTCTCCTCTCCTCACAGCCTGCCTGGAACTATCCCAGAACCAAGAGATAAAGAGCATCCCACAGCACGTGGCCACCGAGCCCAAGGCCACAGCCCCAGCCCACTCTTGGTTCCCACCGAGACCAACGCAAGTTCCAAATGGAAAAAAAAAAAAATAAATAAAATAAAAAGACCTTCTGTCACAAGAAGTACCTGCTGCAACAACAGGTCCTCTGCCTGCAAATCCTCCCAGGGATCTGCCACCACCAGATTACTTGCCCAGACTAAGCTAGCTAATCCCACAGCCCAGTCGTGTACCTGGCCCTGGAACTCTGCAGCCTTTTCGGTGAGGAGCTCCAGGAGATGTAGGAGCTCTAATTAAAGCCACTTTGCAACTTCCAGCATAGGGAGGCAGGAAGACATTTGTTCCTCTGTGAAAGCAGAACCCAGGAGGTTAAATCCCCACCTGTGAGAGCCCCTCCTGTACACAAAGCCTCTGCACATCTCTCTTTGCACAGGAAGCATGGACTCAGAGAGTGGGAAGCAGATGATATGAGCGACCCTTAAAGACCAGGAGCATCAGGACCACAACCCTTTTTTTCTGGACACAAATCAGAAGCAGTCCCAGCAGCAATACCACCCCTCACAGGCACTCCACCACTGACAGCCACCACTGTGTCTTTCACCTATTTCTTCTTCCTTGATTTGTATGTGTAGGCACAAAGGAGATAAGAGACCATCCAAAATTAAGGAGCTAAAAGATGTAAAGAAAGGAGAGGGGAGGAGAAGGAGGAACAGGCATCATTATATAACAGCATGAAAAGAAGTAAAAAAAAACAACAAAACAACAGTTCTCCCAGTGTAGAAGAGGCTTTAAGATGGGCAAGTGAGTGGTGAGACCCCCAGGAGGCAGGGGGGCCCAAGCTCCTTGTGTGCCAGGAGGACACAGACCCTCAGCTGGGTAGAGATACAGAGGCTGCAAACCTCTGGGGTCAGCAGGTGGGGAAGTTCAGGATGCTCAGAGTGGGAATCCCCCTGCCTGGACCTCAGCACGGGGAAGCAGACACGGAGCAGCCCAGGTGAGGCCCCACACAGGTGCCAGCTGCACAGGTTTTCCTGATCTGCCCCCCAAATTCCCTCTGACCCTGCCCTCTCCTCCTGTCCTGGGTCTCTTACAGAGCCTCATCACCCACTTTCTCTTGTCCAAGGGAGCCTGAGAGTGTTCCTTGGAGGCTCTGCCCCTGAGCCTGGTTCTGCAATGCATCCTGGAGCACAGGAAGCAGCAGGAACAGTGGATATACAGCATCCTAGCCTGGGAGATGGGGATAAATCACTAGGAAACAGACCCAGAGCCAGAGCAGCAAGAAAGTGGTCCTGCAAGGCCTCCATCTTTTGGAAGTGGAGTGCTGAGAGCCCCTCTCCATCCACTCAGTAGGAGCCCTTGTATCTGTCCTCCTGGTTCTGTAACACCCCTTACAAGGCTGCAAACCTGCACGTGCCCCAGAATCCACGTTGTCCCTGGACACTTCACCCTTGCCAACACTGGAGGTGTCCACAGCAAGAACAAGAAATAGCCCCACAGCCTTCCAGATCTGCCCTTCCCCCAGGAACCAAGGAGCAAGAAGGCAGACCATGGCCTGCTTTCCCAGTCCATGCACCTTTCCAGCAGCTCAGATGCTACGAAACAGAAGATTCTGCCAGGAATGTCACCTTCAGCAGTAACCTCCCAGCCAAACCAAGAGCATGAAGTGCTTGGGGAACCACAAGTTCAGCAGGCTGAGGCTCCCATTTAATCTTCATCACTGAACCAAGCCACAGTTCTGACAGTTCCCAACCACCAGCTTTTATTTTTCTTTTGCAATCTGCCGTAGAGCTCTGCTGAGACAACACTCCTGACAACCTGCAGAGCTCCTGAGCCAGGCACCTATTCAGGCCATCAAAAATCCAGAAACAAAAGCATCAGCTCCAAGAAGGTGTCACAGGCAGAACGACATCCCTTAACTTGTTGTTACACCAGCCTACATGTTATCACTTTGAGCCTGATCCAGGAATCCATGGAGCAGCCTCCATTCCTCTTAAAGTCATACCCTGCTGCTCAGAGATTTCAGTTTGGAATCCTTTTACTTAAAAGAAAAAAAAAAAAAGCTTTTGGTGTGCATTCACCTGATGATGAGACCACAGTCCCAAGATTTTCCCCCTTTTACTTTCCTTTTAACTGCAACAGCTATTGCACTAAATCCTCTATGTCCACCATGGCCCACATACAGATGCACATGAAATCAGTGTCTCTCAAATTAGTTTTCTCGTATGCAGTCCTAGCCCATTTTCCTTAACAACATATTACGATGTGCAAGGTTCCACCTTTCTCCCAGGAAATGTCATCTTCTAAATTTATCTTCTGGCAAACTAAGAAAGAGACAGGTCTGGCTTTCAAAACCCGGGGTCAGCAGTCCCGATCAGCCAAGTATTTGCCCCAGAAACACCTCGCTAATAACACCCCCACAACAACAAAGCCACACACAGATGTTCAGCACAGAGCTGAGTATAACTTGACTAGACACCTTGCTTTTAATGAGGCAAAAAGGCCAATTAAGCTGATGAGGAAGTACAGCGTGCTGTCGGCGCCTGGGGAACCCGGATTCCCTGGGGATACGCCCTGTATTTCCCAGTATATCCTCGTAACCCACCAAACAGGAGGGATTCACAGCAATTTCTGACGGCACGGAGCTGCCCGGGTTAACACCGGCCTTCTCCGGATTTTGTGACACAGGATCTGAGCGCTCAAGCCGGACGAAGGGCCGGCCTCGCATTTTTTTGCCAGCTCAGATCCCAACCCTTGGAAAATGCAGTCATTGTCTTCTCCCGGTCCCCCACCGCCCAGCCCATCGCAGGTATTCGCCCTGCCAGAGGACAGCGAGGAAAACCCAAGCACAAAAGGAGCGAGGCTCCTCCAGCAGGCGCTTCCCCGTGGAAGTCATTTCATAACCGCGCTCGGCAAGGTGTGGAGGATCCACCCGGGAGCCGGCTGACGGGAGACATCTCAGTGCGAACAAAAGGAAACCAACTTCAGGGCGCCGGGCCGTTATTTTTGAAGAAGCCGAAACTTCCCCGCACTTAAGGCCCACCTGGGGAGCCAGCATCTGCCCCAGGCCCCGCACCCCCGGCCGGCAGCCCCTCTCCGCACCAGTAAACACGCCTCACGCAGCCCCGGCGCGGCCGGAGCCACCGAACCGCCGGAACCGCGAGCCGAGAGCGGTTCTGCCAGCCGGGGCTGCACAACACGGGCGGACCCCACGGGCGGCACCGGGCTGTGGGCACCGGGGAAGCCCCGACACCGAAGGAAAAGACGGTGCCGCGGGGCGCATCGGCTGCAGGGCCCCGGGCCCTTCCCCCCCGGCACCGGGGCTCGGGGCTGCGCAACTGGCTCGGCGCCGGGGACCTTGAGCCCGGCGAACGGGAGGACCCCGGTGCGGGCGGGGCGACCCCCGGGAGCGGGGGAAACATCGCGGCTGCGGTGGCCGGGCCCGGCGGAGAGCATCGCCCCCGCTGGCAGGCGCGGCCCCCGGGGAGGCGATGCCCGGGCACCCTCCGGCTCCGCGGGGACGGACCCGCGGCTCCCGGCGCTCCATCACCGCCGCTCCATCCATCCATCCATCCATCCATCCATCCATCCATCCATCCATCCATCCATCCATCTATCCGTCCATCACCGCCCCCCTACCCCCCCAACCTCCGCCGCTCCCCGCGCCCCCCCGGCCGCCGCCCCCCGCCTCCGCTGCGCGGCCCGTACCGCAGTCGGCGCAGAGGATCCGCGCCACGTCCCGCTTGAGGTTCTTGCCGCTGGTATCGAGCGGGGCGAAGGCTGTGCGGAAGACGAGCGGCTCCTCGGTGGGCTCCAGGAAGAAGATGTAGCGGTGGTTGCGCTTCACTTTGAAGCAGGGCGCCTTGGAGCCCACGCTGATGAGCTGCTCCCGCTGCAGTCCTCCGCTGTTGAGGGGCCACAGGTCCAGCACCTTGACCAAAACCCCCCCGGCGGCTCCTCGGCTGTCATTGCCGCCGCCGGCGGGGGGGCCCACGGACTGCACTTTGCCCTCCAGCACCACCGCCGCCGTGTACGCCTGGTCCTGCACCGACTTCAGGCTGGGCGAGTAGCAGGCGAGGGAAACGCCGAAGAGCAGCATGGAGAAGCCGGGGGCCGGGTCGCGCCTCATGCCGCCGGCTGAGCCCCGCTGGCCGCCCTCCCCGCCGGCCCTGCGGCGGCCGCGGTGCGGGGCTGCGGCGGGGCGGAGCGGAGCGGCGCGGAGCCGAGCGACGCGTCGTGGAGCCGCGGGGATCCTCCTCCGAACTGCAATGGAATCGTCTAGTTCCAACCAGACCAGGTTGCTCCAAGCCCCATCCAGCCCGGCCTTGGACACATCCAGGGAGGGGGAAGCCACAAACCTCCCCGGGCAACTCGGGCCTGGGGCTCACCACCCTCGCAGCAAAAAATTTCTTCCTAATAGACGAGCTAAATCTCCCCTCTTCCAGTTGAAAGCCATTCCCCTTCCTCCCATCACTCCGTGCCCTTGTCAGAAGTCCCTCCTCAGCTTTCCTGCAGCCCCTTCAGGCACTGGAAGCTGCTCTAAAGTCTTCCCATTGCTCCCTTCTCTTCTCCAGGCTGAACACCCCCAACTCTCAGCCTGGCTCCAGAGCAGAAGGGCTCCAGCCCTCCCAGCATCTCTGTGGCCTCCTCTGGACACACTCCAGGAGCTCCGTGTCCTTCTTACATTTTCAGATGTTTCTGAAAAGTTTCTCTTTTCCCCTGTTTGGTGGTGACCGTGCAAAACCACAGAGGAACGCAGGCAGATGGGACCAGAAGTGTTTCCCACAGCAGAGGGAAGGACAGTACTTTGAATTCAAGAAGGTGTTGGAAGGAGTAAGGAAACGACCTGACCCCTCTCTGCTTTTGACACGAATCTCTGTGGGAATTCCCCTTTCCCTAACATTTTGCTCAGACAGCAACACAGTCTGCCTGAGAGGGAAGGAGATACTCCAAGGCATAACCTGAGCCGGAGCTCTCCCGTTCTGCTCTGCCCCTCTCCAGAAAACACAGTTTAATGCCCAGGCTTTTGAGTTGCTAATCCTTGTCTTCTGCCTGTTTGTAGGCTGAAATCCCAGTGGGACCACAGGGGTTCAGCTACTGGGAGAAACTCAGCCCAAGATACCTGTGAGGCCTCTGGGGAAATTTTGAAAAGGGAGGATTTTCTGTTGTGGGGTTTTTGGAGTCCAGGACACTCAGCCTCAAAAAAGGGCAATGGCAAGGAGTCCCTTTAGCAGTATTTTTCCCACTGTCCAGCTTAGCTGTTGTGAAGGCAACTTGTCTTCATCACCAGAGATGCTCCCATTTCTATTATCATTTGGGAAATGGTTTAGGACCAAATCCCTTCACCCTTTTCCCTGCTGCTTCTCCTGTGTAAATAGAAAACCATTCTTTTCAGTAGTTCTTTGGGCATTTTGACACATGAAGTGCAGAAGGCAAGGCACAGAGTGCAGTCACTGGCCCAGTCTGAACACTGGGTTTGAAAGGCTGGAGCTTAAATAACATACTTAAAAAAATATCTCTCTTCAATTGCTTCTCAAAGACTTTACCCTCATTCACAGAAGAAGATAAGTGAGGCTGGAAGGAACCTCAGGAGGTGTCACTGCAGAGCCAGCTAGGATTAGTTGCTCCTAACTTGGGCTTGGACTTTCCTGGTGAGCCTGTTCCAGTTTTTTGAACACTTCCATGGTGAAACAGACTTTTCCTGTTATCTAATGGAAATTCCCTGTGTTCCAGCTTGTACCTGCAGCCTCTTGATCCCACTCCATCAGAGAGGGTCTGCCCCTCTTCCAGCACCCCCAGGTGGGGGTCAGCAGCATCAAGATCTCCTCTTCTCCATGTGAACAAAGCCAGCTCACTGAGACTCTTCTTGTACCTCCTGATCTCCAGTCCCCAGCTTCAGCTGCTCTCATTCCAGGCTGTTAATATCTTTTTTTCTAGACTTGCTGGAAAGTCCCAATCTCAACTCAACCTCCAGATGGAATTTCCAAATGCCACATGGAGGAGAGGGATCCCTTCCCTCCCTCTGCTCACTGAACCTGACTTTCCAGCAGGTTTTGTGGGCTCCCAGAGAGATTCTGTATATTGGGATGGTGACCAGCAAGGAGCAAAAAGACTGCTTCAGTTTGCTGGTGGCTGAGCCTCACCTGCAAATCCCATCTGAGTTCACCACGGATCCCAAATGGACATCTGGAGGGAGAAGGTCCTGGTTCCTTGCCCAGGCTTGGAGGGCATTTCTTTGGGGAGAATTCAGGGGATGTGCAGGGAGATGCCCCAAAGCGTGAAGGGGCAAGGCTGACTGTTATCCACTGAGAGCAGCAAAGTCAGGGTTTGGCTGATAGGAAAGCACACAGAGTGATGGCTTCCTCCTCACCTGCCCAGGGACTGATGCTCCTCAGTCACCTTCTTTTCAAACATCTCCCCCTGGGGGCTGCGTTGCTCGGTGCCTTGGGCAGTGATCTGCACAGCCTCTTTCCCTGCTTCTGGGCTGTACCTCCTGGCCACAATGCTCTTTTCAAAGCTTCCTAGAAAAAATTTATAATTTAATGTTAATGTTTACATCCCTGAGCCATCCATACCTCTTGCCTTCTGGGGTGTTATTTCTTCACCTTCCATATTTTCCCTTTTTCAACCAGAAAAGTCAATGCATTCTGTGTTCAGGCACAAGCCAGGGTCCCTCATGAAGAGCCATTATTTCAGAAAACAACTGTTTCCTCCCCTGGCTGCTTTACTTTCTTCAAAGCCCATCTCTCCCCCACCTTGCTGCTGCAAGAACCTATCATATTCCCCATCCTGAAAGGGAGATGGAGCACCTGAGCTCAGCCCAGATTCCACCCTTCCTGGGGTCTCCACAAGCTCAGCAGTGCTGTCAGTGGCCTTTATCCCCCAAACGACTCTGTGGGGGCTGTTTTTTCATTCAGCTTTTAATTTTGTTCCTGCAAACCAAAGCACTTCTCAGGTCTCTCTTTCCCTCTGCCATGGGAGCTCCTGGCATAAAGAGCCCTGGCTGGTGACAGATGTCACAAAGGGCAGTGTCCCAGCATCCCTCTCCACTTCAGGAAACCCTGAAGCTCTTCTGAGAGGAGAGATGGTGACCCTGGACAGCACAGAACAGCAAGTTGCACATCTTCAGCACCTTCCACAGGCTGCAGGTCCTCAGCTTCCTTCTTAGTTGCAGACACGTCCCTGCAGATCCAATGTGGGTAAATCCTGCCAGAGAAATGGGGATTGGTACAGAGAGGAACAGAGCATCTGCCCTTCTCCCCCAGGGTGGAAAGATTTGACCCTCAGCACCAGGGGGTACACAGCCCATGGAGAGCATCAGCATCTGCTGTGCAGGGCAGGGCCAGCCCTTTGCCAGGACACCAAGGAGACACTGCCAGAGTCTTGGGTGAAATGAGAAAGGCAGATGAGAAATGATGAACTCAGACAGTATATGGGAAAAGCAAAGCCCAGCACCCAAGCTGAGACCCTAATCTGGAGATTGTCTATGCAAGACCATGGTCAAAATAATCTGCATCAGGCAATATTTCCAGACAGGTAAGGACTGGGATGGAGAAAAACCTCCCAAGTCTCCTGTCCCACTGGCCTATTACAGCCTCCAGGAAGCAGCACAGCCACAACAAAGGAAACCAAGACTCACCCCAGGAGTTCTCCACCAGCAATGGTCTCATGGGCTCAGTGGTCCCTTGACTGACTCCTGCCCAGCTGTGTTCCTGTCTCTCCTGCCTATTAATCACAGAATCATCATGGTTGGAAAAGACTTTTAGGGCCCTGAACCCAGCTGCCAACTCAGAGAAACCCACCATGCCCACCAGAGCATGTCCTGAAGTGCCACATCTACCTGGTTTCTTAATGCTTCCAGGGAAGGTGATGCCACCTCCCTGTCCCAATCCCTGAGGAATGCCACCTTCCAGTGCCAGGAGGGGCAGGGATATGGGATGCAGCTGCAGGCACCATTGCTGCCTCTCCCAGAGACACCCTCACAGTGGGGAGGTCTGACCCACACACCCCTTCTGCCCTGAGCTGGGAGAGCAGTGACTTGTTGTCCTTCTGAGAGATGCTCAGCACCACAAAGGAAAGAAGTTGAACACATCTGCTGTTGGCAAACAAAGTAGTGCTTCACTAGAAGGATGAAACTCACCCTGGAAACCCCCTTCCCTCCTGGGACAATTGTAGGGAGGGAAACCCAAGATCTAAGTGGTTTCTTTCACATGGCAGTAACACCAGCAGGGCTCCCTTCCAGCACCTCTTGGGCAGATTAACCTGGGCATGAGGAAGAAAAAAAGCCACTCATCTTCCAAGGAAATGTGTGCCTCTTATTTGCTGCCCTCCCCACGAATTCATTCACTCCTTGTCCACCCACATGAGCTGTACTGATGAATGAAAACAAAACATAAACACTTCAGCCTTCCCTTTTTTTCCTCCCAGCCTTCCCATCAGCTGTTTCAGCCCCTGCCTTAGCACCCACATTTGCAGGCTGATCCTTCTCATGCTGTGCCCATACAGCCTTGCCTGGCTCTGCCTCTCCCACACTCTTGTTCCTTAGATACCTCCATCTCATCCAATCCATTTCTCAGCAGCCTGGGGGGTGTCAGAGCACTCAGGAGGCAGAGGGGATCCTGCCACTGAAGAGCAATTGTTCTGTCGTCCCTGCCCAGGGTCACTCCATCCCTCTTGGGCAGATTAACCTGGGCACAAGGAAGCAAAAAAAGCCACTCATCTTTAAGGCAATGCTTCTTGTCCCACAGGAGGGTGGTGGTGTTGGCCAGGCACTGGGGTGTGTCACCAGAAAGGTGACACATGGGTGCAAAGCAGCACCACCAGGAGCAATGGTCCCTTCGGGAGGCTGTATCTACAGCTCCTGGGCACTGCAAGTCCCAGTGAGAGACTTTTCCATCCCTCAAACCCTCCCCCAGCACAGGATCTCTCTGTCAGACACCCTGATCCCCAGACTCGTGGCCAGCAGATTGGGAGAGGGGATTCTGCCCCTTATTGCTCTGGTGAGAGCTCACCTGGAGGGCTGCAGCCAGCTCTGGGGCTCTCAGTCCAGGCAGGACAGGGACCTGATGGAGTGGGTCCTCTGGAGGGCCACAGACATGATCAGGGGGCTGGAACACCTCTCCTCCAAAGCCAGGGCTGTTCAGACTGGAGAAGAGAAGGCTCTGGGAAGACCCTATAGCCCCTTCCATCCAGAATCTGAAGGGCATTAACAGGAAGGCTGGAGAGGGACTGTTTGTGAGTGCCTGGAGTGATAGGATGAGGGACAATGTGCTTTAAGCTTTTAATGACACCCCAAATTCCTCATGGCCACTCCATCTCCCAGCAGAGCCCAAACACTACCATAGCATCAGCCAAGCAAAAGGGAGGCTCCTCCAGAACTCAGGACTGGAGTTAATCCAGTTAGAGCAGAGGTTTTGGATTAGAAATGTCCCTGTTCAGCACCTCTCCCCACTGGTTCAGGGCACCCCAGAGCTCTGTGTGGGCAGTGCCTTGGGATGCTGGAGAGGGGTGGGACAGGTGAAGGTGACAGCTTTGGGGAGATGCTGGCAAGCTTGAAGCTGGGGTACGTGCAACATGTGAAGAGCTGATCCAGGGAAGCAAGAGCTTCCTTCATTGCAAAAGGAAATTGGGCTGCCCAGATTCTCCTGATGAGTGCTGAGGGCTGCCTGCAGGCTCAGGGAAATGGTTCCCCCTCACACTTCTGCCATTCTTATGTACTTTGATGTAAAAATACACTGAGTGGGCATATACATTATTACACGTGTAGGAAACATAGGGAAGGAGGACTGGGAAGGCTCCTCGAGTAGCTGTGCCCATGGTTCCCTGGTTAAGTATTGTCTGCCACAATTTAGACATGAGACCTCCCAATGGCTGCTGAGATGCAAGAGACCATTTCTGCAGGAACCAGTTAATGCTTGCAGGCACCCTGTGGCTGGAGAACACATTCAGTGTTACAGAAATGGTAACTTGTTTCAGGGACTCAAATAAATAGGAGAGCCCAGGAGCTGAGGTGGCAGAATGGAAGCCCTGTACTGAGAGGTGCAGGGACCTTATGACAAGATTAAATATAGGTCTCATGAACCAGAACCACGGTGCTTTTACTGAGAAGATAATCAAGCCCTGAAAGAAATTACATGATATAAAGCTTAGATTTAAAATAAATGTGAAATGAGTTGGTGGCTTTGGGACCAGTTCCTTCAGGGAAAGTTTTCACATCAGAAACATCACTCGACACCACTGGCTGTTTCATTACCATTTGTGGCAAGAAGCCAGGAGGACCAAAGGGGTTCAGGAGCCTCATTGTTCACCTTGCCAGATTGCTCTTTGCGAGGAAAACTGGGATGAGGAATGGGGTGGGCTGTGCAGAGCCTTCTGCATGTCGGGGGCAGGAAAGCCTGGAGATGGGAAGTGGATATTCCCCTCTTCCCCACCTGCTTTCCCAGGGAGATCCTAAACCCCCCAGAACACAACACCCATGGGAGAACAACACCCATAGGCTGGGCCTGGGCAGAGGAAGGACCAGAGCCAGAGTGTGAGGAGGGCTGCCAGGCACCTTGGCTTCTCCCCAGGGTGCTGGCCAAGCTTTGCTCTTGCAGCCTGATGTGCTGTTGGGCTGCTGCAGTGTCAAGAAGATGGGGACAACTGCTACAAACACATCCCCCCTGGCTTAGGTATCTTCTGCTGCCTCTACTTTTTGCAACAAGCATCACCCTGGCGTTGTTTCCCTGTGGATCCCACATCCCTTGGCACAAACAGGTCCTTGGACTCTCTCCCTGCCCTAGGAATTGTTGGTCAGCTCCCCTCTCAGCTCCCCAGCCACATCTGCTCTCTGCAGGACACTTCGTTGTCGTTTTCCCCTCTGCATCTGCTGGGGGGCCAGGCTGGAACCAGCTGGGTCCAATACCCCGAGGGCACTGGGATTTTAGGTAGCAAGATCCTGAATGCAACCCCCCAGCTGTGATGCCCAAGTCGGGGGGAGCTCTGGCCCTACCCACAGGGCTCACCTGGACACTGCCACTGTTCTCATCTTCTTCAGCCAAGGGGATGCAACTGAAAAAAATGAAGAGAAATTGGTTTGCCTTCTCCCTCTCTCTTTCCTTGTTTCCTATCATACTGTAATCCCGTGCTTTGCAGTTTAATTGTGTCCTTAGCTCTCCTTTACTCAATGAGTTCATGCAAATGATCTTTTGCTCCAAGGTGGGGCATGAAAATCTTACTCTGTGCTGAGCTCCAGAGCAAAACCACAGCACCCAGGATGGGCTCCTGTTTCCCCGAGGAGTGATGGGCAGAACGAGGCTCCTCTGCCTCTCCAACACCCGAGCCTCAGTTTCCATTTTCAGCTCCATTTCCAGCCCCCTCTCCTCCCTGCAGAGGTTCCTGGGAGGTTCCAGGCAGAGCAGGGCAGTTCCTCTCCTGCCCTTTCCCTGGGATCCGCGGCTCCTTCAGCCGCCGCCGCTTTCCCGACTTTCCCGGCCGCACCTTTCCCGGTCTGGAGCTCCCTCCTCAGCCTTTTGCCGTGCACATCCTGACGACAGCAGCAAAGTCAGGGACACCCGTCTGTGTTTCCTCATCCCCAAATTCATTCCCTGGGAAGGTTTCCAGCCCAGCTCTGCCAGGGGAGAGGTTTCTGTGGGAGCCTCTGCTCAGCTGGGGTGTGGAGATCAGCACTTCCCTGAGTCCCAGGGGATGCTGGCACTGCCTGACCTGTCCCCTGGGACCAAGGGAACAGCTGGATCGGGGCCACAGGAACTGAGAGTGAGGTGGTCTCCTTCAGACTGGCAGAGAGAAGGCTTAGGGTTGAATTAATGGTGGCCAAGACCTACCCAGCAGGCAGGTACAGAGGCAGGAGAGCCAAACACCCTGGGTAGGAATGTCACACGGGGTCATGGCCCCATGGCGCAGTTTTTTGGGATGCTGAGCTCACCCTGATGATTTTTCTTTCCTAGGAGGTGGGATATTCCTAGGAGAGGCTGGGCTCCTCCATCACAGAGGATAATGAGGCCAATGAGGCCATGGCCATCCTGACTTTGTGCTGCCAGCAATCATGATTCCAGGAGGCACTGAGCAGGAGCACCCCAGGGTCCTCATGGCACTGCCCCTTCTAGGAGCCTGTGACTCTGGGATACAGGAGCTCTGACCAGTCTGGCAGGGCTGGACCTCGACCCCAAGGTGAGAGGAGGGATGCTGCCTGCCTGCCTGAGACACAGCACACAGCACAAAATCCCTGCCTGGGCCTCTTGCAGGACTCACAACATCTCCATGCAGGGAAGCAGTCAGGAACTGAGGATCCCAGGGCCCCCCAGAGCAGGGGTCCCACATGGGTAAGAGGCCAGGCAGGAGCTGAAGCCCCCAGGGAGCTGGAGGAGAGTGGCAGAGCAGGAGCCCCCCCCCCCCCCAGCCCCTTGCACACCCCCTTCCTTAGGGATACTCCCTTATTCTTCCCAAGGCAGGGCTGGGCTGGGCCAGGAGAAGGTGATGCAGACTCTTGCTTGTCTGAGTAAGAAATGGCTGGATAGAAAAGCTGTTTAAATAAGGCAGAATAAAGAGAAATATCAAGAGGGAGTAAATTTTACACCCCCTCAGATGTGGGGCATCCAGTGCTCATGCAGCATCAGAGGGACCCCAGGTGGATTTTCCCACAATGGTGCCCATGTCCTATCCCTGTTGAGAATGTCCTCTTTTTGGTCCCTCAAGCTATTCTATATCCTTCTTTTTATTCTTTCTTATTAAAGCAGCTATTTTATGAAGCCTTTTATTGCTGGGTCTTTCTTACTGAGGTGCAGAAATAACCCTCCATCCTACCTCATCTCACCCCATGTCTCCCTCACCCCTTCCCTTTCCAGGCCCCCAGCACTGGTTTTGGCAGTGTTGCTGTGCTGGCCCACAACCCTCTGGCAAAGCTGGGTTGCAAAAGTTCCTATTTTATAAACATTTCCTCTCCATCACAGAGTGCTCCATGCTCCACAGTCTGCTCCATCCAAGCCTTGTGTGGCCAGAGCACTGCATCTTCCCACCTCTACCACACAGGATTTGCAGAGCAGCTATAAAACAATTAATTGACTGCAATTATTGAGGGGATGCTCCTGTTTCCTGCACACTTAGACACCACTTTATCTCCAACATGCCAGGGCTGCTCTATAATTCTCAGTTTAATGAGCTTCCAAAATATTCCCATAATCAATATCCTCAGTTGCAAACCATAAAACCAAACCCACCCCTCTCTGTCTAGAGATGAGAGATTGAAACCACCCTAAGGGCTCCTGGGAAGGGAGAAGAAAGACTCCTCACTCTGCCAGGTGCAGTTCTCATGGACTCCAGGAGAATTCCTGCTCTCCCTAGCAGCAGGATTAGGGAGAGCCATGGATTTGCTGTGGTTTTCTCCTCCTCCTGGCTTTGCTCCAGTCAAGTGTTCTCCTTGTCCATTCCACTGCAGGGCTCGTACAGCCCCAGCTGGGACTTGCTGATCTAAAAGCAGGCAACCAGCAGATGTCCTTGGAGCATGTGTCTGCTCCAAAGCCAGGACTGAGTCACAAAAGTGTCCCTTCTCTTACACCAAACTCCACCAGCAAACACCCCCCCCTCTTGCTCTGTCCCCTGCCAAGGGACTGCCTCACCCAGGAGAAGGTGACACCATCCCAGAGTGGACCCTCTGTCACACTGTGGGAAACCAGAGTCTCAACAGACCCATTATTATTATATGTTATATATTATATATTATATGTTATATATTATATGTTATATATTATATGTTATATATTATATATTATATATTATATATTATATATTATATATTATATATTATATATTATATATTATATATTATATATTATATATTATATATTATATATTATATATTATATATTATATATTATGTATTATGTATTATATGTATTGTGTATTATATATTATATATTATGTATTATATGTATTATATATTATATATTACATTTACATATTACATATTATATATTTATATTACATATTACATATCATATATCATATGTTATATATTATATGTTATTATATATTATATATTATATGTTATGTTATATGTTATGTTATACGTTATATGTTGTATGTTGTATGTTATATATTGTTGTTATATATATGTCATATATCATATATTATATATTGTATATCATATATTATATTTATTATTGTTGTTGTTATTGTTATTGTTATTATTATAGAGTTCTTTCCATGGCATCTTGCAAGAAAAAGAGAGGTTACCTCCATGGTACGGTCCTGGCTTATGGCCCAAGAGGTTTGCAAAACCCTGGGACACAGAGACAAGTTCTGGGGCAGCATCCTGGAGCTGTTAGTCTCCAGCTATGCCATGGAGAGCAAGCATCCCAGGTTTCCAAGCCCCTGCCTGGCCTCAGCTGGCCAGGTGGGAATCCCAGCAGCTCCCAGAGCCACGGTGATGTGCCAGGAACCATCCCCAAAGCAGCTCTGAGGGGAAGGATGGCAAAAGTTAAACGTTTAATAACTCCAATGAGATACTTCAAAACATCTCCCTGCCACAATACAACATCTCTTAATGCTGCCCAGAGGAAGGGACTTGCAGGTGAGGAACAGGGGACTTCACCTGATGTCTGACTCCTCCTTGTCACAACACCTACAGCAGGGGCACAGGAGCTGTGCAGTCCCGAGCTGGGCCCTCAGAGGGACCTCAGGGCTGCTGGAGATCAAGCAATGACCCTTTTCTTCTTTTTCCCAGACTCTTTTCTTCTTGGTGAAGCTCCAAGAAGCCAAGCTGGCTCTTCTCTTGCTCCAGGTCCACACACCAAGAGATCTATCAAGTCTGGTATCCCACCCAGCTCCCATCTCATCTCCTGAGGGAGGGATACAGAGGTGGCCCATACCTCCATCTGTCAGCATGGTCAAAGCATGCTTCAGGTTTTCCTGCTCCCCTCCAGGCCAGGAGATGTGCCTGGTTTTAGGGAGCATCCTTTTAAGCCACTGCTTTAGGTACCAGCTCCTCATTCACTCACACACACACATCTGTCCCAAAACACAAAAGGCAGGTCCTGAGCTTCTGCCATGAAGCTGCTACTGGGACCAAGCTTTGAAGACATCAGTTCAGCAGTGCTGACACCACCCCAGGGACTGAGGATCCCAAAGCACCCTCAGTAACATCACCAGGGACAGGACACAATTGTCTGGGTGCACCAAGAGGTTCCACCACAGGAACTGAGCAGCACCAGTTGCTTCCAATCCAGTCATGAATCTAAGTTCTTCTCTGTTCTGTCTGGCTTTATTTGCACAGCTGGGGGGTTTCTCTTTGTTGTGTGAGTACTGGAGAAGTTTTCCATTCAGAGCCATGTCAGCCCTACAGAGGGTGTGGAGTTGGTGCCATCCCATTCTGGCAGCAATCAGCCCCCCTGAGAGCTGAGGACTGGTGTGTCCCTCAGAGCAGGAACAGTGGGGTTAACATCCCATCTCAGGTATTTGCTGTCATGTCCATACATCCTGACAATCCGTGGGGTTTCTGCAAAGCAATAATTTCACCCTCTCCATGAGGGATCAAATGTTGTCAGTCCCACTCAGCTGATTCATGGTATCTGGCTGAAGTCATGTGCTGATCCTTCCTTGCATATTTTTTGGAGGGTGGTGAGGCCTTTAAATCCCTGGAGTGTCTTCTCTTTTGTTCCACAGTGTCCTACCCTGCAACCCCAAAGCTTTGATGTCTCCCTCCTCCAAGGTCATAGGGAATTTGTCTCTCTGTGCTCTCTAGCACAAAGCCCTGGGGTCCCACCTCTGCATCACAACAATTCCCAACCAAGAACACCCCAAAGATGAGCACTCCAAGCTCCTCTCAGGCTTCAGATGCTTCCTTGGGAGGACCTGCAGCCTCTGAAGCTCACCAAAGAGCTGCTGGATATGAGGGGAGGAAAGGGATCCATTTCAGAGGTCCAAGTTTGACACCGTATCAAGCCAGGCAAACCCACACTGGAGATCACAAAACCACTTAGCTACTTGGGAAAGAAAAAGCTGTATTAAAAGACAGTTTTTTTTTTAAATAGAAAGCTTTTGGGGCTGGCCTCATAGCATCCTCTGCATGGCCTCTGCAGGGAGAGGACCCTAATGCTCCTGTACAGCTGTGAAACATCACTCTGGCTGAACCCAGGAGAAGAACTTCTCTTTTGGGGAAAATAAAAAAGTCAAAGCAGCCTTTCCTTGACAACTGCCAAACTGGGATTTATTCTACATCTAGTTTCAAAACTGCAGTTTGCTCCAAATCTTCTTTCTTATCCTTGCAAATGTCTGGGGTTTATTTGGCCCAAGACAGAAGTGGTCAGTCAGGACAACTCCACCAGTCCCCTGTTATTAGAGATGGGTGTGCTGAAGGAGGTCAGGGCAGACACAGTTCCTGCCCAGCTCTGTCAGTATCCCAAGAAATTTCCATTGCCTTAAGGGAGTATTCTGGCTGGTACTTTGAGAAGAAATAACACTGGGTGAGGGGTAAAGAGGCTGCTGAGGTCTCTACAGCATTGATCTGGGCAATGCCACCAGCATGGAGGCTGCAGATGGCATTTATTGCCAGCTTGCTGTGCATGAGCATGGCTTTGAAAAGCAAAGAAGGATGGAAGTGGGGGTGCAGCCCTGCCTCAGCTTTGGACTCCCAAAGCCTTTAAACTCCTCATCCAGCTTGAGTGTGGCATCCCATCAGAACCATTCCCCCCCAGGAGCTGGGAGAGGCACTGTCTCAGCAGGGGGATGGGAAGCAGCGTGTGGAGACTGGAAACTGGAAACTTCCCAGTGCTCAGGACCAGGTGGCAGGAAGGGGACGTGCAAGCAAGGCAGCCACAAACTCACTGCAGTGATGGTGCCTGTAGCATTGACCAGAGAACCACAGCACAAACATGACTGTATTTCAGTGTATTTCAGTGTTCCTCAGGGATGAGGCACCTGATGGGACACACGGGTCACATTTAGGGGCTGCATGACCTCTGCTAACTACTGCAGATGACACTGTGCTTTAACCCTTACTGCTCCTGAGGAGGCAAGGAGCAGAGAGCCCTGGTTTTATAAATCACAGCCACTGAAAACCAGCAAGATGAGGATTTGGTGGCCACTGGTTGCTGGTTTTCAAGGGACCAGCTGCCAGCTCTCACTGGGTTGTGTGGGGAGCTGAAGATCCACGCTTCCCTCTGACTTCTCTGGGAACCAGGAGCTGGCAAGGATCCTCCCTGGCTGGAGGTGGAGACACTGCAGGATCCTCTGGGGTCAAAAGGAACTGATAAGGGGGAAGGGAACTTGCCTAGAAAAGGGTAGAAGGGGAAAACTTGCAGGCCAGTCAAGGAAGAGAAGAGATGCTGCATAACTGTAACGAGCCACCATGAAAACAAAACCAAACTTAAATCACTTGGATTGGACTTGGCATGGTGCTGGGAAGAATTAGCACTTTATCTTTGCAAAGAAAATAACCAAGAACTCTTTCTGCCATTGTGCAACTCCAATTCCTTTTATTCCTTTTTTTTTTTTTTTTCTTATTTTTGAAGAGCCAGGGAAGGAGGGGACCATAGGAACTGCAGTTATGTCTTTAGGATGTCAGTCCTTAGCAGGTCAGCAGGAAGACACAAACCCAGTCCCAGTAGCCAGGGAAAGGGTGGATCCAGCTGTGCCCCATTCCTGAACACCTGGGAGCCAAGTTCCCTGGCAGTGACCCCCAGTACCACCCCATGGGAAACCCTGCCCAGGCACTCACCCAAAACAAAACCATCAAAGGGACTGGAGTGACTTTTTTTGAGAGAAGTGGTTACAACTGGAGGGCTGTAGTTAACCGTGGCCAAGCTTTTCTATTGTTATTTTACAGTTGCTTGATGTTCTGAATGATATTTAGAAAAATGACTTTAACTGTCCTGTGCCAAACTGGGCGAGGATTAAAAAAAAAAAAAAGAAATTTGGCAGACATGTTATTCATTCAGCATGCAGTTTGGATGACGTCCAGTGACTAACACAGGAGTTCTAACTGATCTAGGAGACTAAGAACCATTCACAAATAATTTGATTTAGGGTCACTGCGATTTCTTTTAATAAAAAATTTTCATTGAGAGGTATTTTTTTAATTAGGATCCACAGACCTAATAGCAGCTCTATTGTGTGCACAGTTCATCGTTCCCCACTTCAGAAATGACTTTCAGATGTGGTGTGCTGGTTTCTTGGGGCTTGTTCACAGGCACCCAATGCCTTGCAGCCAGTGCCCAAGCCCTGCTGAACTCCTCTCTCCAAAGACAGGCTCAGAAAAAGACCAAAGCAAAGGAAGTTTTACCATCCCCTTCCGTGCTCAGGTCTGGGAGCTGATGGAAGCCTTTGCACAACCTCCCCCATCCCCACGCAGCTGGAACTGCTTTCTCTTTGCTCCAGCTCCAAGGGATGGTAATGGCAGAGTTGCTTTTTATTGCTCCAAGTCCCATCACAGCTCAGGAACCAGAATTAGGCTCCTGTGTCCATGGGGGGAGAGCTGAACCAGGGCTGGGCCAAGGCAAAGATCTGACACAGCCTAAACTCAGTCAACTCCCAAATCCAGTGGGTTGCCCAACTCAGCCTGAATAGATCCAGGAAGACTGCAGAGGGATTCAGATGGTGGATGAGAGAAGAATGGCTCAGCAATTCAAATGCATCTTTTTTGGCAACATCCTCCAAGGGTGACAGCCTTTTCTTTGACTTGCACAACAACAACTGCATCTCAGCCACTTTTGTTAGGAACCTTATCTGTTGTCTGAATGGCTCTTTGATTCCCTCCTCTGATTATAAATGTTCATACGAGTTCCTGGGAGGCAGCAGAGCTGTTGTTTTGTAGCTGAATAACAGGCTTGGACCCCAAACTTTGTGATGCTCACAGTAACGATCAGGTATGTTCTTAAGAGCCCTCCAAATTTGATTTTGAAACAAAAGTCCCATTGATCTTAAGCCTGAAGTCCCAGACATGGCTCTGAAAACCTTCTGCCCTGTCCTTCAGAGGGACTGAGACTGGTGTGACAAAGGACAACTGTAACAGTCAAAGAAAAAAAAAAATATCTTTTGAGAGGAAACTACAAAAACTTGGTCTTGTTTAGACTACCAGAACAGAGCCTGAAGGAGATATCAGCTGCTGAGAGACACATGGAAGGGGAGAAGACATGAGAAAACCTTATGGAGGCTCTAAGCCAAAAAGTTGTGGAGCTGTAAAGATGCTATTGACATATTCAGGCTGGGGATGAAAAGTTTTTTTTGATTTTCATAGCAAAGAGGTGTTGGACCAGTTTCAGCAGAACTCACAGAAGAAGATAAGATAGGTAAGAAGATAACACGAAGCCTGATAAACATATGGGACATATTGATAAGGCTCCAACAGCAAAGGAGGGCAGTGTGTGACCCAGGAGGTCCCTGCAAGATCCCCAGCCAATCTGTGGCTGTCAGTACCTGGGCAAGGCATGAAGAGATTTTCCTGCATTTGTCCATCACCTTTGTCCATCTTGTTTTACAGCTTGCTTTGTTCAAGCAGCCACGACAGCCTTGTCTGGGCCATGTTACCTGGTTTTAATGCTGGGTCGACTGATGCAGGTCCCTGCAGCACAGCCACAACCAGAGCCCTGGGAGGGGCTGTAATGGTAGAGCTCCTCTTGAAAAATATTACCTATAGAGAAGAAAAAAATGCTCTTTTTGCTTTGTCCTGTTTACTTAAATAAGAAATGTACACAAGCCAAATTCAGACTCAAACTCAGAGTATTAGGGGAGCTGCTGGGAGCTGCTGGGAGCAGCACAACACAACACTGGGCAAGCAGGGTCCCACCAAAGGAGGAACTTTGGCAGGTCTGCTCCCAGCATCACCAGTATCCAACTGGAATGCACCCACTCTGAAAGCAGCAACGCTGGCCTGTGCTGGGGAGCAAAAATCACCTCTGCATTTCATTGGCACCATCACCACCAGAAATGCTCAGCCCACCATGGTCAGAGACAGAGCACCAATGTTTCCTGGGCTTTCCCCAAAAGCTTTTCCCCAGCAGGTGTGTGTTCCTCAGCTCTCCCACGTGGGTTGGACACGGTGCTGGTGCTACCAAGAGACATCACCATTAGGCCTCAGCTCAAATTGTTGAATTCCATTTGCCTCCAGAATAAAAAGAGCAAATTGAGAGGCAGTGCTGGAGCACCAGTCCTCAGCCTGCCACAGGGGTGCAGCACGGCAGTGCCAGCCCATTCCCACGCCGGGGAGGGATCTCACGTGGGGGTGGGCTGGAAATCAAACGTAGCATCCGTGTAGCACCACGGCGTGTCCCAGGAATCCAGGGAATCACTGCAAGCTGACACACAGCTGCTGACAGCTTCCCAGCTGCAGCTCTGAACATTGCCATGAAAAGGAAACTGGTTTCCTCTCTACTTTTTCTTGGTGTTACCCACGGGGTCACTAACCAGAAAGGTTTAGCCACAGAAATGGGGCAGGCAAGGGGTTCCTGACATGGTATCTAAGGCAACATTTAAAAGCCACTTCAGGAATGTCATCTCCTTCTCCTCAAGGACTGCACATGTTGCCTCCTCCAGCACAGAGCACACCCCACAGACAAACACCAAACCTGCCCTGTAGCACGACTGCCTGGAGTACCACACACTTCCAGGGGTTTTGGGATCCTGGAAGTAGCAGGTAGGGAAGGGATTTTGATCCAAACCCAGCCAGTTTGCTTCCTGGCCTGCAGTACCAAAAGACAGAATCCCTACTTGGGCTGGAGGTGGCCTGGGATCCAGGATTTGGGATTCCTGGTTTCATATCGAGGACTGGAAGCAAAGGGATCTCCTCAAAAACCCATCAAAAAGCAGTTGTTTAATAAAAAGCAACCTGGTCACCTGCAATGGGGATACTGGGAAGGCAGCTGCAAACCCATCCCCATCCTTGCTCCTGCGATCAGTGGATGTATTAATTCCTGTCATTACCAGCTCCTAATAAACACCTCTCCCCACCTCTGTGCTTTCCCCCGGCAAGTCCCTCTGCCCGGTACCCCAGTGCTGAGCCTTATCCCGGTACCGGGAGGCCGATGGGGAGAGGGGTGGGAGGGACTGGAAGTCACTGGACTCGGATGGGACGTCCCGGCCCCGCAGGCGGCCCCGGGGGGGGGGGGGTGGGGGTGGGGGGTGAAGCCCCCCGGGAGGAGCGGGACCTGAAAACGCAGCCGGGAGAGGCAAATGGTTGGGTGACAGCAGGGCAGGGGTGCCATGTCCCACCCTCCCCCGATGCCGAGGTACCATGTGACGCCCCAGCTGGTACCACGGTACCGGGTCCCGTCCCTCCGGTGCCGTTATGCGAGATCTCCCCCCGGTGCAGGGGGATCCGCTCCGGTGCCGGGTTATCCTTACCCCGGTGCCGGGTCTCTCCCTCCTCGATGCCGAGGTCTCCCTCTCGGTGCCAGGGTGCAGAGTCTACCCCCCGGTTCTGGCGGTACCGGGTCTGCCCCCCGGTGCCGGAGTGCGGGATCTCTCTCCCCCTTCCCCACCCCCCCCCCCGGTGCCGGGTCTCCCCCCTCGGTGCCGAATCTCCCTCCAGCATGCCGGGTTCTCTCCCCGGTACGGGGTGCCGGATCTCTCCTACCCCCCCGGTACCGGGTCTCCCCTCTCGGTGCCGGGTCTCCCCCCGGTGCCGGGGTCTCCCATCAGAATGCCGGGTCTCCTCCCACCATGCCAAGTTCTCCTCCCGGTGCCGGATCTCCCCTCTCGGTGCCGAATCTCCCCCCAGCATGCCGGGTTCTCTCCCCGGTCCAGGGTGCCGGATCTTTCGCCCCCGGTGCGGGGCTCTCCCCTCGCTGCCGGATCTCCCCCCCCAGTTCCGGATCTCCCCCCTGGGTTCCGGATCTCCCCCCCGGGTTCCGGATCTCCCCCTCGGTTCCGGATCTCCCCCCCGGGTTCCGGATCTCCCCCCCGGGTTCCGGCTCTCCCCCCCCCGGTGCCGGGTTCTCCCCCCGGTGCCGGCGGTGCGCGGCGCTGCTGCCCGGCTCGGCGGGGCCGCTCTCTGCCGCCTTCCCGCGCCCTCTCCTCGCTCCCGCAGATCTCGCGAGAGCGGCCGGCTGGTGGCCGCGGGGGCTGTTGCAGCAGCGGCGGCGGCGGCGGCGGCGGGCGGAGCGGCGGCGGGCGGCGGGCGGCGGGCGGCGGCCGGGGGCGGCCGAGGAGGAGGCGGCGGCGGCCGAGGAGGAGGCGGCGGCGCGGGCGGCGGCGCGGGAGGGCGCCAGGCGAGAAGCGGCGGCGGCGGCCGAGGCCGAGCGGCGGCGGCGGCGGCGGGCGGCGGCATCATGGCGGACAGAGACAGCGGCAGCGAGCAGGGCGGCGGCGGCGGCGGCGGCGGCGGGGGCGCGGCGGGCGCCGGGGGGCCGGGCTCGGGCGGCGGTGGCGGCGGCGGCGGCGGCGGCCCGGGCGGCGGCCTGCAGCACGAAACGCAGGAGCTGGCCTCCAAGCGGGTGGACATCCAGAACAAGCGCTTCTACCTGGACGTGAAGCAGAACGCCAAGGGCCGCTTCCTGAAGATCGCCGAGGTGGGGGCGGGCGGCAACAAGAGCCGCCTGACCCTCTCCATGTCGGTGGCCGTCGAGTTCCGCGACTACCTGGGCGACTTCATCGAGCACTACGCGCAGCTGGGGCCCAGCCAGCCCCCCGAGCTGGCGCAGGCGGCCGACGAGCCCCGGCGGGCGCTGAAGAGCGAGTTCCTGGTGCGGGAGAACCGCAAGTACTACATGGATCTGAAGGAGAACCAGCGCGGGCGCTTCCTCCGCGTCCGTCAAACCGTCAACCGCGGCCCGGGGCTGGGCTCCACGCAGGGCCAGACCATCGCCCTGCCGGCCCAGGGCCTGATCGAGTTCCGCGACGCCCTGGCCAAGCTCATCGACGACTACGGGGTGGAGGAGGAGCCGGCCGAGCTGCCCGAGGGCACCTCCTTGACTGTGGACAACAAGCGCTTCTTCTTCGACGTGGGCTCCAACAAGTACGGCGTCTTCATGCGGGTGAGCGAGGTGAAGCCCACCTACCGCAACTCCATCACCGTCCCCTACAAGGTCTGGGCCAAGTTCGGCCACACCTTCTGCAAGTACTCGGACGAGATGAAGAAGATCCAGGAGAAGCAGCGGGACAAGCGCGCCGCCGCCGCCGCCGCTCCCCCCGCGGGCGCCGGGGCCGAGCCGCCCCCCGAGGCCGAGGCCGCCGCCGCCGCCGCCGCCGGCCCGCCCGGCGCCCTGCTGCAGGCCGAGGAGCCCGAGGAGGACTGACCGCCCGCCCCCCGGGACGCGGACTGGCCCCGCCGCCGGCGGGAGGAGGGCGGGCGGGCGGCGGGGCGGGGGGCGGCGGCCGGGAGCCCCCCCCGTGGCCCCCCCCACCCCGGCCGTGCCGCCCGCCCGGCGCCCCCGCCGCCCGGCAGCAGCGCCTCCGACCCGCCACCCATCGCTGGATGTTCCTCCACTTTACCCACCGTATCAAACAGTAAGCAGCTGCTAAAACAAAACAAAACAAAACAAAACAAAACACACACAAAAAAAGTCAGAAAAAGTAATAACATTATATATGAACTGTGTTTCCTACTTGATTAAAAATATAAAGAACTGAGTGTTTATTTCCCTAATTAACCGAGAACTTTTGTACACGTTTAAGCTATTATTATTAAAAGTGTTTGCAAAAATGGTCAAGATTATAATATTGCTGAATTATATAAAAAAAAAAAAAAGTCCTTTTCATGTTGAGCTAACATTTGACTTTAGCACAAAAAAAAAAAAAAAAGAGATATTTTAGAACACGTAAAATAATATTTTTAGTTTTTTCTTCTCATTTTGTTACCAAATTTCGAACCTTACATGGAGGTTACTATAGTATATTTGACACCCTATATACCTGTGATTAGAGATGTGTATATATATATGAGGGCTAGGCATGCTGTGTGTCTGAGCTTTGTCTAAATGTTATGCAGAAGTTTGTAGAGTTAAAAGGTACGTAGGTTTAATTCATGCAAGGTAAACAATAAGTGCTCTCTTTTATACAATATGCATTGCATCTGGACCTTAAACATATAAAAATGGTCAGTGAAACTTCTGTGAACATGAAGAAAAATTATTAAAAAAGGCATTTAAATGAAATTTGCTAACTTGTGATTTTTACGTTTGAACCAAAGTTATTCAAATAGTAAAAAAAAAAAAAAAAAAAAAAAAGAGAGAGGAAAAGAAAAAAAAAAGAGAGAGAGAGAGAGAGATTGAGAGGAAAAAAAAAAAAAAAAGCAAAGCAAAGAATTTCCTCCCGTAATATTTTTTTTCTGCACCTGTTTGGTTTACAACTGAGTAGGCGTATTGTCATTATTGTGTATATGAGATGTACTTGTATTGTTCATAATATATTTTTTTTATTATTCTGTGTACTTAAAGTACTTATTAACCTGACGTGCAGCGGTTTCCATTCGGTCTGTTTTGGGACAGCAGGCAGTGAGTCTTTGCACTAGCACTATCCCCTAAACTCCTGAGAGCTCCCCACCTGTGCTGTCAGCCCTGCTGGTGCCCTAAACTTCTGCGAGCCTGTTAGGAACCACAGAGTAACCCTACTGAGCCATGGGGTTTGGAGTTTGGGTGTCGAGGGGAAGCCCAGCCGGTGTGTGTGTCGGTGAGGGATTTCCATGTAGCTCTGGTGCTAGTGATTTCTGGCTACATACCTGGCAAGCCTGGCCGTGCCCTTCCTCCTCTCCAAGCCTCCTCGCCGGCACGCGGGCTCTGGTGGAAGCCTAGGGTAGGGAGATGCAGATTTGGCAGAGTTCTGACCTGTCCAGGTGTGTTCTCCAAATTGAAATTGTCTGTAATAATACTGAGAATAATAATAGATTTCTACAGGTTGGGGTTTTTTTTTTTTGGTTTTTTTCTTGTCGTCGTTGTTTTGTTGGGTTTTTGGTTTTTTTTTTTTTCCTTCTTTAAAAAAAAAAAAAAAGTTGGTGTGCTTTTAATTGACTAACTTCTTGCTGCTGTATAGTAAAATATTAATATATTTTTATCATTAAACTGCTGCATGACTATCATCATTATGCGTGAAAACGTTATAAAACAAACAAAAAAAGATGCCTTAAACAGTGAAAACAAAACTTTTTCTTTTTTTTTTTTTCTTTTCTTTTCTTGGCCAGAATTCAGTAGACAGCATTTCAGAGAAACTAAGATCTTGGAAGTTGTTTTTTTTTTTTTGGGATGCAATCATTTTTCTTGAAGCTCTTGGCAAGGTTAGCTGTTGGGTAGACCTAGCTGCTGCGTGCAGAAGGCAGCACCTGTACGAGCAGGAGCTGCCTGGGCTTCTTTCTTGATGGTCAAGGATGGAGTTTTAGAAGGGTGGTGTGGGGGGAGAAAGCTGGTGTTAAAGAATTTTATTTCCTGCTGTCTTTTTATTCCCATTTGAAATTGTAATATTTTTTTTTTTCTGTTTCGGTTTTTGTTTTCGTTCGTTCGGTTTTGTTGTTGTTGTTTGGTTGGTTTTTTTGTTTTTTTTTTTTTTTGAGATGTACTGTAAGTGTCAAACAAGCTGTTTCCATTTTTTTCCATGCATTATTATTTCCCTTTAAAGAAGTTTGCTGTTAGTGTTCACAGAAAAGTTAAAACAAGCGATGCCGGTAGCGAGGTGTTTCTGTTTCTTTTAAACAATCACTGGAAATGTTACAAATTGCTTTCATGTGCACTTTCCTATTTCCCAGTAGTAAAAATAAGCTTTCGGAGCGCGTAATGTGACGTTCGAAATGGTTCTCAATTGCATGTAAACATGTGTCTGGTAACCTGCTTTTGGATCGGAGGCTCTGGATGGGCAGTTCCATCGATTATATTGTACTTCAACTGTGATGTGTGCGGGACTGCATTCTCCATGCTGCTAGCCCTAGTTAGGAAATTTTATCGCTTTGGTTTTTTTGCTACTTGATTGATCGATTGCTTGATTGATTGATTGATTGATTGTCTCGGTCCTGCTGCTCGCTGCCCTCCCCAAAAGTTGTCGCGCTGCCGGCAGAACGCGGTCCCAGAGGCTCTCGTAGTCCCAGGCTGTTTGTGTTCCCGGCAATAAGTAGCGGGAGGAGCTGAACGAGAGCACGGCAGAGTTGTCCCTCCGGTCCCCCGGCTCCCGGGAGCATCGCTGACGAGGCGGCTGCTCCCCGTGGTCCTCGCCCGGCCCCCGATCCTGCCCAGGATCCGGCGGAGTCGAGAGCTCAGGGGCTGAGCAGTGCAGCTCCTGACAGCCCTCGGGCAGTTTTGTCATCAGTGGCCGAGAACTCGTGGTCAGTTTTTTTTTTTTCGTCTCGTTTGGGTTCCTTCTGCGTGTTTTCGTTGGTTTTGGTTCGTTTTGGTTTTCTTTTTTTTTTTTTTTTTTTTTTGGTTTGTTTTCCCTTTTAACGCACGTTATGTATGTTTTAGGACTTGATGATGAATTATCGTACTGAAAGGCTTAAAATGTCTGTAAAGGTTCATGGGATTTCGCTTCTGATTCTGTTTTTTGGTTTCTTTTCGGGGGTGTTTTCTTTTTATTTTTTTTTTCCCAGAGGTGCTCGGTACTTTACCAAGGCTCTAATATCTCAGTATTTAAAGCAAAGTACAGAAAACCCTGTTTATTGTTAGAAAAAGAAAGGTATATTTGACCATATGTGTTGTTTTAAAAAGACAGTATGCTCAAATGTGCCAAGATACCTAATTCCTGAGAAGTATGCCTTATATTTTCCTTGATGATATGCTTTTAAATGTCTTGTAGAATAGGTCCAAGAGCATGGTAAAAACTACTTTATAATGTCTACGTGCAAGAAAACTTGAAATTCATTGCAATACTGACATGATTTTATTTTTAAGCTAAAGGGACACTGTCAAGTAGTTTACTGTTAAAGTACAATCACCCTTTAAGTGATTTTATGCTAACAGAGAAATGTCCTCTGAGTTCAAAGTCATTCTTTTTTTCGTTTAAAAAAAAAAAAAAAAAAAAAAAGAAAAAAGAAAAGTAACATTTCTCTGTCTCTGAGACGTTCAATAATTAAAAAAAAAAAATTTTAAAAAAAGGCAGCAAAATGAACCGCTGTTGTTTTCTGCCTTTTCTTTGTGGTCCCGTTTGGGCTGCTCTGGCGGGAGCATCCATCGCCCCCGGCTCCGTCCCGGGGGAGCTCCCGGTACCGCTGCCCGGGAGGGCCAAGGGCTTCGGCCAAGCGGGAGCGGTCCCGGTGATCCGGAGCGGTCCCGATGGGGCTGGGGCTTCCAGCCAGGCATACCCAGAACCGGAGGAGAGAGATTGCTTGCTTTTTTTTTTTTGCTTTTTTTTTTTTTTTTTTTTTTTTTGAAAATTCAGTGTGACAAAACAAACAAACAAATACCAAAAAGGAAAAAAGGTGGGGGAAAAAAAACAAAAAATACTTGACAGTGTCACTTTGTTGCGTATCCCGCGCAGGGGTTGGAAGGAGCGGTTTGGCGCTGGCTGCGGAGCCGTTCGCAACCTGTAACTGGGCTGTTGCGCAGCGCGGAGGGGCTGCGCGGTGCCAGGCAGAGCCCATCCCTTCCAGCCAGGCAGAAAGCTGCTGCTGCTGATGATTTTAACCCCTGCTCAGAGCCGAGAGATTTTGAAATTTTTTTTTTTTTAATTTTTTTTTTTTTTTTTTTTGGGAGCAATTACTTTGTTGCCTTTAAAAATAGCACTGTAACCACCTTTTTTATGATTAGCTGTAGTATAACCTTTGTCCCTTCAAACTATGCAAGCTATGAAATGTAAATTAGGGATCAGTTAAAGATAGTTGATTATATTCGATCAGATGGCATTCATGCACTAACTGGAGTATATACAGATAAAGCTATTAGAGTGACTTGTATGCTAACAGCAAGATATAACATACCTACCTATTCTAAAAAAAATGACTATTAATATTGTATAACAGGACTGTGGGGGTTGGGAGGGAATGTTATCTCTTACCTTCTTAAAGGGGGATTTAAGATTTTTATAACTGTTTTTTCCATCAAACTTTAATATTTTTGTCAAATTTTTAGGTATTTAATTTGTAAAATAGATTTTACTTTGTACTGGCGTACAGAAAATAGGGGTTGATTTAAACCTTTTTTGAAGCCAAGTGATCAATTACATTTGTAATAAAAAGTCAATGGATCTATAACAGTCGTACTCACTGTTTTCATTTCTTGTACGTTGTAATGCAGTGGTGCTGTCTGTCTCCCAAGGAAAAAAACTGGGGAGGTGGGTGGAAGGAGAAGGCAAATATGTCAGCGTTGGTGCTGCAAATAAATTGGTGACACTTCCCGTGTGCAAGTGGCCCGTGGTCAGTGGAGATTTGGTAGATATGCATTTTTCCTAAAAACACGGTGCACTTTTTCAATAAGGGTTGCTGAAAGCCTTGATGTTTTTGGCATCTTTTCACTTCATGCTTCCACCTTGGTGTCCGTGGCACATCAGAGAAACAAAACCAAACAGGGCAAAAAGCTCTGATTTCTTCCAAGGTGGTGAATTACAGCACGTTGTATTTTTGCACCTGCACACTTTAACTCCCTACTTCAAATACCTGCCACTGTCTTCTTTTCTCCAAGTTCAACAGGTTAAACTTTTGGTTTGGTTTGGTTTGGTTTGGTTTGGTTTGGTTTGGTTTGGTTTTTTTAGTAGCAAAGTTGCCGAGTGTTTCGGATTGATAAACCTCAGCAGATCCACTAAGTTTGGATCCAACACCTTGCAGAGCACTGACTTTTTTTGTTTTGTTTGCTTGCTCATTTCCCATTCCAAGGCATATACCAAATCTGATTGACTTGTCTGTGGCAGAAGTTGTGGGAGCTCGAAGTGGAGAATCCTGACATTAATGTACAAGAATGCTAAAACAGGTTTACACTTTGTGGGGGCTCTCATGAAACACAAAATCTCAAAGTGTAACTAGAACCAACCAATTTCTTGCGTTTTGCTAGTTCAACAGGTAGAAAACAAGTCTCTCTTAGGTGAGTTAGAAAGAAGGCAGCAAATTTTTCCCTGACTGATTTGCTCATTTAAAAACTTGCTGCTTCTTACTGGCTCGGGTTGCTTTGTGAGAGGAAAGGCTCTGCCTGAAGCACTGGAGAATTTCTCTGCTAAAATGACACTCTCAAGAATTTTATTTTTTTTTTTAATTGGAAATTTAAAATCCTGGTTTGCAATTTTTTTTATTTTTTTTTTTGCTTTGCTATTTATCAGCTTTCCTTCTATTTTCTTACTGGCCTCCTCTGCTGGCTGCTTGCTCCAGTGATTCAGTTTTTGTAACTGAATGGTGACTGTGTTGGTGTTTGGACTCTCTGGGAGAGGAGTCCAGTGTAGTTCTCATGCTGAGCTTTATATTTTTTGCACACACGCTTTTCTCCCTAGAAGTTTTACTCTTCTTCTCTAAGATGTGAGGATAGGTGAAAGGATCTGAATTTTTGGTAGCAGAACAGAGGAGCGGGCTGCATGCAAATTGTTGTCAAAATGTTTTGACAAAAGCGACAAGGTAAACAAGTGAGTTCCATTTTTATTCTTGATTCCTTCTGCTGTTGCCATCTCCTGTGCTCCTTGCAACAATGAAAGATAATTTTCAGCCCAGAGCTTATTTTCAAGCCTGTGGTTCCTTTTACTCTGATCACTTGCACATGATTTATCTTGCTGGCACTGCAAAACGTTGTGCGTGGGTTGTGAATGTAGCAAAGAGAGATGTATATATAGTTTAAATCTAGTTAATCTAAATGGACTTCCAAAATTATAACCTTTATGAAAAGCAGGTTTTAACCAGAGCCTAATCTTTGGACCTGAAGTTCATGTTTTGTTTTGGTTTTTTCTCTTAAGTGGGATCTCTGGTGTTGAAATGAGTGAGGGTGGTGGCCTGATGGCACAGGGAGGATGCTCTGGGCAGGAGGCACCTGAAGTTCCTCTTGCCAGAGTTGGTCTCTGCTCTGCTCCCAGTGCTGCCTCCCTGCTCCCATACTGCTCACACCAAGTGGACTTGGTCTCTTCTGGGAGTTTCTCTTAGCATGTCTATCCTTTTTTTTTTTTTTTTTTAACTTTTTATCTTTTCAAAGAGTTTTGGTTCCGGATGGGACTGTGTTTTAGCAGCACTGGAGGGAAGTCAGCCCTAGCTGGGGGCTGCAGAGCACTGCACCCCTTTGGAAACTGGGGTGGTCCCTGGGGCTGTTCTGAGCCCTGCATCACAATTAATCTGTCATTTAATGCAGGTTGGGAGAGCTGGAGATAGTGGAGAGAAGTAGATGCCAAAGTGTCCATTTTTAGGGTTTCACAGAGCTCCTCCTCCAATGGTTTACGTGCTGTTTTCATTTGTGTGGTGTAAGAGTTGCTGCTGGAGAGGTACATTGGAGGGCAAGGAATGAGTGGGTTTGCTTTCGGGGTGCCCTTTGCCATTGTCACTAACAAAGACATCCTGAGCTGGGTAAAAAGGGTTTGTCCTGGGAAGAACCTCCCAGCAGTCAACCCAGAGGAGGTGTTGTGTTTCCAGAGGGTGGGAAAAGGCCTGCAGAGGCCAGGAGCTGGGCTGGGCTGGAGGAGCAGGTGCTTTGGCTGCCAGTGCAGTGTCTGAACAGGTGCCCAGGGCACAGGGATGTGCTGCCACCCATGGAGGGGCTCACAGGAGCCAGGGGCCCTGGCAGACCCTTTGCCAGAGGCAGCCAAGGAATGTCGGGCAGCTGATCCCAGGAGAGTGTGAGGCAGGGGAGGCTGGGGCTGGGTCCCCAGCTGGGCCAGCTCTGCTGATCCCTGCACGTGGCTGAAGGCAGAGAAGCAGCCATGGGTTTGGGGACAGTCAGAGAATGTCATGCCCACCCCTGTAAAAGTGGCAAAAAGTTGTGTAGCCTGTTTGAGGCAAAGCAGCTCAGGAGTGGGAGAGCTGAATTCATAGAGCAAGGAATGGGGCAGGTTTTCACAGGCTAATGTCAGCTGGAGATTAAATAAGAAAAGATAAAGATGGAGGACTTCTGGCCCCCACTATCTGTATTTTGGGTGTTGACTGATGAAAACAAGACAGAGCAAATGGCTGGAAATCCCTGAGCAATGCTTCCCTGTCCCTCTGCTGATCAGAACCACTGATGCTCCTTCACCGGGGGGGGGACCTGGACCTGAGCCTTTTGCTCTGGAAGGAACCAGGTCCAGCCAAGATGGAGCTCAACTCAGGCTGGCTGGAGGCTTTGCCTAGGTGTGGGAATTGTCTCATTTTGGGTGAGCAAGAGCCTTCATTAGACATCCCCAGAGCCGTGGCACTGTGTGCAGTAGCTCCACAGCTCGGGTTGGCCGTGTGCTCCTGTAGTGAAGTCCTCTGCTGGCCTTGTGTGGTGGTCCTGTCCTTTCAGTTTAACTAAACCAAAACACAAGCTCTACCAACTGGTGGGCATTAGGTCCATCAGACCAAGCCAGAGCTCATGGGAGAATAAAATCCCTGAAACACAGAGATAATGTGACTGTTGGGTCCTCAGCAGTGACTCCTTTGCTGTCCAACTTGGCTCTGGCTTTGCTGGTTGTTCATGCAGACATAGCCCCAGGTAAAAAAAAAAAAGACTATGCCTGGGCATTTTTGCAGCTTGTTGTCTTAAGGCTTAGGTTCATGACGTGTGGCATCCTTCTGCATGTTTCTGGATCAGCCATGAGCTGGGAGAGCACTTGCTCTGAATCAGCAACTTCTGGATCTCCCCAGCAGGTCACTCGGTTTTAAATTGGATAATTCTTTGGGTTTGCTGGTCATCAGTTGCCTTGCTGGCCATCCTATCCAAAATACACTCCCTAGGTTTTTCTTAGGCTTAGGAAACTGAAGTTAAGAGGAGTGGCTGCAACCCTGGCAGTGGGAGTTTGCTCTGATCCTTCCTGGCTGTGTCACAGAAGGTTGTTTTTTTGGTTTTTTTTCTTGAAACACTATCTTGAAATATGCAGGAAGCAAAGAAAAGCTTCATTATTTCTGTCACAAATCTGAGAGGTGAGAGGTGTGGAGTTACATCTGCAGCATGGAAGGATGTGCCCCTCTTGGGTAGTGAGACTGTGGAGGGAGGTGGCTGTTGTGGAGCTGTCAGGAACAGCCCTTGGGGAGAGGGTTAGACAGCTTTTCAGGGAAAACCTACATCATAAAATGTCAGACAGTGTTGATTTCTATAGAGAGCTGCTTGTAAAGGTGGCTTGCAAACAGTACCTGGACCCTGTGACCATGTTGACCCTGATGGGTTTGGATTTTTTACTGGACATGGGTGGCAGCCCCCATGGGTGACTGTCTTGGCACAAGAGGTTGTATTTCCCTGACCATGCCAGTGATTTCAGCAGTGAGGTGGTGCTTGTGGGAAGGGCTGAAAGCTGAGCCTGGGTTCTCAGAGACATCATCCCACTCTGCAGTTGCTCAAGGGTGGTTTTCAGGGCTGAGCATGCAAGGACACAGCAGCACTGGGGCTCTGCTGTGGGGCTGAACCCCAGTGGTGTGTTCTCAGCTCCTCTGTATCACCAGCTCTGCTGATGTGGCCAATGCTGAGATGAAGCTGCAGACTCCTGGTGGCAGCTGGAAGGGGCCAACTCTGTGTAAGGTGTTTGCCTGGGTCATTTTTCTTGCTGGGAGTTGAGAGTGGAGAAGATGAGCTGTGGCAGGTTTTGTGTTGCTGGTGAGCAGCTCACTGGGTGCTTCTCACACTGCGGTGCTCTGTAGCTGGTATATTCTCCTGGTCCAAAGGAAGAGGGGGGTTTAGGGTCTGTTCTTGGCTCAGAGTAGAACTGTGCAGGGCAGGATTTGGGCAGGAGCTCTCTGTACAGGACCTCTCAGAGCAGTACAAGTTTAGCTGTCTTGGTTTGGGTCTCATTCCCTCCCCCAGGATGGCCTTGGAGTGTCTCACATAGGATGATGTTTTATTTCTCTGGTCTCTGTCCTGCACAATGGTTTGTGAGTGCACTCTATCCTGCTGGCTTTTTTTTTTTGTCTGCAGTCTCCTGAGGTTTGGAACTTGCTTTTCCTGGGCTTGCCTTTTCCTTGGGTGATGAGTATGGGCAGAGGAGCTCAAACCAAGCAGCTCCTTGGGAGGGAGCATCAGCATGGTGGAGCCTCCTCAGGATTCACCTGGGGTCAAGAGGTGGCTGCTGGGTTTTCGAGGGTTTTCAGCTCTTCTACATTGGCCCAACAGAAGCAGGTCCAGCTGTCTCACTTCTAGGCTTGCTGATCTGTCAGTACTTCAAGAAATGCCAGGGCTAGGAAGCGTGGATAAAGGATTTTGTGAAATCTGGTATTTAAACCTCCCACTCAAGTGATGCTGAGGAGAGCTGGCAGCGCAGCATTGGCTTCTCAGGAGCTGTGTGGGCAGGTCAACTTAAGAAATGTGTTGTGTGAGCAGAGGTGAAGAAATGAGCCAAGTGTCTTGTCAAACACAGAGTTATAAATGGGGTCAAAAATTCTTTTTATTCAGACGATCATTTTATTTAAATAATAAATGATGGCAGGATCACCATTGCCAGGGGCTGCTTAAGGGCAACTAGGCAGGTCTCTGAGCAAATTAGGGACTAGAGGCTTTGAATTATTTTCTAGCATTAATAGTTCTGAGCTAAGCACTTGCAAATTAATATAATTGTCATCTCTCCTTTCATGCATGCAAACAGTTTGGTTTATGGATAGGTCTTTTGACTGTGCTGTGTTCGGCAGCTCATTCGATCTTAAAAAAAATAGAAAAAAAAAAAAAAGAAGTTGGCTTCTGAGCTGCAGAAGTCAATAAGTGGCCTGGTAAATGAGCCCTTGCAAGCTTCTGCAAGGCCATATGTAACTTATCTTGTCCAATGGAAGTCTCTTATTGGTGGTTTAAAGTCATTTTTAAAAGAAGGCATTAACAGTCGGTGTATTTTTGGTTTAAAGATGGACTTTATATGGTCATAAAGTAAAAATCTTAGCTTAATTGTAGGAATCAAAGGACATTGGTTTAATTGCACTAGGAACTGCACACACAAATGCAGAGGGGACAGGCTTGAGGAGTTATTATCTTTTGACAATAACTGTTGCACTATTCAGTGCAACACGTGGAGGTGCTCCAAACTCCAGAAAGCATCTTGGTGCCAAAGCTGCTGAGCTGGTGGAGAAGAGCTTGTGTTAAATCATCTGGAGATGGTCATGGTCCATCCTCACCCCAGCAGTGCCTTGCCTTTTGTCTCTGGAAACTTGCCTTGCAGCTGGATAGGATTAGAGGGGTGATTTTCAATTTCATACTAAAGCTTTGGCTAAGGAGCTGATCTCTGTTCTGGAGATGCTTTCAGAAGCTGGGGAAGTAGCTTGGGAAGGTTTGGATTGCAGAGGATTTAATCATGGGAAATACAGGCTCCACTCTTGCTGACCAGGACACCCATCTGAGATGATCCTGGAGGATAGCAGAGTACTTGGAGAAAAGCTGGGGCTGTCATCCTTGAAGCTGAGATACTTGGGAACCTAAATTTAGGTGCCTGGCAAGAAGACAATTATGGCCATGACCACTATCTCTTCCCAAGGTCTTGATGTGTGCCAGGGAAAATGCTAGAAAGGGAATGATAAGCAGTTGAAGTTCAAAGTCATGACTTTGCAACTGGTTTCCACTTCAGTGGAGCCTTCCCAGGCTTCTCTTGAACAAGAGGCCCAGGAGCAAAACCTTGGCTGTTTGTCCTGGAGAACAAGGGGTGAGCTCTGAGCACTGGGTGTGAGGACCTGGAGAGCAGAGCCCTGTGGCAAGGAGAAGCAGCCAGGGGTTGGGATAAGCAAGGGGCACGCAGTCCAAAGAAGAGAAATGTCTCTGCCAGTGTGGAAACATGAAACAAAAATAGTTGTTGTAGACTGCTTGAGAGAGTAAAAAGTCTTTGGCAGAGTTGATGTGATTGGAACATGGGGGGGGTGATGGAAATCGTGGCATTACCTGCCCTTGAACAACTCTGAGCAGGATGATTGCTGATAAAGGTGTAAAGGAACACTAGAGCTAAAAAGTTGCCATAAAATCTGAGAGGAAATTGCAGTAGTGATGACCACACAGCCAAATTCATGTTAGATACAAATCCCATATTTTAATGACATGGATGTATTAGGAAATTTTCTATTCCAGACAAGAAGAAGGCTATGAGTTTCATGGGGCTCGGTAGAAAACCAGGTTCATGAAGCTTTATAAGCCTGTAATAAAAATAAACTCATTTATATCTATGCTACCTGGCTGGATTGCTTGGGAAAGAGCTGGCTAATATTTTGGTGAACAAGCATCCTGAGTTACTTAGAGGAGAATGCATTTCTTGTGCCAGCCTCATACAGAGGTAGCCTTGATTTAGGACTAAAATATAAGAACTGCTCCAAGGTACAATTACCATTGAGTCATTAAAGAGCAGTGCCCACAGCACAGTTACAGAGTCAGCATCCTCAGGGGTGGAAGGAGCTGGACTAAAAACATGTCTTTTGTTTCAAAATATTGCAGGGGAGAAGGTCAGAAAAATAAGGTCCTTACACTGGTCACAGCAGTTCCATACATCCATGTAAAGGTTACAGGTGTCCAAATGAAGCAGATCATGAAGGAGCTTCAAAAATGAAGTGGAAATCAGTTATGGAGTAAAATAGTGATAAAGGAAGAGACTTCTGGAGTCCAGCAGGACTCTAGGAAAACCCAAACCAGTCTTGCAAAGGTGACTGAAAGAGCTGGATGGCAGGGAACCCATCATGAAGCAGCTTAGGAGGAGCTTTGAAGAGCCAGGCCCTAGGGAGTGAATGAAATCTGAAATATATCAGAGAGAGCTGGGGAGAAAACCTGAGAGTGCAGGACTGGAGGCACAGTTAGTTTTCTGCAATCACTTCAGTGATTTTTCCATGTTGTTCTGGAGCACAGGACATGCCTGATAACCAACCTATCCATCCCCAAGTCCTTTTGTATGGTAAAGATAAGGAGTTACCCTCTGAAACTCTACAGTTTGAGGCTGATGTGCAAGGCTGAGATGCTGGAGCAAAGTAGTGCAATAGCAAGAGGTGTACCCAGGAGTTTTAAAAGAGCTTGAGACTGAAAAGCTGAAATTATTAGCAAAAATAGGGCTGTTAAAAATAGCTTAGTATTCTCCATGACTAGATAACATCCTAATGTCAGATTATTATTTTTTTTTAATTAAAGTATTAAACAGGGCACTGGGAATTGCAGATCAGCAACCCTGAACTCCAGTTTGGGAAGGAGAAATGGAAATTCTGTATCACTTTAGTATGTGGTTGTTTGAAAGGAACATACTTGCTGCAGAGAAAGGGGGTTGGACGAGGTGGTCTTTGAAGGTCACTTCCAACCCAAACCATTCTGTGATTCTGCAATCAATCTTATTTTCTGGGTGATCTACCAGAATCTTTGAAGCAAAATGTTTGCCATCTTCTGGCAAACAGAAGGAGGTAGGGAATCATCTGATCTTTATTTGGCTGTTTTAAAAAGTTTTCATCAAGTCCTCCTAAGAAGTTAATAAAAACTCTGCTCATGATGAGAAGAGAATATCATAAAGAGAAGAATATCATTAAGTTCTTCTGTGGCTGCAACCAATGTTGATCATTCAGGCAGCACAAGGCAGACAAATGTCTGGTTGGTGATTGAATCCTGCACCTTGAGTAGATCTTTAGCCTTGGAGCAGATGAGTTTCCTTAAAACTGAAGTTTCCTGGTGGCAAAGGGTTGATGTTCATTGAGCTTTTCTGGTGAGCACATCTAGACCCAGGCTGCCAAGTCTGGTTGACTGAAGAGGAGAAAAAAAGCCCAGAATATTGGGTAGGGTGGCATTTAGAGTCCTTCTGTGATGTGACACCTCTCATTCCAGTTCTTCCCCTGAGCTTGGCTTGAAGGGCTGCCAGATCCCAGAGCATGGCTCTGGAGCTGCTCTGGTGGATATGTTCTCATTTCCTTTTGGTTTTACCAAGAAAAACCTAAAAAGTTTTGCTTTTGACAATGGGCAGAAAGGGAAGGAGTAGGGAGAGAGGTCTGGTCAGTGTTTTTCGGGTGTCATAGGGTTGTCTCAGATGTGGGTGCAGATTTGGGTTCCCACCCTTCCCAAGAGACCTTGGAGGACCCATAGCTAACTGGTGTGAGGTAGGGGTTTTTGGCTTCTTAAAAGTCTAGAAGCCATGGAAAATACCCTTGTTTTCCCCACCTTCCCTGCCTTCAGTAGGTCACAGTGCCAAAGGGTAAGCACTTGGATCAAATCATTGGATTTTGCAAAAGGAACAGGTTAACTGCAGGCTTTTGGTTAGAGTTAAATGTAAGAAGTGGCAACTGAAAGAGCAGAGTGATTGTTTTATATGAGAGAAGTGACTCTGGCTTGGCTGTGACTGAGAAAAATTCAGAAAACCATGCTAAGGTCTGGTCCTGTGAGCATGGAGTGGTGGAGGCTGCCCCTGGGAAAACCAAGGAGACAAGGCAAGGGGAAAAAAAACAAACCAATTTTAGTGCTCCAACTGTATTTGTAAGTTGGAACTGATTTGCTCATTCTGGAAGAAGAAGATCTGATGCTGGGTGGCAAATGAAGTGGAGGTGGATGGTCTGTCAGAGAAATAACTGAGCTTTCCAGCCTGGGGTGCTGGGGTCTGAGCAGTTGCTCTGCATGAGCTCTCCTCTCACACAGCTCATGGGACCCCCCAGTGTCCCTGTGCCCTTTTTCCCTGGGCATCTGGTGGTTGTCACTGGCACAACCATTGCCCCCTCCTCCTAGAAATACTAATTGCATTAGATTGCTCACTTCTAGTTCAATTATACCAGCTGACTTTGAAGTACTTACTATAAAAACATCGTGGTATGCTTGCATGATAGTTATTTGGTGTAAGAAAAAAAAAAAAAAATAAAAAATCTCTTGTGCTCTCTTTAGGAATTTGGGCTTTGGGTTTCATTGGGGAGTGTTGTATGTACCCAACTCAACGGGATCAGGCCCATCTCTTTTTAAACATGTATTTCACATCTGAGATTAGAAACATTCTAGAAGACAAATGAGAAGATAGAAGTTGTCTGTTAGAGGCTCAGATGATAATAGCAACTTGTGCTAAAGGCTGTCCATCCACATAGTAACCTGCACGGCTGCTTCTGTTTTAACTGCTGTCAAAGGTCTGGCATTTTGGTAACTATTTTTTTCTAAATGTACTGAGTATACTTGCTTTGAAATCCTGTTAGGTACATATAATTGTTGGTATTCTGTAAATTAGCTCTATACTAGCATTCACATTGGACTAGGCTTAATACTGTGAGTGTCAAAGATGACTTGAAAAAGGAAAATTCATTTATACCCTTTCAATGCTGTTCTGCCCTGGGCAGGGGGTTCTTTGGAGAAGGACCAAGAGTGCTACAACTGTCTTCCCCCTTTTTACTTGCTCTGGTTCTCTCTGCAGGAGAACATACAGATTCCAGTCTCTTTTTCCATCCACTGGAGACAGTGAGATATTATCATGGTGCTGTCCATGGAAACACTTAGATAAACCAGGCCATAACGCAGAGGTGAAGCATCTTTTTTATTATATTTTTAAATTCTGCTGTCAATCAGGCCTCCAACCTTTTTTTTTTTTTTTTTTTTTTTTGAAGCGTAAAAAAATTAAATTGTTTGGGTAAAAAATCCCTTCCCTCATCTGCCTGGTGTGACATCCTCTAATTCCATAGGTCTGTTGAGGCTGGATTATTTGTGGTCTTCCAGAAAATATAGGTGGGACTGGAACTGCTAATGCCAAAACCTGACAAGGGAGGGAAATTCTTGTTTTCGAGATAAAACCCATCTGGACCCTTTTCAGATACCCCGCAGCACACCAGAAGGGTATAAATATTTTCTTTTTCTTTTTCCAGGTGATCTTTAGGGCCAGGTAGCAGTGGGCAGGGTCTGGGAGGATTTTCCCAGCTTTCCCTGCAGATTTTCCCTGCCTGAGCATCACACCCCTCGTGCATTTAGAGAGCTGCGTGTGGTTTGGCTTTCACCGTGTCCTCAATTTTGATCCCCAGCACAGAAAAATTAGGCCTTTTTCAGTTCAAGAAAAAAAATTAACAAAGGTTGAAGCAAAATCTCTGGCAAGTGGTGTTTCCCCGTGGCCCTTTACCACCCCCTTTCCATTCTGCCATCACCCCTGGTTCGGTTCTGCTGGGTTTTTAGCCATCTTGACCTCATGTTTGCAAATATTATTGGTAATACAATGCTCTATGTACAAATGTCTGTGTGGCTCATGTGTATGTTTCTGTGGTTGAAGTCAGCCACAGGCTTCTGGAATTTCATTGTACTTTGGTTAAATGTTGGACTTTTAACTCTTCTACTGTATGGCTTCTGGATTTCTCTTGTCCAATGTGGACCAAGTCTATTTTTGGAAATAAATAAGCATGTAAATAAAATGAATGGGTTTATGCCACTTACAAGAAAATGCTTTATTTAAAATACACTCAGCCTTGTATATTTTATGGTATCTCAGGGAGTGGACAAGGCTCAGGCACCAGCAGCCTTGGCGATGAGAAACCATATTATGTACAAATTCATTTCCAAGTGGTTTCAGAAGAAGACTTTCCCTCTCCTGAGCCAAACCCCTGTAGGACCAGCCTTGCAGAGGAGGGGGGGTGGAAGTCCAGAAAGAAACACGTAGTTTAAGGGGAGTAAAGGAAGGAAACATGATTTTCTCTCAACACAAGGCTTCTGGTTTGAGGTGTCCAGGTGCCCAAGGTGCTGCCAAGTGTAGGAATGTCGTGGAGCAGTTCTCAGCTCCTGCCCAGGACCACGTGGAGATCAGGAGCAGGATGACTTCTTTTCTTTTCTTTTTCTTTTTTTTTTTTTTTAACTTCTCCATATAAACCAATATTTACCAGTAATCCTGTGTTTCTTTTTTTTGTTTTTTGGCAGACTTTTACCAGTAAATATCGGTTTATTCCTGAAACCAGAAGCCCTAAACATACCTTTGTTTATAAGGTCAGTTGTCATTTTGTCTCTCTTGTTCCCCACTCCCCCCCAGTACAACCCAGCAGGTGATTGAAAGGTACCGAGTTCTCTTTCTAGTTTTCCTGCTCTGCATCTCTGGGAACTGGAGCCCACAGGACCTAGAGCCTTCTGTTGGTAATGTAGACCCAAGTTTACAAATTATTCTTTTACCATTTAAAGCCTGATTTTAAGGACAGAGGTGTCCCCTGGCTGCCTGCTGTGGGAATTAGTAGAAAAAACCCTGCAAATGCATAAATTGCTTCACCTCTCTGAAGCCTCTGGGTAGGTCTCTCACGAGGATCTTTGGGCCTGGGGCTGAGAAAAGAATTAATTTATCCAGAAACATAAGCTAGAAAAAAAAAAAAAAAAAAAAAGCCATTTCTGTTTTACAGTGAGCAGGACTGGGGGAGGGAAGGGCAAGAAAGGAATTTGAATTTTTTTATTTTCCCCTCCATTTTTTTTGGTGTTTTTTTTTTTTAATTAACTGCTAGAAAGCAAGTGTGACATGGGGAGGAGGGAGAGAATTTGAAGATTTCCCTTCCTAAACTCTTTGTAAACTCTTCCTCCAAGGCTGAAAGAGCAAGTAAAAGGTCTGATCCTTAAAAGGACATTGCTAGGTGTTTGGGACCCTCAAAGCAGCTGGCACTTTTTAATGATGGGAATGGCTTTAGGTCATTTTTGCAGAGTTTTGGTTTATACCAAGACAAATTGACTTGGGAGCATTGAAGCCTCCTTCTTTTTCAAGAAATCTTTGTGACCCAAAGACAGCAGCGTTATGCTAATACACAACAGAGAAGCTGGCAAGGAATAGAAAATGAGTTTACTGCATGATCCCAGCCAAATTTTTTTAGACAAAGCAAATAAAAACGGGGGGAAAAAAATAAAAAAATAAAAAATGAAAAAAAAAAAACAATCCCTGACCCCAAAAAGACTTTACCTCCCAAGAAAGCAAGCCAAAGAGGATCTCAGTGCCTGGTTTGGTTTTATCAAACGTGGCTGGCAAGAGCATTTTTGGCACAGCTGCAACCTAACTATGTCCCTTTATGGAGCACCAGCAGCTCGTTCCCTCCCAAAGAACCCAAAAGCAGAGGGTTTGGCAGTTTTTGAGTGGCTACCAAAGCTCCTGCAAGCCTTAGTTGGAGTCCAGACTAAGGGGAGCCCTTCCAGCTGTGCACTTTGAGCTGAACACTACCTTTCCTCCCCTTTTGCAGCCTGGGTGGTTCTGATTGCTGACAGTTCTGTAATACAACTTTAATCTGAGCAATTGAGGCTGGTCCTACATTATCTTCAGACACCTTGCGGAGGACTCCTGTTACCAGTTTGGGTCTCAAAAGCTACACCCCACCACCAGAAGTCACTTTTTTTCTTTTTTTTTTTTTTTTTTTTTTTTTCCAAAGGCAGTGATACATTACCCTCTCTAGCTCTAATGGAAAAGTGATAATTGCAATGCAACTTTCTAATAAATTGTTCATATATTCATAATTCTGTTGCAATCCCAAATTGGAGAAGAGCTCTGTTAAAGGTATATATTAGTCTAGATTTTTTCTTATTGTAAATACTGTAATTTTATAACACTGTCAATATTTTATTAACTTAGAAATATTTAACAGATTTAATCTATGGTAGTTGATTTATTTATAGGTTTATGTTGCAGCCAATATTGCATTACATTCTAATGTAAGATTAACTTTCAGCATGTAACTGGTTTAATATATGATTGGAAAGATTAAGAGAGAAAACTCTTGCTCTTAATCTGTACCATTTGTCCCCCAGTTCCCAGTTTGAAATTCTTGAACTAAACACGAGGAGGTTTCGAGATCTCCCGAATCCCAGCGACTGCAGTTGGGTTTGAAAACTTGAATTTTGGAATGTACTTGGCTCTTTCACCCCTGTGAACAAGTTTGCTTCAATCTATGCAGCATGAAGTCTTTATTCTGAGCAAAGGGACACTCTCAGCTCAATAATTTTAAATTCTTGTTGGGGGCGGGGGAGGAGGAAGCAAAACTCAAGCCCCGGTGCATGTGTGTTAATTCCTTTTTAATCACAAGGGGTAATCCTTTCCCTCTTGGTTTGGGTATTTGGCTGGAAGCATTCCTGCAGCACTTTGCAGCCCTGCAGCTGGGCAGGGGGTGGAAATCCAGTGGAAATCCAACTGCTCCAAGGAGTCCCCCGACCCCGGCGAGAGGCACGACCCCGAGACGGTGCTGCCACAGCCCTGCTGGCCCTGGCACCCCCTGCACCCCGACCTCGGTGAGATGGGTGAAAGTGCATGAGGGAGGCCTTAAACTTGCCAATTTTTTGACCAAAGTGGTTTTTGCTGCTTTTTTTTTTTTTTTTTTTCTTTTTTTTTTGGAAATCTCTCTCTTCTAGCCTGATGGTGTCCCTTTGACGCGTTCTCTGAGCAAAACCTTAGAAGTGATTTTCTTTTTAAGGCCGGGGAGAATTTGTCTGTAATGTGTTTTGCAACCTAACATGCATCAAAATACCAAAAATATATGAAAGGATATTTCACGGGAGTTGGTATTTTTGGAGTGTAAAAGTTAATCTTTATTAGAGATGTGCCAATCTATACTGCTTTACTGTAGTGTTGTTACACTTAGGCATTTCAGTTAACTTATGAATCTATACTGTAACAGTATACTTTGTACAGATTTATTTAAAAATTTATTTGAAAAACTGAAATAAAGTAGGCAGAAAATAAAGATATTTATTTTTCATTTGACTATGTAAGAAGGTATCATTCTTTTGGTTTTAGTGCACTGGTGTACCAAGCCTCAGAACCACTGCTTTCTCCAGCTCATAGGATGCTTTTCCAAGACTGTGGATACGTGTATGTGTACTGCTGTGTTGATAAGTAAATGCCAACGATGGAGTTTCTTGCTTTTATACGTCCCAAAGAGAAGTTGCCCACCGTTCATTTTCTGGTTTCTGACCGAACAGGCGCGTGGTTGTGAACAGAGTTCACCAGAGTTCTGCCATCCCTCTCTCACATCAGCTTTTACCAATGCCAGGATGGGAGCATTTGCCTGCGTACCCTCCCCAAACCCCCCTGCTCCACAGTGGCATCAGCAGGGAGCAGTTCAGACGTGTGTCCTTTGGGCTTTGTGTAAAGCAAACGCAGAACAAGGATGTTCAATCCATGACAAAACAAATTCCTTATTGTACAGTAGTATGGAGATCTCTAGTCGACCTGCCATTAATAATAGATTCTTATTTTTTGAATGATCTATTTAAAAGAACAGCAAGCATTGTATTTGCTAGTAAATCTGAAGTGTTTACATGGAATTACTAAATAAATTATTTGATCTAAGACGCCTCTCATCAGTGCTGATTTTTAATGCTGAAAATTAATTTCGGCAGCTGCTTTTTTAGTTTGTGCTGTTCTTTAAAACCTCCCAAAGCAGCTTTTTTCTTTTTTTTTTTTTTTTTTTTTTTTTTTTTTCAGCCCTCGTGTTTTAAATTAGGTCCTGAGGAAGATGGGAAGCATACCTCTCCCTGACAGGAGTGCCAGGAACATTTTTCCAACCCCCTCCACATCATGAGGCTGCCCTTTCACATCCCAAACAACTGATTTCCTTGCTGAGACAGAGCAGGATGCTCTGCACCCAAAGCCCTGCAGCAAATGGTGCTGCTGCTCAGCTGCAGTCTGTGCCACTCAGAGTCCTGGTGCCTCTATGTGTGTGTATATATATATATATATATATATATATATTTTAAGCAGAAAGCATTGGGATAGGAATAAAACATCATCCTTCAAGTTGTCAGGCTGAGTTCCAACGTGGCTTGGTCCTGCTCTGCCCCATCACCCTGTTCCAGGCTCTCGGGTCCATGGGCATCCTCAGGAGCTCCCGTGGATCCAAAGCATCTTTGGATCATCCCAGAGGCTGGAGGAGAAACTGGGGAGCTTGCCACCCACCCTGGGAAGCAGAAGCTGGGGGGAGCTGGCCCCTGGGCTCTCTCTGGGGTGCTGGGGGGAGGCTGGAAAGGGGGTTCTGTGCCCTGGGGCTCCAGCCCAGTCTGGTGGGGCTGGCAGAGCTTCTGGCTGAGGGTGGGAAGCAGCAGGAATGCAGTTAGCAAGAGGCTGGATGGAGAAATCCATGGAGAAGGACCAGGCAAAAGGCAGTCCTTGCAAGTGCAGTGTCTGGCCACACTGTGTCCCCCTCTAAGCACTGCAGAGGCTGCTGCTTTCTTAGGCTTTCAAAACGAGGGAGGGGGAAAAAATGAAACTATAAATAATGCAATCCAGCCCGTGTTTCTCATTTCCCAGCCTTTCTCCTACAGCATGCTAAGTCACCTAATGTTTAATTTAATGCTCTCAACGCTAGATCCCTGGTTGGAAAGCCAATTGAACACTTAAATTATGCACTATTTGAATTTTTATTTTAGACAGGAATTTCACACGGCACATTCCGGGCAGGATTCCTGCCCTCCCTACACGCCGTGACTCAGCTGGAGAGAACCAAGCCTGCACCCTACTCCAGCAGCCCCCAGCACCCATTCCCCCTTCCTGCTTCTCTCTGGCTTTGATGGTTTGGAAGGGTGCAAGGTGTTCATCCCCTGGCAGTGCCAAACCCTTCCCCCCAGCCTCTCACCACGCTGCCTCCATCAGAAATTATTCTGCTCTCCCCTTCTTCTGACCAGTGGAGTTCTGCCCCTCTTTGCCTCATAGGAGACCCAGCAAGGGATTATGAGTTGCATATTCCCAGTAATTTGCTTTCTTGTTTGGGGGAAATGGGGCACATTGATAAAATGGTTCCATTTATCTGAGGAACATCAGGAAACTTATTTGGAAAAATGTTTCACGGATACCTACCCGGCCAATGGTTGGTGCTTCAGGAGAAACTGCTCTGCACCTTGCTGATCTATGCAAAGCCCTTATTTTGGAAGAAAATGTTTCCTGATTTGGTTTATCTCCCACCTCTATGCCCCAGACTTTCTTTTGTAGCATGAGGAATTACAAATGTAGCTCAGGAAATTATTCAACCCACATCTCTAATGATGCTCTCAGACAGGGCCTGGGAGACAACAAGGGGCATGGCCCAACCTGTCCACAGCTCTCATCTTGTGGCCTCCAATGGCTCCCTCCTCTCACTCTAATGCTTAAAACAACCCCCAAACTGACACATTAGATAAAAACAATCATCACAACCTTGCAGTCAATGGGGCAACTTTTTGGCACCTCGGGTATGGGGTACCTTGAACTTTGCTTTCCTCGATGGTTTCCAACTGAAGCAGTTCCCCCGCAGGGACTTCTCTGGCATTGCAGAGAACCTGCATCTTTTCTGGATGTAGGTTATTCAAGAAAAAGAGAAGTGCCACAGGGTGGCATTTGCTGACACAGGACCCTGGAGCAGGTCCTTTTGGTGTCACCACCAGCACTGCTTGCAGGGAAAGGTGCCTGGAGAGCCAGCTGTGAGCTCCCTGGTACCTCACGGAGCTGCATGGAGCAGAGGCTGCTCTTGCCTTCAAGAAATCACAGAATCATAGAATCCTAGAATGGGCTGGGTTGGAAGGGGCCTCAGAGATCACCAAGTCCAACCCTTGATCCACTCCCGCTGCAGTTCCCAGCCCATGGCACTGAGTGCCACATCCAGGCTCTTTTGAAATATCTCCAGGGATGGAGAATCCACCCCTTCCCTGGGCAGCCCATTCCAATGGCTGATCACCCTCTCCAGAAAGAAATTCTTTCTCATGTCCAACCTAAACCTCCGACAAGGGAGAGAAGTGAACTTGGTCCACTCCCAAACAGCTTCCCATTCCACCCAGCAGAGCATGGGAACTGTGAAGATACACTTGGAATTATTTCATCCCATATTTGTTTCTCCGAGTCTAAAATAAGGAGGTGCTGAAAGTGAGGAAAGAGCAGCTTAAAAAGGAGCAGCAATCCTGATGATATCAAATCACTGGTCAGATGGGAACCAACATTACCATAGGGGTGGGAGAGGCTTGTTTCCAGCTATATTTTTTTTTATCCATCACCCAGTGTTTAAGTTGGCCTGGGAACCCAAAGATGAATGGGGATTTTTCCTGTTGGGCAAGGAGGAGGCAATGTGACTCCTGGTGAGCCATTTCTTGGCACAAACTGGTGCACAAACACCTCCAGCTAACACTGAGTGCCCCTAATCCTGGCGTGGTCTCTGGTGGACCCCCTTTAGTTTGTTTTTATCTCAGTGATTTCCCAGCAAGCCTTTGCTTCTCTGTCATGGAATCTGTAACAGTGGATACAGCAATAGCAAACAATTATTCAGTAATTAGTAATTAGTAAACTAAATACCAGCTTGATTTGCAATTATGTAAAAAAATATTATGACACTTTGTTATCCCCTTGCACACCTGCTGGTAGCAAAAAATAAATTCATGGTTTTTCTATTATTTTAATAAATGCTCACAGCCCTCCCATAAATGCCACTCCAGGTATGGCACTTTTGGCATCCTGGGACACTTGAGAAGTGTGAGAGGAGACCTGACCTGAGCATCTCTACAAGCACTGGGTGGCCCCAGGGTGTCAGCACCCATGGCTGAGAGAGGGGTGTGGGACTGACACCCAACACTGAAAGTACAGCCAGGCAAGGGGATGGTTTTGCACCCTTTCTGAAGACAGAGATGAGATGATGAGATAAAATGAGATGAGATGAGATGAGATGAGATGAGATGAGATGAGATGAGATGAGAGATGAGACACCCCTAGAAAAGACCTGGGTTTAAAATCCCACAGCTCTACCAAGGGCTAAACGAGAGGGTTCTGAAGCATCATGATTTGGGCAATAGTGAATCCCACCTAGGAAAGGGGTGAGCTAAAGGTGGGAGCAGCCCCAGGAGTCTCTCAGTGGGTGAAGGAACCTGTTGGGAGGCAGGACATGTCCCCTTGAGTCCTGCTGGTGTCACAGACAGGGAGCTGCCCACCTTGGCCACCATGTCCCTACCCAAATGCAGACAGTGGTAGGACCCAGGTATTCCTGGCATGGCCTTTTCAGCCCTGGATGAAAGAGCAGCCCAGCTATGGATTTTTGAGGAGTGGAAGGGATTACCCAGTCCATCCCCCTGAAAAAGTTCATGGGCACGTGGCCATTAGATGTAGGATTGCTGGTAGGAACTTCTGGCAGCCCCCACTGCCCATCCCAGGACATTTGTCAGTCTTAAAGCCACCAGATCTTATTGAGAAGGTGTTGGCACAAACCTGGCACCTCTTTTGGCCCCAGCAGGAGATGTCCAGAGGAACAGCTTCAACTCATGGCCTCCTCTCAGACCACCCAACTCCCAGCAACATTGAACTGGGACCACACTGGGCAGAGCCTCTTGAGCTCTGCTGTCCTTCACACACACTCCTGCCCTACAAGGAACTTGTTCTTCTGCCCTAATTTTGCCCATCATGGGCAGTGGGTTGCTGGGTGTATGGCTGGAGCAGCCCACACCCCTGAGCTCCTCAGAAGCCCCTCTGGGTAAGAGAAAGGAACCTTGGACCAAGTGGTTTGGGTCTCTCCCAGTCACCCAGCTCAGGCTTCCAGAGATGGGTCAGGAGGACAAATGAAGTACAAATTTCCAGTTCTTTTTTTGACTTCAAACCACAAATGGGCCCAGTGAGGCATTCTGTGGACTCCCTGGTGCCATGGCCAGGACTGTGGCTCATCTCTAAGCCTGAGTTTGGCAACAGTTTTGCCAGGAAGACGTGGAATTCAAGCCCTTTGTCAAATGAAGAAAGCTGCACAAAACCTCACATTTCAGCTCCCTCTGAGCCTTGTCCTCTGTGCTCACCTCTGCTCATGCTCTCCCTTCCAGGTTGTTGGAATCTGTGCAGCCCAAACCCTGGCAATGGGCAGAGAGACACTGCCCAACAGCCAGGATCAGTGATTCTGCCCCTGTGCTCAGCTCTGGGGAGGCCACAGCTTGAGTCCTGTGTCCAGTTCTGGGCCCCTCAGCTCAGGAAGGAGATTGAGGTGCTGGAGCAGGTCCAGAGAAGAGCAAGGAGGCTGGGAAGGGATCCAGCACAAGTCCTGTGAGGAAGGGCTGAGGGAGCTGGGGGTGTTGAGGCTGGAGAAGAGGAGGCTCAGGGGAGACCTCATCACTCTCTCCAACTCCCTGAAAGGAGGTTGGAGCCAGGGGGGGGTTGGGCTCTTTTCCCAGGCAACTCTCAGCAAGACAAGAGGGCACAAGAGGTCTCAAGTTGTGCCAGGGGAGGTTTAGGTTGGACATTAGAAAGAATTTCTTTCTGGAGAGGGTGATCAGCCATTGGAATGGGCTGCCCAGGGAAGGGGTGGATTCTCCATCCCTGGAGATATTTCAAAAGAGCCTGGATGTGGCACTCAGTGCCATGGGCTGGGAACCACGGGGGGAGTGGATCAAGGGTTGGACTTGATGAGCTCTGAGGTCCCTTCCAACCCAGCCAATTCTATGATTCTATGATTCTAAGGCACCCAAATTGCTGCTACAGCTGAGGCTGGAGGCACCAGAGCATTTTTCTCCATCTCATAGGAGAGAGGAGGATGGGGAAGGCAGCACAGCCCCAGCCATGCTCCTCTGGCTCAGAGGGTTTGCTCAGTGCAGAGCTGGCATTTGGGTAATTTTGGCTTTCAGCTGTGCACCCTCAGGTTACTTCTGCCCAGACAGATCCTGGATGTGAAATGGGAATCAGCGACTCAGAGAAATGGAAAGGGATCTCCTGAGCAGCACAGGAGCCTCTTGGATCATTCCCATATGGGAGCTCCCCAAAGACTTTCACATTTGGCCAAAGGAGAGTTTCCTAAAATTTTCTTTTAATGGCACTGCTGTTCAAAGGGAATAACTCCTTGTTTCCTGGGTGTCCCCTGCACGTGGGCTTTGATCTCAAGTGGAATATCAATAGTCATTATTTCCAGCTGAGAAAGGCAGGTCTGCCACCCCTCCACCCCCACCCACCCTTGGGGTGCTCTGGGGCACCCACTGCTGGCTCTGTAAAAGATCTCTGAGGAGCAGGCTGGGAGAAATGCTTGCATGGGATGGAGGGTGAGTGCTCTCTGATCCTCTCCTGGAAGCAGTTTTGCTGCACAAATGGAAGATAAAGTTGTGAGGCTGTGGACTGACAGCAACAGAAATACCAGCCTGAGGCTTCAGGAGAGGCTTCAGGGTCCAGGCCTCCCCTTTGAGGGCAAAATGTGCCTCTCTGACCTGATGGTGGGAGTTCAGGCAGTGACTGAGAAGGCTCTTGGTTTGTGAGCAAAGAAAGTTCCTGCTGAGACCTTTCCTAGATCCCAGCCTGTTTTAAGTGATGGATGCAATGTGCTCAGCAGTCCTCAGATGCAAGATGCCACCATTTTCATGTCCCCTCCTCCTGCCTCCCCACAGCACCAGTTTGACACCCAGAGCTCAGCCCAGAGCTCAGCACCTTTCTTTGGGCATGGCCCAAGAGGTCTGGGGGGCTGTCCCAGGGGTAGGGGGATTGCAGCACTGCAGCCTTCCTGCCTCAGCATGGAACCAAGAAGCTTGGATACAAAATGCTTCTCTTTCTGCTCTGGGAAATCTGATTTCCTGCTTAAAAAAAAAACAAAAAAAAAATTAAAAACGTGGTGGCAAGCTAAAAACCTGCTTTCCCCACTCACTTCAGTAGAGGACCTCCCCAGAGGACCTCCCCAAACCATCACCCCCCTGCCCATCCTGCTGGAAGTGCTTCCATGCTGCAGCCTGTGTGGGGCTGCTCCCTGTCCCTGGGAAGCAATTCCCAGAGCCAGAAGGGTTCTTTTTAGGCATCTTGGGAAACCCTGCTGCAGAGCCTCCTGTGGGCTGCTGGTCCTCATCAGGCTTTTGTCTGCTTCAAAGGACAGAGATTGATGTGTGAGATGCTTGAGGTGCCACATCCCAAATCAAACCTTGCTCCTCTCCTCCTGGAACCACCCAGCTGAGATTCTCAGTGCCCATGGGTGCTCCTGCAAGGCCTGGGGGCTCCTCTTCTCCCAGGGGGGTTAAACCAATTTTCTCCAGATATTTGAAGAAGTCAAATAGCAGCATTCCCAACTCACCATATGCTTTCTGTCATCTGTGCTCTTCTTTTCCCTTCTTTTCCTCTCTAGAGACTACACTCAGCTCTCCATCACCTGCATCCCTGGCACTTTCAGCTTTTGCTGCTTTGGCTCCAGGAGCCTCCTGGAGCTCTTTGTACTCAGTGCAGATCCCTGAGCACAGCACCAGCCCTGCAGCTGCAGCATGGCCCTGGCCAAACCATCACATCCCCCTGCCAAGCCCCAGGGTGCATCCTAGAAACAAACATGTGTGATGAATGGGGTGCTCTGGCTTGCTCCCAAAACAAGGATGGAAGTTTTTCCCTTTCATTCTTGTAACGTGGTTCTGTCTGTGGCACATGGCTGTCCTTACAGCTGCAGGCTCTGTTTGGAACCCAAATCTTCATGAGGAGCTCTCAGAACTGGGTTTGAAATCCTACTCAGTTCCTCCCTTACCCATTCCCTGCAATTTCTCACTGGAGACAGATAATATTTCTGACCCTGCCCAGTTCTGGAGTACAAAGCAGGGCAGAGATGCACCCAGGTGCTCATCAGAGCAGGTGCTGGGTCAGGATTCCTGCCAGTGCTGTCTCCTGTCTCTTCAGCACTCCTGATGAAGAGCAGACAGGACAGATTTATAGGGAGGTGTGAAAAAAAAAAAAAAATCTCCTTTCCTCTGTGCCAAACCCTGTGGATAGCACCTGGGTCAAAGTCTAACGCTGCACTGCTCCCCTTGCCCAAAGCAGAATGGGGACCCTCTCTGAAAAAGCTCTGGGAATCATAGAATCATGGAATTGGCTGGGTTGGAAGGGACCTCAGAGCTCATCAAGTCCAACCCTTGATCCACTCCCCCCGTGGTTCCCAGCCCATGGCACTGAGTGCCACATCCAGGCTCTTTTGAAATATCTCCAGGGATGGAGAATCCACCCCTTCCCTGGGCAGCCCATTCCAATGGCTGATCACCCTCTCCAGAAAGAAATTCTTTCTAATGTCCAACCTAAACCTCCCCTGGCACAACTTGAGACCTCTTGTGCCCTCTTGTCTTGCTGAGAGCTGCCTGGGAAAAGAGCCCAACCCCCCCCTGGCTCCAACCTCCTTTCAGGGAGTTGGAGAGAGTGATGAGGTCTCCCCTGAGCCTCCTCTTCTCCAGCCTCAACACCCCCAGCTCCCTCAGCCCTTCCTCATAGGACTTGTGCTGGATCCCTTCACAGCCTCCTTGCTCTTCTCTGGACCTGCTCCAGCACCTCAATCTCCTTCCTGAGCTGAGGGGCCCAGAACTGGACACAGGACTCAAGCTGTGGCCTCACCAGGGAGTTCAATCCCCCGTGTCTTGCCAGAACATCCCCATTCATCTGCGAGTTCTCAAACGCCTTTTGGGTGCTTTCCTTCGCTCCCTGTGCCAGCACTGAGTCAGGTTTGGCTGCGTGCTCCCAAAATCCGGAGCTGGCCCTGGCGAGGAAACACAACTTGTTCCGCTAGAATAATATTGAGGTGCCCTCTGGTGGCAATTCCCCTCCTCATCCCGGGGATTTCCCCAGCGCCGCATCCTCCGGGGATGCTGGGGGGGGACAGGACTCCCCCTGACAGGCACTTCCCAGCCTCCTTCCTGCCGGGTTCTGCGGCAAAGCCCTCGGTCTGTCCCTGCTCCTGTCCCTGCTCCTGTCCCTGCTCCTGTCCCTGCTCCGAGCCGGGACTTGGCCGGATCGCTGCCCAGGTGTTGGCTCATCCTCCCCAGCTGAGAATGCTCAGAGCCCTGGGGGCTCCCGCAGCAGCCTTCTTGCCTCAGTAATATTTGCATTCCAGCCGGTTTTTAGTAAAAATTCAGCTGTGCGAGGCACCGGAGTCATTAAGTTCCCTTCTGCTGCATGCAAATCGCTGGCCAAGCAGCAGAAGAAAACCTCAACTTGCTCCTCCAGAATGGAGAGACTGCAGTGAGAGCTCAGCTGCAGTACAAGCCCTCAGAGACACTGCAGGAAACCTGATTTTATAACGCTGCTTTCCCAAAACTCCTTTTGCAGCTCACTGTTCTATTTAATTTCTGTGAAGGAGCTTACAGAGCCATTGGTTTGGCTTTAGAAAGAAAGAAAGCATCAGAGATGCCTGCACAACAGCTACTGGGCAGGGAGAAGGGGAATAATATACCAGGAATTGTTTGCTGTGCCTGCCAGGGGATGGAAATCCAGCCTAGATATTTCCCTACACAGAATCCGGGGGGTTTAACCCCAGGATCAGACCCCCCCAGCTCCCTGGCCAGGGTAGTGCTCACTCCAGCTCCTTCTGCTCCACATCCAGAGCAGAAATGGGAAACTGAGAAGGATGAGTGAATTTGGGGGGGGGAATATCCCCCCAGTCTGGGATGCCACAGCCCCAGGCAGGTGTCAGGAGCACACTGATGGGACACAGCATCCCAGGAGCTGCCTCCTGCCCCAAGCCAGAGGGCACAGGGCTCTGAAGCCACCAGGCTCTGCTCCCACTGTGCCTGGGCTGTACCTGCCTGCCCCAACCCCTTGTGCTCATCCCTTTTCTCTCCCACTGGTGCCCAAGGAGAAAAGATCCCACCAGGAGCAGCAGGGGCCACCCGAGCCAGGGTTGTCACCCGTGGGTCACACATTGCCACAGCTCATCAGCCACGGGCTGGTGTGACAGCAAAAGGAGGAGTGGACCCTTCACGTCTGGTTAAAACTCTGCTTTGCCTGGAGCTTTTGTTCTGCAGGAAGGAACTTGGCAGGCTGAAAGCCTTGAAAATGAGGGGCAAGGCTGACAATGCCTCGTGTCTGTGTCCCTGGCACTCAGCTGAGATGCCTGCATGAAATCTCTGTGTGTGTGTGTGTTAAATACCAGCCCCAGGACTGGGAAATCAAGTTGCCCAAAGCTGACCTCTTTCATTTGTATTTCAGCCAGCTCAACAAACAGTCTGTATCTCCCAGGAGCAGCTCAGCACACAGCAGTTTTGAAAATTCAACATAGCTTTGTAGCTGTTTAAATATAGACTAAAGCAGATATTTAAGTACTTATCATTTCTCGTGCCCTGTGCAATAAATCAGCTTATCCTGCAAACTGGCACGCACTTAACTTGCTCTTCCCTGGGTGACCTCAGCCTGGGTGTTCATCTTTCAAGTGTCAGCCAGGAGATGGAGACAGGACACCACCCACCTTGGTGCCCATGCAGTGACTGCTCACAGTCCAACATAAGAAACACTCCTGTGTGTCCAGAATCAGCACCAAAACTGGCAAAGTGAGCAGCTCTGTGGCTGTCCCAGCTCCAGAACAGGAGGGGAACCTCTGCAGGTCTGCTGGCCATCACCTCTGGGTGGACAAATGGCAGTGCCAGCCCCAGCAGACTACCCTGTCCTACCTGTCCCAAAGCTCACCTTGACATTTCCATGCCAAGTCCTGGAATCACCCAGCTACAGACTGGATGGGACTGGCAGGGACCTCTGCAGGTCACCTGGGCCAACCCCTGGCTCAGGCAGGGCCATGCAGAGCCCATTGCCCATCAATTTCTCCAGGTGTTCTTTGAATGCCACCAAAGATGGGGACTCCAGAACCTCCCTGGGCAGGCTGTGACTGCTCAGACACCCTCACAGGGAAAAATGTTCCCTGCTGTTCAGAGGGAACCTCCAATGCTGCAGTTTCTGCCCATTGACTCTTTCCCTGTCGTTGGCCACTAAAATATCCCTGGATCCATCCTCTTTGTACCCCCCTTTGGGTGTTTATACACCATGAAAAGGTCCCCCCTGAGCCTTCTCTGCCCCAGGCTGAACAGACCCAGCTCTCAGCTGTGCCTCAGGAGGGATGCTCCTCACTGGACTCTTTCCAGTCTGTCCATGTCCCTTCTGTCCTGGGAAGCCCAGCACTAGACAAAACTCTTCAGGTGTGGCTTTCCCTATGGTGAAGCTGTGCTGACTGCTCCTGGTGATTTCCATGTTCTCCAGGTGCCTGGAAACAGGATGGAGGGACCAGGCTGTAGTTCCAGGGTCCTTCTTCTTGCTCCTTTTAAATACAGGAGTGACATTTACTTCCCTGCAGACTTTGGGTACTTGCCCCAGTTTCCAGGAGAGATCAAAGATTATTGAGTGGCTTTGAAACAATATTTACCAGCTCCCTCAGCCCTCATGGGTGCATTTCAGCAGGGCCCAATGACTTTTTTTATCGGTCCATTTTTCTCAAGTATTCTTATGCTTCTTATGCTCCTCCACCAAGGCAATGTCTGCCTTGCTACAGACTTTCCTCCAGTTCTTTGGCCTGTAGGATTCCTGAAGTCTGGTCAAGCTGTTTCTTGTCTGCTCCAAGCCTCATCCAACATTGCCTTGAACTATGCCAGGGATGGGACAGCCACAGCTTCTTGGGCCAACCTGGGTCAGGGGCTCAGCACCCTCACACTAAAGAATTTTTTCCTAATGTCTGAGTTAAATTTACCCTCTGCTGATATAAAACCATTTCCCCTTTTCCTTGTTGCTCCATGCCCTGATAAAAAGTCCCACCCAGGTTTTATTTTAGTCCCCTTTCAGGTATTGGATGGCCCCTAAAGGTCTCCTTGAAGCTTTCCCCAGGCTGAACAACCCCAACTCTCTCAGCAGAGCTGCTCCAGCCCTCAGATCATCTCTCCTGGCCTCCTCTGGACTCACTCCAAGAGCTCCATGTGTTGGGGGGCTCCAGAACCAGCACTGCACAGAGGGTTCCAGGAAAGTGGATTAGAGGGGGGGGAATTCCCTCCCTTGACCTGCTGGTCACACTTCTTTGGATGCAGCCCAGCCTGGGTTGGCTTTCTGGGCTGGCAGCTGATGTTGAGTTTCTCATTAACCAACACCCCCAAGTCCTTCTCATCAGGGTTGCTCTCAGTTCATTCTCTGCCCAGCCTGTAACTGTGCTTGGGATTGCCCCGAGACCTTGTTCTTGTCCTTGTTGAACTTCACAAGGTTGGCATGGGCCCCTCAGGACCCCTCTGGATGGGATCCCTTCCCTCCAGTGTCTCAACCACATTGGTCTTGTCCCACCATCCATTTCACTGGCAAAGATGTTAAGCAGCACTGGTCCCAGTACAGACCTTTGAGGAACACCATTCCACTGACCACCATCTGCACATTAAAACACTGACAAGTACTCCTGGAGTGCAACCACTCAGGCAGTTCCTTATGCAGCAAGTGGTCCAGTTACCAAATCCACATCTTCCCAACTTAGGGACCAGGATGTCACCTGGGACAGTGCTGAATGCTTTGCACAGCTCCAGGTGGATGCCATCACTTGCTCTCCCTTTGCCCACTGACACTGTGACCCCATGCTAAAAAGCCACCAAATGTGTCAGGCAGGGTTTGCCCTTGGTGAAGCCACACTGGCTGCCACCAACCACCTCCACGTTTTCCAGAGCCTTCAGGAGGATCTGCTCCATGATCTTGCCTGGCACAGAGGTGAGACTGACTGACCTGTGGATCCCTGGGTCTTCCTGGTTTTTGTCCTTTTTGAAAATGAGGATTATATTTCTCCTTTTTCCATCAGTGGGGGCTTCACCAGACTGCCATGACAGGGCAAATATGATGGAAAGAGGCTTTTTCATTTCAGATCAGTGCATGCCTTTCTAGGGGAATAAAATAAAGCTATTGGAAGACAATGAAGAGATTGGCTTTTCCTTCCCTGCCTCCTTCTTGGTTGCTCTGCTCTGAAGAGGTTCTCTCCAGCAAGCTGCTGAGATTTGCATGGCTGGGGAGGGGACACTCCAGGGACAACTTCCCTGAATGTCCCTTCTCTGTCACCCTGAACTCCATGGCAGGGCTCAGCTCTGCTCTCTCACATCTCTGGATTTTCCTGTGGTTTCCCCTGCTCAACCCCACCTCTTGGTCCCTCCCAAAGCACCTGCACTGACACTGTAAAACCTGGTGTTGCTTTTTCCTCCTCCCTTAATTGTTAAACTGCTTTACATCAGCTGCTCCTTCCATTGCCAGGTAGTTTTTCACATGTCCCATAAACCAGTCTAAAACATCATTGTAATTCAGGAGAAATGTAATTCCAGGGACTCCTCCAGTGTCCTCTCAGTGACAGCTCCAGGGGCTGAGGGGGATGGGACCAGGTCATAGAATCCTGGAATTTTCAGGGTTGGACCTTGAAGATCCCCCAGTTCCAACCCCCTGCCATGGGCAGGGACACCTCCCACCAGCTCAGGATGCTCAGAGCCCCATCCAGCCTGGACTTAGAAACTTCCAGGGATGGATGGGGCTCCCATCCACTGTGCCAGGGTCCCACCACCCTCATGGGGAAAAACTTCTTCCTAACTTCCCATCTAAATCTCCCCTCCTCTAGTTTCAATCCATTCCCCCATGTCCTGTCACCACCAGGCAAACTAAAAAGTCCCTCCCCAGCTTTCCTGTAGCCCCTTCAGCCCCTGGAAGGCCACAGTGAGGTCCCCTGGGACCTCCAGAGGAACCAGAACCCCAACTCTCTCAGTCTCTCTTTATAGCAGAGCTGCTCCAGCCCTCTGAGCATCCCCATGGCCCTTCTCTGGACACTCCATCACATCCATGGCTTTCTTGGAAAAGGGACTCCAGAACTGGACTCAGCACTCCAGCTGGGGACTCAGGAGAGCAGAATAAAGGGGGAGAATCCCCTCCCTCAGCCTCCTGCCCACACTTCTCTTGATGCAGCCCAGGATCCCATTGGCTTTCTGGGCTATAAGTGCCCACTGATGGCTCATGGTGAACTTCTCCTCCCCCAGCACCCCCAAGTCCTTTTCCTCATGGTGCTCTCAAGCCAGGCACTTCCCAGCCTATATCAGAGTTTAGGATTGCCCTGACCCAGCTGCAGGACCCTGCACTTGGTCTTGTTGAACCCCATGAGGTTGCCATGGGCCCACTTCTCCAGCCTCTCCAGGTCCCTCTGGATGCCATCCCTTCCCTCCAGCCTGTCACCCACACCACACAGCTTGGGGTCACCAGGGAACGTGCACTCAGTGCCACATCCATGTTACCAACAAAGATGTCAAACAGGACCTGTCCCAGCACTGATCCTTGTGGGACCTTGGGTCTGAGCTGAAGGGATGCAGGAACTCAGACACCCCAAACCCAAACCCAACCCCAACCCCAACCCCTCCTTGCTGCCTCGCACAGCCCCTGTTTTACACCCTGGGAAATGGCAGCGCAGGGAGCTGAGGGTTTGGAGCAGGGTGGAAAAGGATAGAATCCAGTTTGTGTCCCTGCTGACCCACTGAAGTTTCCCAAATACCTTCGAGCAGTCCAACAGTGACAGCCAACACGGTACCAAGGACCCGGTCCCCCAGTGAAGGTACCGAACTGGGTCATTAGAGGGTGCCAGAGCATCACGCTCCGGAGCCAGCATCTCCCTCCCCAATCCCGGCTCCCGTTAAGGATTTGCCGGGATCCCAGGGGCAGGAAGGGTCCCGAGGGCTGCAAATCGAAATTCCTTCTTCAGAAGCTCAAATGCCAGGGGCTGGGCAGCCACAGGATTGGAGCAGCAGCCTCCAAGGTTTGGGTGTCTGGAAGGGGAACCCAGGGATGCTCCTGGTGGCAGCCACAGGGCTGAGCACTGAGCTGAGCTGTGCCACCAGCTCCAGCACCTCCTCCAGAGGCTGCTCAGAACCAGCCACACCTGAACCCCTGAACCCCTGTGGCCACAGCACAACCCAGGGGACAGAGAGCTGACACCAGGCACAGACCCCAGCCAGCCCTGCAGCCTGTCCCAAGCTTTCCCACGGCACTGCAGGCCTGGGAAGGCAAATAACCCCCAACCAAAAGGCTGAACCAAAGCTGGGCTTGAAATTGGGGCTCCAGGACACCACAAACGGGCCAAGAGCTTACAAGGGCCCCAGCCTGGGCTTTACAAGGGGCAACAGAGAAGCCACAGCTTGGCTTTTTGTGAGGATGCTTTAATGTCTGGACCCCACTGGGATATGTCCCCAGAGCTCCCAGGACACACAAATCCACATTATCCCCCTGCAAGGACAAGCCACAGGGCTACAAAATCTGCTCTGCTTGGCTTGTTAAGTGGGGTAGTGGCTTGTAGTGAGTAGAACTCCAGCCAGGCTTGGGGACCCTGGGGCCACATCAGCCTGGCTGTGCCTGTGACCATGTCCCAAACACCTCAAAGCCTCCTGGGCACCCCAGGAGGGAAATACTGTCCCTGTCTCCACTAACCAAACTACAGCAGGCACCTTGGAGGGGTTTGGGTACAAACCATCACCACAGCTTTCTTTGCTGCTAGGGACAGTCCTGCAGCATCAATCAGAGGGTTTTGCTGTTCAGCTGACTGACCCTCACCCCCTGCACAGGCTCCAGAACTCAAGAGTCCCCACATGGATGGAGGTGGGACAAGGGGTTGCACAAAACAGGACAGATCTGGTGTGGGACAAAGCACCCCAGCAGAGAGAAATTCAGGGGTAAGCAGAGGGCACAGAGCTGCACAAGCAGGGCTTTCTGCAGGACAACCCCCAGCCCTGGGTCACAACTGGGGACTTGGGTGCCCTGAAGGACCAGAGAACCACAGGGTCCCACCTGGGTGTAGCCACGAGCAGGGAGAAGGATTCCCAGAATAGGTGGAGGAAAGAAATCCTTCCCCAAGCTGCTCTTTTGGAGAGGAGAGGCCAGGACCCAGGGCAGCCAGGGCTCCATGGGGTGTTTGCTGCTCAGGGAGCAGCTGATCCCCCTGGCACAGCCTCAGCCCCAGCCAGATCCTTCAGCACCCAAACATCCTCAGAGGGCAGTGAAGGTCATTCAGATGGAACCTTTTCCACAGCTGGGATTTTCCCCAGGCTCAGCTGCTACTCACAATATTTCCTAGAGTGATTTCAGCCTTCAGGCATCTCCCTCCAGCACCTTTCTGTGCCAGGTTTCCTGAGCAGCAGGAGTTCTGCTGGGCTGAGCTGCCTGCCCCCAGAAAACTGGAGGCAGTTTCTGCTGTTCCCCCCAGAAAACTGGGGAGTACAAGTGCAGAAGTTGCCATGCCATGTGTCTGCAGCACAGACAAGGTGGGAATCACCCCAGTCCCACTGCTGGGAAGTGTAAAACCAGTGTCAGAAGCAAAGCAGAACCCCTCCAAAGGCAGATGCTGGCTCTCCCTCTGCACTTGAGCTGCTGAATTGCTGCTGGAAGCAAGGTCAGTGCACAGCAAGGGGGGAACTGGCTGGAAAAAAGCTGGTGTGGCCCTTTAGTAACAGAGAGCAGTGCCCAGAGGGGATATAAATAGTGAGCAAATGAGATTCAGAAGGGAAGGGCCCTGCCATCCACCAGGGTCCAGTTTCAGAAGGTGCTGTGTGCTGGGCAGTGCCAGCAAAAGGACTGTGGGCACAATGCTGGGCCAGGCTGTGAAGTTTGGTATTGTTTGAGTCCAAAGCCTTGGGTTAGGGGTGCAGGGAGATGCCAATGCCTCCCAGAGGGATTGCTGGCTGCAATTCAGCCACGCAGTGTTTAGAGCCCTTGGACACAGGAGGTCTGTTCTCCAGGTATGTGTCACCTCCAGGTCTCCCAGGATCAGGGCCAAAACTCAGCTACTAACAGAGAAACACTGAACAAAGTCAAGGCTCAGAGAGGATCATTGCTGAGCCACAGCCTCCTCCCCTGCTCACATCTGAATATCCAATCAAATGTCCCTGCAGAGCTGGGGGTGTCCCAGTAAATCCCAGTTCAGTATTTACTCTGAGCCCCCAGCATACTGAGCGAGGGGGCTTAAAACATTTTTTCCTTCCCTGCCCATTGTGCCACAGCACTGGGGGCCACCACAGACAGATGAGTTTTAGGAGGGGGGAAGATATTTCTGTCTTGGGTGGCACTGCTCTGAGTATTAATTTTTTAGGATCTTGCAAAATACTCATCATCCTCGGGATAAAATGCTTTGTAGGAAGCAGAAGGTGCTGTTATGAGGGCACCAGTGTTACTGCCTTCCCTTAAAGCTCCTCAGTCTGCCTCCCAGGAGCCAAGGGCTGCTGGATGCCACAGCTGGTCAGCTCTAAAGGGTGGTGGTTTTTTTACTCACCAAACTTCAGCCATAATTACAATTACCTCTGTGAAACCTCACCTCTTCCCCATTTCCAGCCATCATGCAGGACCCTGGTAAAACCCAGGCTGAAGCCTCCTGTGCTCAGCCTCATCCTGCACCATCTCCTCTCCCCAGACTTGACCAGGCTTGGAGCATTCCATTCCCATGGACAAATGCCATCCTTCCTCACCCCCACAGCCTTTCCAGTGGCAGTAGCTGTCTTTCCTTGGCTTATCCAGGCTACCCCAAGCACTCCACAGCCTCCTGTCTGTGCAGGTGGCTGCCTTTGGAACAGGGAGTGGGTCATATCCAGCCCCTACTCCTCACTCCCACGATGCAAAGAAGCAGCAGGGGTCTGCCCAAGTGTCCAGGGTTGATTTATAATTACTTTGAAGCTCTTTTGCACCAGTTCAGCTGAACAGCTCCTGGTTACAGCAGTGCTGGGCAGCCCTATCATTGCCCAAACACCAGAGCTCTGCCTGCAGCCTCTTCAGTGCCCAGCATCAGTGTAATGAAACAGGAGATGAAAATCCTGGCCCTTTGAAGGGTTAGATCCACACAGCCCTACCCTGAGGTCTGGGATATGGTAAGAACAGGTTATCCCATCTGTAAAGCCCCTCTTAAAACAGTACCTCTTGGGGACAATGCTTCTTTCCAGGCTTTGTGGCATTTGCTGCTTGGATTCCCAGCATCCCATATGGGGTGCAGAGCATCAGCATCATAGAATCATAGAATCCTAGGGGTTGGAAGGGACCTCGAAAGATCATCTAGTCCAACCCCCCCTGCCAGAGCAGGGCCCCCTAGAGTACATCACCTAGGAACGTGTCCAGGGGGGTTTTGAATGTCTCCAGTGAAGGAGACTCCACAACCCCCCTGGGCAGCCTGTTCCAGGGCTCCGTCACCCTTACAGTAAAAAAAATTTTTCTGATATTCAACTTGAACCTCCTATGCTCCAATTTACACCCATTACCCCTTGTCCTATCACTGGTCACCACTGAGAAAAGCCTAACTCCATCTCCCTGACACTCACCCCTTACATATTTGAAAACATTGATGAGGTCACCCCTCAGTCTCCTTTTCTCCAAACTAAAGAGACCCAGCTCCCTCAGCCTTTCCTCATAAGGGAGATGTTCCACTCCCTTAATCATCTCAGTAGCTCTGTGCTGGACTCTTTCAAGCACTTCCCTGTCCTTCTTGAACTGAGGGGCCCAGAACTGGACACAATACTCCAGGTGTGGCCTCACCAATGCAGAATAGAGGGGGAGGAGAACCTCTCTTGACCTACTAACCACACCCTTTCTAATGCACCCCAGGATGCCATTGGCCTTCTTGGCCACAAGGGCACATTGCTGGCTCATGGGCATCTTCTTGTCTACCAGGACCCCCAGGTCTCTTTCACCTACACTGCTCTCCAGCAGCTCAGCCCCCAACCTATACTGGGACATCGTGTTGTTCTTCCCCAAATGCAAAACTCTACACTTCCCCTTGTTGAATTTCATCATGTTTCTCCCTGCCCAACTCTCCAGGCAGGAGGTACCCTAAATATGACAGCTCTGCAAACCCTGTGTCTGCAGGTGAATTCCCTGGCTCTCCAGACCATTTTCATGCCTTCCTGCCTACAGCTCCTTTTCAGACCATTCCCATGCCCTCTTTGCATCCCAGGTTTGCTGCTCTCCTTGTCTTCCTGCAGCCAGCCAGCCTCACGGGGGTTGCTCAGGGTTTTCTGGCATTGCTCAGGGTTCCTGGAGGAAACCACCCAGGGCTTGGTGACCTACACCAAGGTAAGATTTCTGCAGCCCACAGCTGCTCTGCCAAGCCCCCATCGATCTCTCCTGCTCCATGGCAGTCAGCCAGCCCAGGAGTGATGTCTTGCTCCTGGCTTCTTGCTGCTGCTGTCTTGGATTCCCATGGCTTAAGCACCTCTGGAGCAGAGTCAGAAGAATTGAAATATTCCCCACCTTAGGTGTGTAGAACACTCAGTCAAGGAGGTAATGGGCATTTCCTCATCAGCTCTCTCAGCTCTAATGAAGCCAAGGACTGAAGCATCCCCTGGAAAACAGCAAGGCTGTGTCTGCCCTGACCCCTCAGTGACAGCCTCTGGGACATCACCTGGAGACCAAAGGGATCACATCCACCTCTAGAATTCAGTCCTGTGGCTCCCCTGCACCTTTTCTCCTAAACAAATGATGCTGCCCTTTGAACAGCACCCAGCCTTGAGTTCCTTTCCTCTCATTTATGAATGATGCTGAGTTGAAATCCACACTTTCAGAGGTTGTCTGTGCTCAGCCTTTCCTCACAGATGGGACAACTGAGGCACAGAAAATTCTCTGCTTCAACCAACTGAAGTGTAGGGAGCATTCAAGCATTTGAGATACATCCCAAGCCTCTCTTTCCCTGGTCCAGCAGAGGAGCTCTGGCTCTACCTGCAGCAGCACCCTCACATGGGTGCCCTTCAGCCTCAGGCCTTGCTCTGTTTCCATTATTGATAAGTTTGGTCCTTGGTGATGTTTTAATTTCACACACACAAATACAGCAGTCTTCCTGTCTTCCTGCATGGATCTTACTCCTGGGGAGTGAGACCTGAGCAACAATCTGGCAGAGAACAAAATCCTCTGGAATGATGGGGTGCAGAGATCCAAAATTCAGAGAAACCCAGCACCAGGCAGCAGCTTGGGAAGGATGCAGAGCCCTGGGGTGTGCAAGCAGAGGAACAGTTCATCTTTGGGACTTTCTAGCCTGGAATCAAGGCCCAGTGAGCACTGCTCCAGCATGTGGTGCTTCTCAGCCCTTTGGGGAGAGGAAAGGAGGGAGGGAGATGCTGCCAGGAATCCTCCATTTCCCTGCCAGGCAGAGCAGCTGAGAGAGGGAGCACTTGGAGGGTTTTGTAAGTCTGCAGGAGGCACAACAGAACCCACCCTGAGGAAGGAAGGAAGGATGAAGAACCACAACTTCTCTGCCATGGAGCCCTCAGAGCACAGGGCTTGGATTCACCCTATGAAGCTGGGAGGATGTGAAGGGCATCAGAGGTGTTCAGCAGCACCACGGCAGGAGGGTGAGACTCAGGCTGGCCCCACTTCACACCTGGCTATTGCAGGCTGGGTCTCTTTTCTGGTGATTTTCTGCTCTCAGAACCAGGGTTTGCCATCAGGAGAACCAGCCCCAACCAACCACTCCTGGATCCAGCAGCTCTCATTTGATTTAGATCAGGCACCCGGGCACAGCTCCTGGCAGACAAACACCTCATTGTAAAGCCACCTCTGTCCCAGAAAGAAACTGGGGACCTCAGCTTTGAAACTGCTGATTTTTATCAAGCAAATCAGAAAAACTTCCTGGTAGAAGAGGTTAAGGGCAAGAAAGACCTTTGTCCCAGGCAGGCCTGGGGATTTCAGCATGCAGAGTGCTGATCCACAGACTTGATCCTCACAGGCAGGTGTTTCATCAGTCCTTGTCACCAGGTCCTAAGGAATATTTTTGCTTGGAGTCCCTGGCATGCAGTAGGAATGGACAACACACAGGCTGGTGGGAGGGAGGGGATGGAGCAGAACCTCTCCAGCTGGCACTGCCCCAGGGGAAAGGATGAGGATATCTTCCTGGTCCCTTCTGTCCCGCAAACACCTCTGCCAAAACCAACATCCAGCAACACTGCCCTGCCCTGCCTGCAGCCTGGAGTCTCACACAAACATCTTGCAAGACACTGGGCTGTTTCACAAGGCTTTTGCAAAAGGTTGAACCAAACGACTGTGTGGAAAGAGAAGCAGAAGGCAGCAAGAATGGGGGCAAGCAGCCTCAGAGAGTCCTCTGGGCAATGGGCTTGCAGTCTGCTGCTTCCCTTCTCCTGGCTCTCCTCTTCTCTGCAGCTTTGCAGCTTGTCCAGTCCAGCTTCTTCATTCATTTTCTGCAAGGTCAAATCCTTCCCTCTGATTTGTGGCAATCAGAATGGGAAAAAAAAGAAAAAAAAGTAAACACCAAAGACAAAAGCTGAGATTATAGAGCCACTGAGTTTGCCAGGCACTGGGAGGGCTGGGGGAGATCAGTGCTGCTAAACCAGTTTCCAGGGTTCCCAGCAAACAGAATTCACACCTCTCTTCCCACGTGTGCTGATAATAGTAGGTGAAATTAGGGTACAGGAGAAATTAAGGGAGAAAGGCAACTGGTTTTATAGGTGTAAAACCCAGTCTGTCTTCCATGATCTTGGACAACCATTTCCAGCCATCCCAGTAGTGTGTCTCACTGGTTTCCTGCCCCTGGCTGTGACTCAGTACCAGCCACATGGCCCTCACACAGGTCCTTGGTGGAAACCCAGTAATCCCATATGTGCAACACCCCCAGGATGCTTCTACCTCCTCCCACTGCCTCTCAGCTACCTGCTGGGACACCTGATGGGAACTGGGTGGATGTACCCTACACATGGCCTTGCTCACCAGGAGATGTGACTCTTCTCAACCCAGGGGAGAGCTGGGTTGTCTTCACAGAATCATAGAATGGGTTTGGTTGAAAGGGAGCTTAGAAATCATCCAGTTCCATCCCTCGTGGTCAGGGACACCTCCCCCCAGCCCAGGGTGCTCCAAGCCCCATCCAACCTTCAACACTGCCAGGGATGGGGCAGCCACAACCTCCCTGGGCAATCTGTGCCAGGGTCTCACCAACCTCACAGCAAAGAATTTCTTCCTAATGTCTAACCTAAATCTCCCCTTTTCTTTTTAAAACCATTACTCCTTGTTCCATCACTCCAGACCCTTGTCAAAATTCCCTCTCCCCAGATTTCCTGCAGCCTCTTTGGGTGCTGGAAGGTGCTCTAAGTTCTCCTCAGAGCCTTCTCTTCTCCTGGATGAACTCTCCCAGCCTGGCTCCAGAGCAGAGCTGCTCAGATCATCTTTATGGCATCTTCTGGACTTGTTCCAAGAGCTCCGTGTCCTTCCTGTGTTGGAGGCTCCAGAACTGGACACAGCAATCCAGGTGTCAGAAGAGTGGAGCAGAGGGGGAGAGCCACCTCCTCACCCTTCTGGCCATGCTTCTGGTGCTGCAGCCCAGGATATGGCTCCTTCTCTTTGTAGGAGCTCTTTTTGTTGCCTGGCTTTTCATCCCAGCATCATTTCCAGGACAAAGATATCTGAACCTAGAAATTAATACCTAATTTCTGTTGGAGGGGTAATAAGAGCGATAAAGTCTGGATGTATTATTTATTTAAAGTATGTGCAAACTGGAGAACAAGGAGATTCAGGTATCAAGTGTCATGTCAAGATTTTAATGAAGCCAAGCCATGGTTTTCAAGCTGCTTTCTCTGTTAATGTTTAACAAGACAATAGTGTGTGCCCCCTGGCACTGGAGTGAAGGACCAAGACGAGGTTAATGTTAACCAGCAGAACAATGTGCATTGTGTCTGCTGCAAGGTACCTGGCCAGGCAGCAGCACCTAAAATGGGTGAGCAAAAAAATATCAGAGGGGACAGCAAGCTGAGGCCGAGGGACCTGATCTGCAGCTCCCCAGGGCAGCAGGAGCAGCAGCCCCTCCTCTCCCCCCTCTCTGGTGCCCTCCTTAGGCCCCTCTGCTCAGCTCTCCCCTTCCTCCTGCCCCTTCCATGAGTCCTTTGGAGACACAAAAAAACCCAAACTGTGTCCAGTTCTGGGGCCCTCAGCTCAGGAAGGAGATTGAGGTGCTGGAGCAGGTCCAGAGAAGAGCAAGGAGGCTGGGAAGGGATCCAGCACAAGTCCTGTGAGGAAGGGCTGAGGGAGCTGGGGGTGTTGAGGCTGGAGAAGAGGAGGCTCAGGGGAGACCTCATCACTCTCTCCAACTCCCTGAAAGGAGGTTGGAGCCAGGGGGGGTTGGGCTCTTTTCCCAGGCAACTCTCAGCAAGACAAGAGGGCACAAGAGGTCTCAAGTTGTGCCAGGGGAGGTTTAGGTTGGACATTAGAAAGAATTTCTTTAGGGAGAGGGTGATCAGGCATTGGAATGGGCTGCCCAGGGAAGGGGTGGATTCTCCATCCCTGGAGATATTTCAAAAGAGCCTGGATGTGGCACTCAGTGCCATGGGCTGGGAACCACGGGGGGAGTGGATCAAGGGTTGGACTTGATGAGCTCTGAGGTCCCTTCCAACCCAGCCAATTCTATGATTCTAAAAATGGTTTGGTTTGGTTGATTCTGTTAATTTTCTCCCACTCTGCAGGACCAAACACAGCCTGGGAGGCTCTGGCAGGTCTGGGGAGGGCAGTGCAGGCTGGCAATTGACCCCTGAATCCTGCAGTGTCCTCCAGAGGAGCCAACTGCCTGGAAAAGGCTCCCTGATGTTTCCCATTCCAGGCAGAAGGATTCATTTAGAAAGCACTCAGGCTGATGGGTTCTGGGCTCTTCACACAGAGCAATGCTAACTGTGCATCTTTTCCTCTTGCCCAGCATGCTGTGTCAATAATTTACAGAATTTCTTCCTGGGTGAAACCTCCTGAGGGACCTAACATGCAAGTGGCCTGATCACCGATGGGGGATGGGGAAAAAGAAGCTGATCCCAGCAGGCAGGGCAGCACTGAGCAGGGCTGTGCCCCTCCACCTCCCCCAAGCCACCACATCCCCTGTCCCCAAAGGCAATGGGGGAGCCCCACCAGCCCCCCAGCCCCTCCTCACACCTTCCAGGCAAAGTGTCACACTGCAGGAATGTCACCGAGTGCTGTCACCAGTGTCCCTGACCCAAATTACCTGGGCAAACCTGAGCCACTGCTGTCCTGGATGCCCTGGATGCCCCTGGATGCACTGCTCCCCTTCTCCCCATCACCTTCTTCTTATCAGCTGACAGTGTCCAGGTGACAACCTGAGCCCCAACCCATGGGGCTCCTGCAGCCCCTGCATCCCCAGGGATGGGAATGGGATGGGAGCTGCCCAAGGGGGTCTCCAGCCCAGCCCCCTCTGTGTCCCTGGGGATCTCTGGAAGGGATGGAGCTGCCCAAGCCCCAGAGCTGCCCCCAGTTTGGCTGCTGCTGATGGGGTCTGCCTGGACCTTAATAAAACCTTTGACACCATCCCAGAAAGTTGTAACCAATGGAATTAAATCCAGATGGTTTTAATCCAGTGGTGCTCCCCAGGGCTCAGTTTTAGGACCAGTCCTGTTCAGTGATCTGGATGAGGGGACTGAGGGCTTCCTCAGTGAGCCTGCAGCTGGCACCAGGCTGGCACCAGGGAGTGTTGATGTCCCTGAGGGTGGGAAAGCTCTGCAGAGGGACCTGGGCAGGATGGGACACGGCCAAGGTCACTGACAGGAGGTTTAGCAAGGCCAAGTCCTGCACTTTGGTCACAACAACCCCAGCCTTGGGGAGGAGTGGCTGGAGAGCAGCCAGGCAGAAAAGGACCTGGGGGTGTTGGTCACCAGGTGGCCAGCAGTGTGTCCAGGTGGCCAGGAAGGGCAATGGAATGCTGGCTGGTAGCAGGAATAGTGTGGGGAGCAGGGAAGTGGTGGTGCCCCTGTGCTGGGCACTGGTGAGGCTGCACCTCAAGTGTTGGGGTCAGTTCTGGGCCTCTCCCTACAAGAAGGACATTGAGGGGCTGGAGTGGGTTCAGAGAAGGGAAACCAAGGTGGTGAAGGGTCTGGAAAACAAGTCCTGTGAGGAGAAGTTGGGGGAATTGGGAATGTTGAGTTTGGAGGAGGCTGAGAGGAGACCTCACTGCTCTCTACAGCTCTCTGAAAGGAGGGTGCAGGGGTGTGGGTGCCTCTTCTCTCAAGTGAGCAATGACAGGACCTGAAACAGCCTGAAGTGGCACCAGGGGAGGTTTGGACTCGGTTTGGGGCAGAATTTCTTTACTGAGAGAGCAGGCAGGGGGGGAGCAGCTGCCCAGGGAGGTGCTGGAGTCACCATCCCTGGAGGGATCCAAATCCATGGAGATGAGGCCGCTCAGGACCTGCTCTGCTGGGTGACACCAGTACTCAGGTACACCTATACCTACACCTATACCTACACCTATACCTACACCTATACCTACACCTATACCTATACCTACACCTATACCTACACCTATATCTACACCTATACCTGTCCCTATCCCTATACCTACATCTATACCTACACCTACACCTATACCTCCACCTACACCTATACCTACACCTATAGCTATCCCTATACCTATACCTACATCTATACCTACACCTATACCTACACCTATACCTACATCTATACCTACACCTATACCTACACCTATACCTACACCTATATCTATACCTATTGTATCGATGAGGGCGGTCCCAGTGTCACCTCGGCCCCTCCCCCTCCAGTCTGACCCCGCCCCCTCCAGTCTGACCCCCGCCCCTTTACCGGTCTGGCCCCTCCCACACCCGCCGCCCTGGCGGCTCGTGACGGGCTCGCGTCGCTCCGCCCCCCCTCATGACGTCACCGCCCTCTGCGCAGTGCGCAGGAGGAACCGGCGGCGGCGCGAGGAGGGCAGCGGCTGAGGTACGGGGAGAAAACGGGGGAATAACGGGGGGAAAACGGGGGAATAACGGGGGGAAAACGGGAGAATAACGGGGAGAAAACGGGAGAAGAACGGGGGGAAAACGGGGGGGGAACAATGGGCGAAGAACGTGAGAACAACGTGAGAACAGCGGGAGAAGAATGGGGGAACAGCGGGGGAATAACGGGAGAAGAACGGGGGAACAGCGGGGGGAGAACGGGGGAATAACGGGAGAACGAGGAGGGGAACGGCGGGGGAAGAACGTGAGAACAACGGGGGAAGAACGTGAGAACAACGGGGGAAGAACGTGAGAACAGCGGGGGGAGAACGGAGAACAGCGGGGGGAGAACGGGGAACAACGGGGGAACAAGGAGGGAACAACGGGGGAACAGCGGGGGAACAACCGGAGAACGGGGGAGCGGGAGAACGGGAGCCTTTGGGGGGCAGAGAGAGTGGGTCCGGAGCCGGCAGCCTCCAGGGTTTGTGTGCCAGGGGCTGAGGAGCGGGGTGCGGGGCCGGCAGCCCCCCCGGTATCGCCCCCTGTGTCGGGGTGCGGGGTCGGTGCGGGTCCGCGGCGGGGCTGAGCGCAGTGGACGAGGAGGAGCCCGGGCGGGTGGGAGAGGGACGGGGAAAGAGGGGTGGGCTGTGAGGAAGGGCTGAGGTGTGGAGGGGAGGCCTGGTGGGGGGGAAGGGGGCGGTCAGGGCTGCTGCTCGGAAACGTCTCGGGGTGAGGAGAGCGAGGGGGCCCCCTCGGGACACCCCGCTGAGGGGTGTGGGGGGCAGAGGTGTCGGGTCAGGGGTCCCTGTCCTGGAGCAGGGGGGGATCACCGGTGAAGGCCTTGGCCGGGACTGTCTCTCCCTGTCTTAACCAGCTCTCAGGGAGGATGTGTTTGTTTTCAGAAAGCTGCTTGAACCTCTGGGTGTCAGGGAGCGAGGGTGCCCTGGGGTTTTAGGGTCCTGCCCCGTGTGTCGGGGAGAAGGGGGCACGTCTGACACTAATTATTTAGAGCAAGAGGTGTGGGGCAGCTCTTCTGCATTAAAATAATAGCGCTGCATCATGTGTTTAAAAGCCATTTTAGGCTGACCTGGATTTATAGTTTCCTCTTCCTAAAGCTGATGGAGCCCTAGTTTGGCTAATTGAATGTCATGGTGCAGTAGGATTCATCTCCTTCTCCTGGCCTCACAGATCCAGCATCCCATAGCAGGGGCTGGCTGGCTGTGTCTGGGGAGCACTCATCTCAGTCATCCCAGATTCACCTTTAGCTCTACCTGAAAGGAAAAATCATAGAATCATAGAATCATAGAATTAGCTGGGTTGGAAGGGACCTCAGAGATCATCAAGTCCAACCCTTGACCCACCGGTGCGGTTGCTAGACCATGGCACTGAGTGCCACATCCAGGCTCTTTTTAAATGTCTCTAGGGATGGAGAATCCACCACCTCACTGGGCAGTCCATTCCATTGCCTGATCACCCTCTCCGTAAAAAAATTCTTTCTGATATCCAGCCTAAATCTCCCCTGGCACAACTTAAGACTATGTCCTCTTGTCTTGGGAAAAAAGCTCTTAGTGCTTCCACCTTTGCTATGAGATCTGTGTGAGCAGAAGGTTCAACCTGATTGTCTAAATAGGGTAAGTCTTGGTAAGGTAGAGTTAAAATGACTGAGAGCAGCCCATGGCACAACAGGTAAATATGGTGATGAGATACGAGGTGTAGCAAGTGCTGCTGTGCCAGGTAAAAGGTATTTTTCTTTAAACTGCATCAGCTGCTTTATTAAAAAGACTGACCCTTCCTAGAAACATTGGGTGATACAAATAGTATTACTATATCAGGATGAGGAAGAGGCAGAAAATGCTGGGACTTGATATGTTTTAATGATCATATTTAAGTGCTTTCTGGGACAGTCAGGAATCAGTATGCACAGTGGATAAGGATCTTTTGCACTGCACAGAATAGTGTTCTGAGCAAGTACTGAAACTTCTTCAGTGTGCCTCTTATTCATGTGCTATAAAGGCCAGCTTTGTTAAAATACTGATTTGTCATTCCCCTAATGATTTGCGAGCAGTAATTGATACTCTGCAGAGGCCACTGGGTATCCTTGCTACAGAGGCTGAGGAGGAGAACAGGATGACCTGCAGATGAGTAGCTCTGCCATGCAGATCCTGTGGCTCTGATCTATGCAGATCCTGTTGGGTGGTACCCCAGGGTTTGCTAGAGGAGAAGACTTTGGTATTTTCCTGCCACTTGGACCCCTAGGTCCATATTACATTTAAAACTGCCAGTGGTTTGCTGCTCCAAACCCCACGGCTGTTCCTGTAAGCATCAACAGTGATGTTACAGCTTGTAGCATTCTGGTGGGATGATAGAAAGCTACCTAGAGGGCTGTGTTCGTGGTAAACAGAGCAGCCACCTGTTTTCAGGGTAGTCCTGGGCTTGATCAGATTAATATGTTACTCAGTTTTATTCTAGAAGGGCAGAGCAAGCTTGTGTAACTCTGGGTTTTCAGCAAACAGGTCTGGAAATCTCCTGTTCCCTGTGGCGTGGCTGTAAGGAAACTCCTAGTGGGAGCTGAAGACTTGAATGAGCAGGGTTTGAATGCCTGCCCTCAGTATTGATGTTTTCTACTCTCTTGGTTGTGTTATTGTCTTTCTCAACTTCCTGAAACTGCGTGGCTCAGTGAGTAGAAAACAGCACTGTCTCATTTTTGGGAAGAGGGGAAGACAGCAAGAAGCCTGAGTCATTCAAGCAGGGGGTTGGCAGTGCCAGCCCTGGCATCCTGCCAGCAGCACCCTGGCTTGCTGCCAGGCAGCCTGGGACCTCCCCAGGTCTCATGGCCCAGGATGCCAGAGTTTCCCTTCTGTCAGGCTTTGGGATGAAGATCCTGGCCCCCCCACCCGTGCTGTGGGGCAGGCATGTGGGTTGCTGCCATCTCTAATAGTGTCCTGGGGAGCCTTTCCAGTTCTCTGGAATCATGTGAGCACATTCCTGCTGTCCCTACACTGCTTCCTTGGAGAGGGAGCTGTGCTTGGCTTGCAGGGAGGCTTGGGGAATGCTCCTACTTGGAAATTTCTGGTCTACTGTATTCCCTGCACCAGATACCACCCCTGCTGCACGGAAGATGCTGCTGCTTCCCATGCATTACTCCATTAGCATTAGGATGCATCCTTGTGACTTTATTTGGTCTCATTCTTGGGTTTGGTGACAACTGGTATCAGAGGTCCTTGCTTCTGCCCTGTGACAAGCAGCCATTAAAAAATGTTTGTATGTGCCCTAAAAGTAAAGCATTGTTACATCTGCATGTAGGATGTGGAAAAGCAGAAATGAGGAAAAAAACCTTCCATTCCAATGCCTCCTTCCATTTTCCAACCCGTCAGAAAGTATCTTTCTGAGTAATGAGATCCTAGCTGTAGGAAATCCATGTATTTGTCTGCCTGCACTGTCTTAGGAGCTGTGTGCTGTGCTTAAAGTGTGTTCCCTGCTTGAGATGGCAAAGAAATCATCCTGCAGTCCAGGGAGGACCTGCCAGGAAACTGATCAATGAGTGCATCTGAGCTGGGGAATTATCATGAAAGACAGCTGTGGTTTCATTACTGGGTTGCTGCCAAAACAGCAGCAGTCTCAGCTGGGGTGCCGAGCACTGAATGTCTGGGTTGGTTTTGGTTTGTAACAGGAGAGGGGGCTGTGCCTCGGTACTTCCCAGCATCCTAACTGCACCTCTGCTCTCACATCCCAGTTATAAAGCCTTAAAAACTGCAACCTTTTCCCCCACCAAGGGTGCAGGTCATGTACTAACCATAGCAGAGCATTTTATTTTATTTTTTTTTTCTTCACCAACACTTTTATTGCAGGGAGCACACAGGCAGCTGTTAGAGGTTTATGCTTCTGTTGTGCAGAACACTGAGGTGGACAACAGTCTGCAAGCAGGTGATAAGTTATGAGGGTGTTGAAGTATTTCTGAAGAGGTTTTGTGTGTTCATAACAATTGGTAAGTCACTGGGGCTTCTCTGCAGAAGGAAAATCCTGGTGTTCAGACTTGTGTGGGCATGAGGCTGTGTTCTTAGAGGGTCCTGTAAGGAAGCTCCACAAAGGACATTTGGCTTGAAGCAGATGCTGTTGGCAAAATTACAGCCCCTTTAGAGCTGCTCAAAACCCTGCTTTTTGAAACCAAACCTGGAATCATGCATGATTTTGCCAAGAAGGCAGGACTGAAGGGGTGGAGTAGTTTGTAGGGACACAAATGTCAAATTAAGTGCACACAGGGGCAGAGTTCAGGCCTCGGGTGAGCTTGAAGGGAACTGGGAGGAAGGAGTATGTGGGTCAGGAACTCTGGTGGCTTCTGCCACTCAGAACAGAAGCTGAGGTTTTTTGTACAGGAAATTCCTGTGAGCAGGAACAGTGAGGAAAGGCACATCTTCCTAATGCCTGGAGCATCCCATGGCCCCCGGAGGCCTCTTAAGGAAATGGGTTTGAGGAAAGCAATGTATTGTAGTTCTTTTGATAGCACAGAGCTGGGCTTTTCACTTCTGCCTGCATTTTGGGAAGTAAAACAGGTTTGAGGAGCTTTTGTCAGAAAAGATGGGTGCAATTCTTGTGCAGTTCTCCTTCAGCTTTTACTCTAGGCTGATGGTGCTGCCTGGTGAAGTGGATGGGCAAACCCAGGAGGAGGCTTTTCTTGGAAGCAAACTGAGCAAGAAGGGAATCTCTTAAAACTTATCCTTAATATTCCTTTCATGCAGTCACTAAAGGGAGCTTGAAGAGAAGCTGGTGAGAGCAAAACACAGCACCAGTGCCATTTAAAAGCCACTTGTGCCTTTTTTTCTTTTGGATACTGTTCATATGAAATGTAATTTAAATTCTAGGCTGGTTGCCAGGAGCTGGATTGTTGATGTTAAATGTACTTTCCATTAGAGCTCTGTATTGGAAAACTGCTTCCTAATGCTGCAGGCACTGGGAAGGGGTGGGTTACATCAGGGTGCCCTGGTTGCCCTTCTCAGGATCAGTGCATCTCACCATGCCTTCCATCTTCATCTGTGCAAAAGTCAGCTCAGTCAGTATCTGACATCCCTAAAATGTGATTCCTTCTGACTGGAGCAGGTGTTGTGCCTCTTCTGCTGTCCTACAAACAATCAGCTTCTTGTCTTTAAATTCCTAAAATCTGCTAATTGTATTGTTTGGTTTGGTTTTGTTTGGGTTATTTTTTTTTTAGTGAGGAGGTTGCCTCAGTGTTCCAGACTCCTGATCTGCCTTGGGTTTTTAACTTGCTGTGCTCCACTTGTTTCCAGAGTGCCACTGCTTGCCCTGCTCCCTGTGAACAGGAGGCTTTTTTGTGTGTTTCAGTGCCCAGATCAGACTTTCATCTCCCCCCACATACAAAGCTTTTTGTTTAATTGATTCACTTGCATAGGAGGTTGCCCAGGCAGCTGTCTGTAGGGACTGGTATTTCCTTGCAGGTGAGAACACTTACTGTGTAAAAATGCAGATGGTTCTGTGCCTGCTCTTTTCCATTTTGCCAAGATACCAAGGTGTTACCAGTGCCAGCAGGAAGCAGCAGAATCACACTGCTCTGCAGTCACTTTTCAAGCCAGATTTATGCTGTTCTCAGTAGAGATGCTTGGGAGCACCAGCCCTGTAAGTAGCCTTGTAGAAGAGGGAAAAGGCTGAAACTGGGTTTTCTTGGCAGGGATAAAGGCTCTTTGTGGAAGCCCTCATGCTAACAGGAGAGCTTTCTTTCCATCATGCTTTCCCTTGTTCTCTTCAGTTGGTTGTTTTCCTGCGTGGTGTTTTATCTTCTGACCAGAAGTCCTATCTGGTGAGGCCCTCATATCTGTGCTGCAGGGCTGCTCTTGTGAAGTGAGATTGTCAGATATCTAAATGAGGCTACTGAAGTCTTTTTTTCCCCAGTTTAGGGGGGAGGGGATGCATAAATCCTTCCCAGTCATTTCTAAACACGGATGGGATAAAGGCAGATTTCATTTGATTCATAATCCACCATTAGCTGATATGTGAAAAGGTGAAGAGGTGGCAGCTTGTGGATGATGAGACTTTCCCAGATTTAAACTAAGGCTGTTTCATGGGGAAGAGTCTTGATACCTGGGAAGCAACTGCATTAGCCCTTTAATGGGTGCTGTGTGTGAGGAGGAGGATGGTCCTAGCAGGTAAAAGCTCTACATCAGCTATTCCACTTTGAAATGATCTTGCAGCTTGAGCTCTGCCTTTGTCTTGACCCAAGAGCTGTTGTGGGAGTGGGCTGGGAAAGGCTGGAAAGCACAGGACTGCTGCAAAAATCACCCAGCCTGGTTGCTCCCTCTCAGACAACCAACAAAACTAAAAGCACAGCCATGGCTGGCAAGAATGACCAAGGAGTAGGTAGAACAGGTTTTTGTAGAAGCAGAGTCCTCATTTCAGGATGTCTGGGGGAAAATAATAACTTCATGAGTGCTCTGGAAGAGGAGAGTCAGGAGCAGTGCCTGGCTGGTTCTGTAAGAGCTGCATTGGGATGCCAACTGTGTTTAAAGCTGTCAGAAAGAAGTTGGTATTTTCAAAGCTTAATGATGAAAATTGTTTCTTTAATGTTGGATGCCAGAATGGGCAGGTTAAAAAAATATATATAGTGTAAACAAAGCATCAGAATTCTGTACTTGCACCTTTTTGCTAAGCCTAAACACAGATGGTTTATGGATTTAGAGGGATTTGTGTCCTCAAAAAGGATGATATTTCTTACATACTGGTATCTCTGTGTATGTCTGCATATATACATGAACATGTGAGTTCTCTAGATGATACATTGGGTGCATACTTGTATTTCAAAGATTTCTTTTTTGCTGACCTTGTAGCATCTGGGATATGGTAAACTCTTTAAAACCCTCCTGTGAGAGTAGGGGAAATGATGTTTGCTCAGCAGTGTGGAACAAAGGAGTTCAAAGATAGCTTAAGGAAACTTCAGGATATGTTAACAAACCCCTTAGCAAAGGCACTGATGGTGGGAGGGGCAGAAGGAGGAATAGGAACATGTTTTGTCATTCTCTTCAGTGATTTCCCTGCTGTTCACTAGTGACAGTCCAGGAAATAGCTTCATTTGCTGGGTTTAGCCCTAAATGAGGTTTCCCACGGGTGAGACTGGGAAGTGTTGTACCAGAACTTCCTCATGTACCTCCTGCAGTGCCATGAGTAACCAAGGGCTTTACTGATGTGTTGGCACGAAACTCTCAGAAATTCAGCCCTGGTGCAAGGCTGGAGGAGTTGGTCTTGTTTGCAGCTCACATGGAATTACTGGTTGGGATAAGAACCCACAGCAAAGCTTGATAAGATGTTTGACTAGGAGCTCAAGTATGTCTGACAAGTATCTGCTTAATGATTCAAGACTTTGCCTTGCAAACACATACCCAAGTGAGTAAACAGGGCTCCAGTGGGCATGAAAATCATGTATGAGTTCATGAGAATGAGGAAAATCTCAGGGTCATCATGCAGTCCAAAAAGTGCCACTAGGAAAAGGGTGTGTGTGGAAGTGGGGGACAAGGAAAAATTCTTCCCAAGAATGTAACTGGGGACAAATAGCATTGCAAGGAGGCTGACCTCCTTGCTGAGGTGGAGCTGGGAGGGGGTGGATAGAAGCATCTTGGAGGACCTGGTTTCTACCAGCCAGCACCTGGCTTTGCTGAATGCCTTCAAATCCTTCAGGAGTTTTCTCTTATTCATCACAGATCTCCAGTACAGCTGCTGCTGACACTGCTTTTGCTGGATGCTCTTCTTTACTTCTTCCCTAATGTCAGTTGTATAACTTCACCCTCAACTTCGAGGGTGCAGTATGGTGCAATGTGCCCTTCTTCATCTCACTCTTCATCCTTTCTGTTGTTCTGTTGCTCTCTGAGGTCTCTGCCCATGCAGCTGTCAGGTTTTCAGTGTTCCTCTCAGTCCCTCATGAACAGACAGAAGCTCAGCTACCAGCTCCACTCCAACCCTACCTCCTCAAGAGCTCTTTGACATGGCTTAACACAGAGCTGGTAAACAGGCAAAGAGCACTGGCATTTTTTTCTTGTTCCCTGTGCCACCCTTCTGCTGTTTGCTCAGGCTGTGGATTCCAGCTCCTCCTGTCTGGTTTCTCAGACTTTTCTCAAGTGCAGTTTCTGCTGATGTGTGGTTTCCTTTACTCATCCCCTGTGGCTCTTGGTTTTAGTCCACACATCTTCAGTGCTTTCTAACCTTTACCAGGTGCAGGTTGTACACCTGACACCCATCTCAGACCTTTCTGCAGAGTTCCTTTTCTCCCCTGGTGGTTCCAGCAGCAGTTGTGTCAGCTCTCTGAAGGGCTTTTGCTCTGGTCCCATGTTGGATGCTTGATCCGAAACTGGGTGGCCCCAGTATAGTGGGCAGGTTCTGTACTGGGAACAGGAAGGAAAGTGCATGGCCAGCCCTGACATGTCCCCCAGGACAAGTCCCTGTGACAAAGGAGCAGTGTGACAGCTGAGCTCAGCTTATCCACTGTGAATTTGAGTTCACAGCCAACTGAAGAGCTGCAGCCTCTTTTCAGCCTTGCCACAGCTTTAAATCAGGAATGATATTGAGTGCAGATAAATAAAGTGATGGATGTGATGGGGGAAGAAAAAGACTGCAAAGGTTGGGCTGGGCTGACTGTCCTCTTAAGGTAGGAGGGCTTTGGTAAACAGAAGTACCGAATGTGAGACTCTTGGCTTGAGCTTGACAATGATCACCAAAGCCAGATGAGCCCTGAGGGTTCTTAAGAAAAGGGTTATGAACAAAAGAACATGATCTGCTATTTGCTGCCTTTGAATGCCTTGTGTATATGCATATATATATATATATATATATATACACACACATATGTGTATTTAGGGTGCCAACTTACAGCCTAGAACAGACCTGGAGGGGCTCAGAGGTGGGAGAAGTGTGTGGAGGGACTGGGTCCTGCCTGAGGAGCAGACAGACCTCTTTGGCCTGGAACAGGGGGTTCCCACGTGCCTGGTTTGGTGAATCCCTAGGGTTGGGAGGGTGGGTCCTGATCCCCACCTCCTGCAGTCACCTGGTGGGGCAAGAGGCAGCTTTGCCCAAGGCACCCAGCAGAGCTGGAGGTGCCTTCACACCCCAGCTCAGAGAGGCTGAGCAGACTCAGGGGGAGTTCACTGGGATTTTGCTGCTTGCCTGGGTCCTCTCTGGCTTGGACAGCAATTGTTTACCCTGCCACATGCAGCAGGATGTAGTATACAGATGCACTCACTCTGGCCTTGTTCTTTGGGAACTGGCTTTTGGCTGCTATTTTGGGATGATTTTCTGGGTTAGATGAACATTAGTGACCCGTTATGTCCCAATTCATTAGTTGGTTGTGTTCCATTTGTAGAGCTTGCTGCCTGCCTTTTGCTGGCTTGCTGAAGGGAGAACTGCTTTGCTGCAGACCTGGTGTTGCAGAGCAGAAAGGTGGTTAAAGAGCTCAAGTTAAATGTATGTTGTGCTTGTCTGTTCTGAAGTGAGCAGTTAAGTGGTCTGGGAGGCCTGGCAATGACCACAAAAAAAAAAAAAAAAAAAAAAATTAAATAAAATTCCTTTCATCCCTGGCATGAGTTAAACACTTAAAACTCTTATCAAAGATGTTAAGAAATAGCATTTGAAAGGTAATGGTTAAGGTAAAGGTGAACTGCAGGCTGGCAAGGCCTGTGAGGCCCCAGTGTGGTGTGACTGACTGTGACTGACTGTGACTGACTGTGACTGACTGTGACTGACTGTGACTGACTGTGACTGACTGTGACTGACTGTGACTGACTGTGACTGACTGTGACTGACTGTGACTGGTGTTGTGGTGGGAGGGATGTCAGGCTTCTTCCCTTGGAGTGTCCCTCTGGAGTCATTCTGAGTTCTCCTGGGCACTGTGTGTGATCAGAGTGGCTGTGAGAGTGGCACAGGGTTGTCCCCATGGTGCTTCTGCTCCAGGGAGCATCGTGCTGGTGCCGTTTGGGCAGAAGTGAGGTGTAAATAAGCAGAGAACCTTGGGATCCTTCCCTGGGGTGCTCTCTATGGTGATGAAACAGCAAGCTGTAAACAGCTCACTTCACCCTTGTCCTGGATGCAGGAGCTATACATAGCCTCAGAGCTTGGCTCACTTGGGTTCTGCCTGGCAGAAGATTGCTCTGAGCTCACTACAGAGTTACAAAAGTGAAATTTTTTAATCTGCATCATGCCAGAGCTCGGTCTGGAGGTGCTGCTGGTCTTGAGTGAACTCAAACCCTGCACATCCCCAAGAGTGGCTGCACAGCACTCAGCATTTCATTCTCTACAACTCCCTGAAAGGAGGTTGGAGCCAGGGGGGGGTTGGGCTCTTTTCCCAGGCAACTCTCAGCAAGACAAGAGGGCACAAGAGGTCTCAAGTTGTGCCAGGGGAGGTTTAGGTTGGACATTAGAAAGAATTTCTTTCTGGAGAGGGTGATCAGCCATTGGAATGGGCTGCCCAGGGAAGGGGTGGATTCTCCATCCCTGGAGATATTTCAAAAGAGCCTGGATGTGGCACTCAGTGCCATGGGCTGGGAACCACGGGGGGAGTGGATCAAGGGTTGGACTTGATGATCTCTGAGGTCCCTTCCAACCCAGCCAATTCTAGGATTCTATGATCTGGGTCAGCCCAGCCCTGCTGCTTGCCCTCTCCAGCACCACCAGCTCCCTCCTGGCAGCCTCTCCTGCTCCATGCCGGATGCAGTGAGCCTCAGCAGAGGAAAATTGAAGTCCTGGTATTTCTCCCTGAAGGCTGTGGGCAGGTGTGTGGAGCAGAGGGGAAATGGGGACTCTTCCACACCCTGCAATATTAAAGGAAATGGTCAGGATGGTTCCTGAACACATGGTATTAAAGACACTGTTTCTTAAACAGGGAGAAGCTTCAGAAACCTAACTTAAGAAGTGGTTTGCTTAGTCATGCTGCTTAGAGGTTAATTAAAGCTGCATTCTTGTGCCAGCCTTGGCTTTTGTTGGCTGTACCATGAGTCATCCAGTACATAGGTTCGATGAACAGCAGCTCTCTGAACTGGCATTAATGGTGCTTTTTTGAACGAATTTGAGCCCAAGGTCCTGACTGCTTGTGGCTGCTTGATGATTCAGTTGCATATTACTGGAAGGATCAGTGATGTGCTGGGTAACAGTGTCATCAGGAAATTGTTCATACCTGGGCTTGCTCCAGATGCTTGTAACAATTAGCAGAAGTGTCATGGACATTTGTGTTCACTGGTTCTCCCATCAAGGCTATCAAACATGTCTTGAACCAGCTGTGTTTCTCCACGTTTTTCTTTTTTAATATTGACAGAAACATGAGGCAATCTCTTCTAAATCTCCCTTAAAAGTAATTTAATCATGGGTGGAAGCAAGGGATTTTGTTTCGCAGTTGCAAGACTGTGAGATGTCTTAAGGTCAGCAGCTGGTGCATTGGAAGGCAGCAAGTCACTGTGTTGCTGAGATAAACTCTTAAAAAAAAAAAAAAAACCACAAAAGAACTTCAACTCAGTCCCATGATAGGTTTAGAAATAAACTCACTGCTTGACCAGGTATCCCCAGGTCTGTTTCTCACTCTCCATGTAGAAAGAGCAATCTGAAATGGAAACTATGTGGTCTTGGGTGAAGCAGCCAAAAGCAAACCAGTTCTTCTGTTTGTTTTCCTTCTTCTGCAGGACAAATTCTGCCTCCCACATGAACTACGAGAACCCTCCACCCTACCCCGGCCCGGGCCCGTCTGCCCCTTACCCACCCTATGCCCAGCAGCCAGGTGGCCCTCCTGGCCCATACCCAGGCTATCCTCCTGGACCAACTGGGCCCTACCAGCCAGGCCAACCAGGTTACCAAGGGTACCCCCAGTATGGATGGCAAAATGCACCTCCACCTCCAGGACCAGTGTATGCAGATGGGCCTAAAAACACAGGTATGCCTAGCAGCTGTGGCTCAGTGTAATCCTCTCCCTTTCTGGCCAGCAAATGCATAAATGACCTTGAAGCAAGGTGTTTACCAGCACCTGGCCCTGATGGGGCTTGTTTATAACCTGTTTTCCTGCTTTCTTTTGCTGTTGTGTCTCTAAGAGCTCTCTGGCTGTTGGAAGGTACTGCTGAACATTCTTACTGCTGATCCCTCCCAGGAATCCTCATGCTGAGATGGTCATACATGCATTTTGCTGGGAATCCTTGATTATGCTGAGTTGGAAGGGACCCATCAGGATCATCAAGTCCAGCTCCTGTGCCTGTGTAGAGCACCCCCAGAATCACACCCTGTGCCTGAGAGCATCACCCAAATGCTTCTGGATCTCAGGCAGCCTTGAGATTTGTCTCAGCTCTCATTCTGGCAATCTTTTGGTTAATAAGTTTCAATCAAAGACTGCACAGTTAATGCTTTTAGTATGCAGAGGTACAGATCCTCCCAAATTAATGTGCACCAATTTTCTTGATCCCATCAGTATCTGTCCAAGTGATCCAACAGTGCCATTGGAATAATTCCTGGGCTTTTGTTGGTGTTTTTTTTTTTTTCCTGAAGCTATTATTCTGTGGAAGAACAGATTTCTGGGGAAGGAAAGGAGGATGACATAACTGACCTTGGCAGCTAGCTGGTCCATCTGTGTGCTGTGTCCCCTCAATCTGGTATGCTGGTTTCCTCTGGCACCCAGAGGTCTCCTAGGGCACACTGCAGTGCTTGGTGTCAGAGGAGGGCTGAGATACTGATTTAGGGACCATAGCATCTGTATAGGAGAAGAAGCTGAGAGAGGTGGGACTGTTCAGCCTGGAGAAGAGAAGGTTTAAGGGATCCTTTTGCATAAATATCTGATGGGAGGGAATGAGGAAGAGTGAGCTGGACTCTCCTCCTTGTGTCCATGGACAGGAGGCAATGAGCACAAACTGAAACACAGGAGCTTCCCTCTGAACAGCAGAAGAGACACTTTTATACTCTGAGAGTGATCAGACCACTGGCTTGGGCTGCCCAGAGAGGCTGAGGACTCTCCATCTGTAGAGACAGTCACAGCCTGACTGCACAGCCTGCTCTAGCTGATTGCTGCTCGAGTCAGGGGGCTGGACCAGATGATCCAGAGATCCCTTACAACCTCAGAAACTCTGGGATTCTTGCAAGGTTGGATGTGGTCTTTTCCTCACTGGAAATAAGAGGATGTAGCTTGGGTTTTTTTGGTAACTCTTTGTCTTGCTGGCAAGTAGACTTGCCTGGAGACCAAGTTTATTCTTGTCAGTGTTTCACACTTCTAAAAATCTCTACTTGTATATCATGGGGGTGTACTCACCCCCTCACCATTAGCATGGGGACTCATGCTGCCATGCTGCAGTGCTGAGCTTCAGGCTTCTTTGGTGATAAAGATCCTCAGCAAGGCTGAGAAGCCAGAGACCATCATCTCCTCTTTCTCTGTTGTAGTGAATATCACAAACAGACCTGAGCTGTTGAGAAGTCTTCAGTACCTGTAACTGAGCTGGAAGGCAGAGGATGTGACCAGAGCTATCAGAGGGGCTGAACTTGTATAGAGATGCTGTCCAGGTGGGAGCTGCTCTCAGGAAGGAAAGGAGACTCAGGGGTTTATGTGCTAAGTGTGTCATGGACAGGGTGACCTGGGGTGGAAAGAAACAGGGCTAACATGTACCTCATCCCCAAGTCAGTGCTCTGCAGCTGTGTGAAGCACTGGTGCCTCAGGCACTGCTGTAAAGACTGGCTGAAAAAGTGGGTGTCAGAGCTGACATCACTTGGAAAATAGTCAGGACTCAATTTCCCCAAAGCCTTTGCCACTGTGAAGCTGCCTTTGGGCACTCTCCATGTAATGTCATTGTCATGGCTTGGGACAACGTGCTCTCTGGGCCTGTCAGGGCTGAGGTTTGGGTGCATTTGCTGCATTTTGAGCTCTCTGCCTGCTGTGCCCCTTTGCCACCTCATGGTACTTTTGACTCAGCAGTGTGCTGTGACAAAGGTCTTTTCAAAGCCCTCATTTATTGGGAAGCTGAAACTTGAGAAGTTCCCTGTGAGAGTTTTTGACTGCAGTGAATCCAAAGGAAACTTGACATAGAGTGGGCAGGCTGAACTGGGGACAGGACATTTTCAAGAACTTTTTTTTTTTTTTTTTTTCCCCCCAGTATTCTTGGCTAAAATGGTGCACTGCTGGACCAGTGTAAATAAGGTCATCCCTGGATTTATAGCTGATGTAAGATGTCAGGAATATTGTGGATCTGGCCAGAGTTCCCAGATACAATCAGTGAACAACTGGTGTGAGCAATTAGCAAAGTGAATGAGTGGAAGTGATGAGCTCAGCTTTTTTGTAAGAGTGAAAACCTCAAGGGTTTTCCTGTGAATGGGGAGGCATCACTACCACCATGGGGACTCAAAGCATAATTGGGGTTTTCCCTGGAAAAATATGTGTGTTTCACTGAGATCCCAGGTTTCTGCTTCAGGACACATGGTTTTGTTGTTAAACTTAAGGTAACACAACTGCAAACCCACAAACCAAAGATCCTCTGGTACATTCAGTCTTCAAACTGCCTTCCTGTGGCCATGTGTGGTTTCTGAGCCCACCTTGGGAGCCTCCAATTCCCATTGCTTTTGCTGAAGTGGATATAATGTATCAAAACATTGATTAATGTGCATGCAATTAAGTTAGGGCTATAACATTGTGTTTGTCTGCAAACCCTTTTCCTTTTCTTTGATTCTCCTGCTGTTAAACACCAATTTTCCCTTGCTTCTTTTTGGCCAGTCTGTCAAACTAGAGCTTCATCTCTGTCCCATGCCACTTCAATAGAAGCCTTTCTGAGAGAGCTTTCAATGAAGCTTTGGTTAATGACCATCTCCAGGAGTGCTTAATGTAGAATGGGTATCCCTAAAAAGGTTCATTTTAAAAAAATAAATTTTATACTAATGTCGTGTAGCTGTTGGTGTGGCTGAACCTCTAAATGTAAAAAGTTGACATCTAAATTTAGTCAGGTTATTACAGTCTGCTTAACTGCTCTGGCATGATTTAATGTGGCTTGTCAGTTCTTGTGGTGTTTCCAAGCAGTTCTCTGGGAGTCATAAAATGATGGAATTGGCTGGGTTGGAAGGGACCTCAGAGCTCATCAAGTCCAACCCTTGATCCACTCCCCCCGTGGTTCCCAGCCCACGGCACTGAGTGCCACATCCAGGCTCTTTTGAAATATCTCCAGGGATGGAGAATCCACCCCTTCCCTGGGCAGCCCATTCCAATGTCTGATCACCCTCTCCAGAAAGAAATTCTTTCTAATGTCCAACCTAAACCTCCCCTGGCACAACTTGAGACCTCTTGTGCCCTCTTGTCTTGCTGAGAGTTGCCTGGGAAAAGAGCCCAACCCCCCCTGGCTCCAACCTCCTTTCAGGGAGTTGGAGAGAGTGATGAGGTCTCCCCTGAGCCTCCTCTTCTCCAGCCTCAACACCCCCAGCTCCCTCAGCCTCTCCTCATAGGATCTGTGCTCGAGAAGAGCTACTGTGTGGGTGCTTTCATTTCAGAATGGATGACTTTGCTTAATCTAATGAATTAAGCTACTCCAAGTAATGCATTAGTATTTCTGAATAGCTGTGTGTCCACGTTGAAGACTACAACATTTGCTGTGCTTCAAATGTAATGCTTTAAGTTGTTTTTCTATGTGGGCAAACTGCAAAGTGGGATCTTGTATTGTGGAATGTAGGTAGTGTGCTTATGAGTGGAAGTAATTATGCATCATAGTTTGATCTTGAGTCAATCACACAGATGGAAATAATTACTGTTGAGCTCTCAAAGTCTGAGGGTAAAGTAGCATTCCATGATGACAGTGTTATTTCATCTAACAATTTGTGGCCTGTCTGGGGTAGCAATAGATACTGCCTGCTCAGCTGGCCCCTGGAGAAGAAAAAAAAAACCTCCTGTGGCTCTCTCTCTGTATTAAAAACAAAGCTGCATCTGTGCTGCAGTAGGGAAAGAGCTTCAACTTGGTTGTGATTTGTCACCCATGCTGCAGAAGAGCTTATGAACCACCAGCTTGTTTCAAGGCTGCTGCTGCAGGACTCTGTGCTGAGCAGCCTCCTGTGGGTTGCTCTGCTTGTGTGTGCTTCTCCCCAGCCACAGCACCCATTCCTCTGCATCCTCAGGGGTGGGAGCTGTAAGCCCAGGCTGGGGACCTCCTCCCCTCCTGCTGGGGCTGTGCTTGGCAAGGGGAAGGAGCATCCAGGCTGGAAAAAGAAAAGTTACTGCTGCTAAGCAAGCAGTGACTCTGCTAGAGGTAGGTGAGAGGGAGGGTGTTGTCATCTTTTCAAAGTGACATTGAACAAGGGGACACCTGTAAAGGTTTGCTGGAGGAAGGTGCCATCCAGAACAGCTCTGAAGAAGGAGGACAAACTGATTCCACTCTAAAGTGTCTGTGTTGGATTAGTTTGTCACAACCATGGTCAGAAATCACCTTGCAGTTTATTTATTAAGACTTGGTGGTGTTGGCCATGTGCCTCCTGTGTATTACAGCTCTGTAGAAGAGGGAGACTGAAGCTGACAAGTGGCACCTGGTGGACCTTTGTCCCCTCCCAGAGTGGATGAAGTCCAGCATGTGCAATCAGAGTCCCCCAAGCTACCTCAGCACTGCTGGGTGTGAAAGGCCTTGAAGTGTGTGTCTGTTCCTTCTGCAGCTGGAGGAACAGTGAGCTCACCAAGGTGGCACAGCAGCCCCCATGGCTGTGGTTTAGGTTATTTTTGGGGGTTGGTTGTGTTTTGGTTTTTTTTTTTTGATAGTTGGCTTGCAGGGGTTACCTATAATGAAGTCTTCCAAGAAGCAACACTTGCATTTTGCAGGGGTTAATAACAGACTTGGCTGTTGTTTGTTAGAAATAAACAGCTTGACCTTTACCTTTAGAGCTGATAATTTATATGCAGAGCCTGAGGGGTATTAATCTTAAGGGTGTCTGATTCAGCTTCCTGGGGCTGTGAACTGCCTTGTGCTGCTTTCTCTCTGCATCTTCCCTGCTGCAAGACCTGGGAGCTGTCTTCCTGCCTGTTCACATGATGTATGCTGAGGCCTGGAACCCTGTGGATGTGCCACTCAGTGTCACACAAATCACCTCCACCAGAACAAAGCTGGGGCAGGAGCACAGTGCCTGCCTGGAGCATGGCCTGAGGAGCTGGGCCTTCACTTGCTTAGAAGGAAGGAAATACCTCATTTCCCCACCAGTATTTTCATTATAAAATAATTTGGTATCAGTCATAAGGAAACTGCAGTATCTGGTCAGCAGATACTTTCTTGTCAATGTAAATTAGAGGTGAAATGTTATGCTGTTGGTAATGGAATGCTTTAAAAAGAAGTGGAAGGAGCCAAAGTGACAAAATGACACACAAAATCTGAAAGCACTAGCTGAGGGTAGGAATTGAGGAGGCTTAATTTCTCCCCCTCCTGTTGATACCTCACAACATGAGGGATGGGGCTGTTCTGTGCTGTGCCAGAGGGAACCAGGCTCTGTCAGCACCCTTCCTTCCAGCCACAGGCAAACAAAGCTCAGCATTGCATTTGACCTAGTGTACACACAGGGTGGAAATCTCATTCCTGGAAGTTGATTACTTGCAGCAAAGCCATCTGTGATAAGTGTAATAGTCACAGTGATGCTGCCTGGCTCCTCATGTTTGGCCTGCTGCAAGAATAAAAAGGTCACCTAGATACAGCACTGCCTTCTGCTAGAGGGGTGGGTATCATTCAGTCATAGAGTCAGATATTTGCTTTTTATGGGTCTCAGTGTGGAAAGGAGGGGATTCTAATGGCTCTGGTTAGGCTCTCCAGTGCCTTTCAGTAGTTACCCCCTCACTTCTCAAACTGTGTCAAGCTGAAGTTTATTTGGAGGGCAGCATGTATCCCTTCCATCCCTAAAACCCTTTCCAAGCAGCCTGTCACCAGGATTTAGCTTACTGTTGTGGTACTTTCAGGGCCTGCAACTCCAGACAGCTGATGTCCTGCCAAAAAAAAAACCAAAAAACCCAACCCACCACTCTCACTTGGCAATTGTTCTCTTATCTGCTTCTCATAGTGTAGTGTTCATTAAAACCTGGTTTGCTCTGTCCCCCAGGATTGCTGTATCATACCTCCCTCTGTCACTGGTTTGCAGCAGCTGACTGCACCAACAGTGGGGGCTGTTTGCTGAGAAACACCCTGAGTCCTGAGCCTGGTATCTGCCCTCACCTTTGCTGCTTTCCACCCCCAAGAAGGAGCTCACCTGAGAAAAGCCTGATGCAAAGAGAAGGTTTTCCCACTTCAGGGTCCTGTATTTGCAAACATTCTTCAGACAAGCTGGCTAAAGAGGGCTGGACTGAATGAAGTGGGGTTGCTTTTCTGGGGAGTTTTGTCAGCTGTGGCTGGGTGAGAAGCACATCGTGTGAAGCCTTTTTCCAGGACTGAAGTGCTGCCCAGATCGTGGCACTCTGGCCCTGGGGACACTGCCCAAGGAGAGTGTTGCTACCCTGAGTGGCTCCTCACTGTGTGACCTTTGCTTCAAACCTGGGTTTGCACTCTGGCAAGACCCTTGTAAGACAGTTTGTGTAAATCCCCCCAAGCCTGGTCTTCTTTAAAGCTAGGACTGATTGTGATTTTCAGTGAAAACACTGACTCAAGCTGAGGAATGTCCTTAGCTCTGCAGTGGAAAATGCTTCCTTGCTTTAACAGCAAGTTAAGATTTCACTGGTTAAAAAAATGTTAGAGAAAGTTCTCAAATTCTGTAGTTTTGTACTGTGCCTCCATTGCAGTAGAAAAGAGCACTGAAGGGTCTGAACCCTGAATTACTCTGCTTTAAACTGGGAGGAAGCTGGTTTCTTATGTGTGCTTGGTACACTTTCTAAGCTGTGTGATGGGGTTTATGGTGCTTTGGAAAGCTGACCTCATGCCTGCTGACATTCTGCAGAGATCTAAGTGCTTATTACCAAAGTTACACTTTTCTCCTAGAAGAATTCCTGCCTGTAGTCCTGCTTTTTAGACATTTAATTCTTCCTGGGCACATCCACTCCACAAATGCTGATTAGGATCACTTCCATTAGCTGAAAGATCTCTTAATCTCATCCCCTAGTGCTCAGGTGAGGAAACTTTCTTCCTTCCCAGCCCTGAGCTCCCCTGCAAGAAAATCTTTTGCGTGGTAAATGATGAGACACAGCCCATGCAGTGTGTGATGAGCAGCTTGACCCTTGTGTGAAATGCTGCCCTGGGCAATGGAACTGCTGCACAGTAATTCCCTTGAACTCTGGTGCCTGTTCAACTCCCTGAAAGCTGAAGCACCATTCCAGCCTGACCAGAGGAGCTTCTTACACTTGCAGGAACTGGATGGGAGGATTTTTCCCAACCTGCAGCCACAGAAGCAGCAGGGCTGGTACCAGTTGTACATCAGTTGTGTCCTTGAGTCTGGGCTAAAATGTGGACTGGATCAGCAGCATCTCTCTGGTGGCAGAGGGGATTTTCAGGTGAAACTGCCCAGTTTGCTTCCTTGATACTTGGTTTTTGACAGGGTGGTTGTGGCATTGGAGCTGTTTGTGTTAGGAGCTGGGAATTGTGAAGTCCCAGGGTTGTTGTTTCCCAGGCACACGCTGGTTTAGGCCCAGTCACAGACTGGTTTAGGCCCAGCTGGTACCAACCAGGCCTGGGCTCATTCACCCACCACACCCCACACCCCCTCTGTGGGACAGGGAGGAGAAAATCCACCCCAAGGCTCCTTACTCCAGACAAGGACAGGGAGAGTTTCATTCCCTAATTACAGTAATGGGCAAAAACCAGACAGGTCCAACTTGGGAAGGAAAAAAAAGTAATTTAATCTACAAGGAGAATGAAAAAACATGGCCAGGGTTTAATACCTTCCCCCATCCCTCCCCTCTCCTGGTCCCAAATCACTTCACTGCCACCTCCCCTCAGGGCACAGGGGACACAGGGGGGGTTCAGGCTCAGGTGTTTCTGCTGCTCCTTCCTCCTCAGGGCAGGACTCCTCACATCCTTCCCCTGCTCTAGTGCAGGGTCCTTCTCATGGGAGAGTCCTTCAGGACCCCTGGGACATGAGTCCCTCCCGGGCTGCCCACAGAGTCACAGAGCAGTCACCTCCTCTGCCAGGGGCTCCTCCATGGCTGCAGATCCACATCTGCCCCTCTCTGTGATCCTGCAATGGCTGCAGCTTCACCTCTGCCCACCCGTGACACTTCAGGGGCTGCAAACCCACATTTATCCCCCTGTGCTCCTTCAGGCACTGCTTCTCCATGGCTGCAGGGACACAGCTGCCATCTCACCATGGGCTGAGGGGAATCCTCTGCTCAGGCACCTCCTCCCCTCCTTCTGCACTGACCTTGGTGTCTTTTCACTGGCATTGCTCTCTTACTCATCCTCTACTCTGCAGCTCCTTTTTTTAATTTTTTTATTTTCAGTTTCATTTTTGTTTTCTTAAATCTGTCCCTCACAGAGGAGCATCCAGGTTCCCACATCTGCTTGTCCTTGGCAGGGCCAGGATTGGAACTGTGGGAGCTCCCAGGAGCCATCCCTGGAGCCCTCCCACTTCCAAAACACCCCAGCACAAACCCAAGAGATGCAGAGGTGTGGGAATTCACTTCAGGATTTGTGGCTCTCTGGGAGACCAGGGCTGGCTCTGCACACATGGAGTGGTGGACCCCAAAATGTAGCTCAAAACCACTTGATTTCTAGTCACTGGCATCTCTGCATCCCTTGGCTGCCAATAACATCCTTGTGCTGACTTTCCCTTCTCTGGCCTACATCCTGAAAGGAAAGACTTGGGTTAGAATGTTTGGGAAGTAGATGCAGATGCACAAACTGACTTAGCAGGCAGCACTTAACCCTACAAGAAATTATTATTAAAATGGGGTTGTGCAGTTTTAAGCAGTTGTTTTAAGCTTGCTGGCTGAAGAAGCAAAACCAAAAATCCTGGTGCAGAAGCACCTTGTGATAAAAACCACTTTATTCACAGCTGGGAAAAGGCTCAGTGGTCCCTTCTCTGCTTCATGCTTCCTCCCAGATGACAAGGCTGTGGTGTAATTAATACTTCTGCTCTGAGCAGTGGTCACTATGGGAAATTGCCATTCAGATACCACAGGAAGAGTTTGGGGTCAGCAGCAGCAGTGGTTGTTAAATTGCTTGTTGCTGCTTCCTCTTGGCATGCTCAGGCCTTGCCCAATACCTTGCAGCACCTAAGAGTGGTTGCATGCAGTGGGTCTGTGTGCCAGCACCCAGCTGCAGCTGAAGGAGAAGAAATCTTGAAGACTGATGCCATTTCTCATGCTCCAGCCCCTTAGGAAGGGGAAAAAGTCCCCCCAGGTGCCTGGAGCTCACCCTAGGGATGTGCCCAACACTTCCCTCTGCCAGGTGGCTGAGTGCTGCCCTGAATGAGCTTCCATCTGCCTGGATTCCATCAGACCTGGAATACCTGGGCCCCAGTAGTGTGCAGCAGGACATGTGGGACAGACTGCAGAGCTGGTGGGTGCAGAATGGGGCTGGTTCTGTTTGCAAAGCCTTCTGCTGTGGAGCTGGTAAAGCAGTGCTGGATGGAGCACTGCCCTCAGAGGGTTTAGTTCAGTGGGGTGAAAAGTAATGCTCGTGCCTTTCCCCCATGGATCTAATGATTAACATGTCAATTAGGTCTGAGAAGAAAAAAAATGTGTGTGCTTAAGATAAAGCTGTACTTGAAGTAACAGGGTATTGTAGGATTTGTTTTCAAACCAAAGTGGGAGTTATTTGCACTGGATGGTGCAGCCTGGTACTGTATGCTGGGGAGTAAACAGGGAGTTCTGCCCTGTTCAGGCAACCCCAGTTCATTGTGATTTATGCTGGTTAGCAGGTGGTGGGAGGAGCTGCTTAACTTACACCATCCTGGTTTAGGAAAAAAACAGTGGAAGCATCAAAATTTGAACCTCAAGTGGGGTGCTGTCTGGTGCCTCTGGGAAGAATTGCCCTTGTTTCTTTTCTTCATCAGATCCCCAGTCCCCAAGTGCTAATGGGCTTCTGCTTGTAGTGGCCCAGTCCCTGGCATGCCACAGGAGATCTGGGACAAAAGAGGCAGAAAGCAGCTAATGAGGTGCCCAGCAGGGCTTGTCACAGCAAACTGGGGGACTTCAGCTTGGAGGCATTCAGGCTGCTGACAAGCCTACAAACCCAGCAGCTCCCTTCACTGACGTATTTTGGGTTGGGGTTTTGTTGGCAAAGCTGTTTCAGAAGAAAACCTGCTCTGTAGCAATGGAAAACTGGTGGTTGAGGTGAGCTGGAAAGGAGTTGGGGGGCATCAGTGATGTGCTCTGGAAGACTTCATCATGAAATTGTTTTAGGAGTTTTGAGAAAGGTGCTTAGTTTTGTTATGCTTTCTCTTACTGTTTACAAGGAATCCTCTGCATTTAAAGTAGTGTAGGCTGGGAAGAGAGAATGAAGCTGATACCATAAGCTCTTGATTTTCAAAATTCAGTACTTTTGTCACTGTGTTTGTGGCAGTGCTTTGCAGCTAATGCTCAGCTGCAGTGTCCAAAATAAGAGGGTTATATAGGATGCCTGCAGCTTGAGTGGCCTGGCTGGAAGGGGTTCCTCCAGCCCTCCCTTGTGTGTTTTTCACTCTTGGCAGCTGTGGGGCTGACCAGTCTTCACGTGTTGTGCTCTGCTCCTCTCCTGTACAACCCCACACTGAACTGGTGGATCAGCAAAGCTTTCCTCAGTCCTGCCTGGCTCTGTGCAGTTTCTCTGGTGACAGGAACGGAACAGAAGTACTGATAAAGCTTCAAAGGAAGTGATCATTAAACTCAAACTGTAGGGCAGAGGTGGTTGGATTTTACTCATAGTCCAGATTCTCCCAAAGTCAGGAAACTTCCAGTGTGTCCTGCCAGGGGCTCAGAGCTGTGAGCAGCCAGGGGCAGACTCTGGGAGAGGAACTGAGGTGGAAGAAGGCAGTGTCCTCTCCAGTGTGTATTTCAAGGAGTCATTTTTGGGGCTTTTTTAACCTTGGGAGGGGAATGGGTTTGCTGAGTACCATAACCCCCTGTGCAGAGAGGAACACAGCTGATTCCCAGAGGGTTTTGTGTCATGGACTGGTGTAAAGTGACTCAGAGTGTTCAGCAGGTTTGGAAATCCACAGCACTGCCAAGAGACCCCGAGGCCTTTCTCTCTCTTCTTTGTCAGAAGGTTTGGACATAGTTGTTGGCCTCTTCTCCCATCCCAGTCCTGCCCAGTTAGTGGGCAGCTGTGCCCAGTATCAGCTGGCTCAGTGCAGAGTTTTCCAGCATAAGCTGGAAGGGAGGCAGCAGCCCTGGACTCCAGTGCCCATCTCCAGCCACACACAGGGCTACATTTGGATTAATATTTCAACAAGTGTTTCATAACAGCACTCTCTACATGCTTTGAACATGCTTTGTTAGGATGTCCTCACTGCTTGGCTGTACTTAAAAGCTGCTAATGGATTAATCAGAAATACTTCAGGCAAACTCTTCACGTGTGCCTGCAGTCATGGACAGGTAAATAAAGTAAATAAATGGCATAGGTCAGGATCCATTTTATCCCAGTTGAACGCTGGCCCAGCAAGCATCCTCTCCCCCCAGCAGAGGCAGGAGGAGATGGCTGGCAAGGAGCCCTCTCTGCCTCTTGTGTGCACACCCTGCCCTGCAGAGCAGCTCTGTGTGTCCTACCCAGAGCCCTGGAGCTTTCAGTGTGTGTCTGACCTCTGCTCACTGTACCAGGACCTTCTGAGAGGAAACAAAGGCATGAAAGAGAGGTTTGTTCAGAGCTCCTGCATCCACCAGGGAAAAAAAACCCGATGGTTTTTTTCCCAGCCTGAAACACACCCATTTCAAGGTTCACCTTGCAAGCTGAAGGTGTTGTGCACCCTTCTGCCCTGCTGCTCTCCTCCTGTCCTGTGAGTGCCCTTGCATCTCTCATCCCAGGGTGTTAAGGCAGGCAGGGCAGCTCTCCCTGGGGCAGGGCAGGGTGCTGCTCAGGGTGTCTGGGTGCTGCTCAGGGTGCCTGGGTGCTGCTCAGGGTGTCTGGGTGCTGTTCAGGGTGTCTGGGTGCTGCTCAGGGTGTCTGGGTGCTGCTCAGGGTGTCTGGGTGCTGCTCAGGGTGTCTGGGTGCTGCCAGCAGTGCTGGTGCTGCCTGGGGAAGGGAAGCAAACCAGGGAGGGGAGCTCTGCTTAACCAGCTTCTCCCCTGGGCAGCAGGGAACAATTCCCTTGGTTTCTGCTGTTGGTACCATGAGATCCCCAGCTCTCTGGGGTCTGGGCTGGATGTGCTTGGGCTGCCTGGAGGTGTATGGGAGCAATGGGGCTGGGGTCACCTCAGCAGGGAGAAGAGGCAGTGGAAGGAGCTGCTGCTGTAATGCCAGGGGAGGTCAGAATGCTCACAGGGCTTCATGATCTGGGATGTGAAGCCTTTGAAGGGCTCCCATGCATTGTTTGGAGTGCAAGTTGGGGGCTGTGGGGGGCCTGACCAGGCTCCTGTCTGCCTCGGGACAGATTCCTCCTTTGGATGGGGTGAATCTGTGGTCCATGCTTTCAGTGGGATAAAATAAGCTCTCTTGAGTAGCAGGAGGATTCAGCAGGGTGCTGAGCTCACAAACCATTAACCTTGTTGTGTGCTCCTTGCCAGTGTGGCCTGAGCACAGCCCTGCAGGTCATGCAGCTCCCTCTCTGTCTCCAGCAGGACACAGCTCTGCCCCTTAGCTCTTCCCAGGAGGTGTCTGTGCCTCCTTCCCCGTGGCCATTTATTTGTACACAGCAGCTGAATCTTAGCTTGAGGTCACCTCCTCCTCCTCTTTGTCCTGCTGGAGGTGAAAAGGCTCCAGAACAGACTTACTGCAGGCTGGTGCTGAGCAGTCAGGAAAGCTGGGGATGCCTCTGAGAAGGTGCTTGAGAAATGTTAGAAAATGCCAGAGAGAGAATCATAGAATCCTAGAATTGGCTGGGTTGGAAGGGACCTCAGAGCTCATCAAGTCCAACCCTTGATCCACTCCCCCCGTGGTTCCCAGCCCATGGCACTGAGT